>NC_060877.1:19374704-19719806 GCF_021901495.1 Neodiprion virginianus
GATCAGCATTGAAAACAATAACTTTAAATGATTACAAGGAATGTGTTTTACAACATAAAAATGTAAGAAAAAATCAGAATTCGATATTTGAGTCAAAAACATGAAGTTTATACTGTGGAACAAAAGAAGGTAGCACTGAGCTGGAATGACGGTAAGCGAATCGTGTTCCACACCACGACCGACACGCTTCCGTGAGGCTATAGGCCATGTAAATAAACTGGACCTCAAGTTATGAGATATGCTTTAGCTTTATAATTACTGCATCGTAGCGTATAGGGTATGATTCGAAATTGTACACTAATGTATATAATATAATATATATGTATAGCCTCAAATAACAACGCATACTCAATATATAGGGTGTAAAATGAAGATATACTTATTACAATAAGAAAAATTTCATTTATTCAATTTATATTGTTACATGTCAGATTCATTTATCCAACTGTTGTGTGTACTGTCAGAACCTAACCATTTTCCATATAATTTTTTCCCACGTTTGTTGAGAACCTTGTCCACGAGATAGATGTCCAAATGTTCAACCTTGAGAAGCTCCTGTTTGTAGACACCGCTAGCGATGGGTTGATTTCGATAGTCTTGGAGCTTGTACGTCACAAGATGGGTATTGCCTACTTGGCTTATCGTGAATATCTCCGCCGTCCAATTGGGAGTGTAACCTTTCTCGACGACGTTTTTGAATTCGCTGATTCGAATTTTATCACCAGTTTTGAACTTTACCGGTTTGTTAGGTATCGCTCGAAGCCCTCCGTACGCCTGACGTAATAATTGTCTTTCGTTCGCAATGGTGACATCCGATGGTTTCATTCGTATGGTTCGGTGTTTGGTGTTGTTGTAAGCCGATACCAAATCAGATAAAATGTCGAGCCACTTATAGCTTCCTTGCATACTGAAACGTTTTCACATTTTAATTTTCAGCCAACGATTAGAGCGTTCACAGATCGAAGCCTCCAACTTACTGTACATGGAGTAAAGTTTGATTCTATAGCGTGTCATAAGAGATTCAAATTTTGAGTTGTCAAATTCCGTTCCTCTGTCCACGTGTAATTTTTTTGGTTCCCGTCGTTGAACTAGCACACATTCTATCGCCTTTGTAACATCATCCCCGGACTTGTTTTTTATCGGTACAACCCACACACATTTTGAAAAAATATCAATGACTGCGAGCATATACTTGTAGCCTTTGTTTTGTCCAGCGTACGACATTATATCAACAAGATCTGCCTGCCACATCTCGTCGATGCGGCGCACGTCTACACGTCGACACCGGTAATTCCGCTGTGCAGGTTTATGCAGTTCTATCACCAGCGCTAGCTTTTCTTCGTTCATATTCCACTGCTCTCAGTCTGGCGTCCAATCTGGAAATGATTTCTGCGACAGACGCAATATTCCTCTCCGATTGAACTTGCTCTAAACCAAAATTATGTCCTCGGTCTCGTTGAGCTATTAACAATCAATTCCATTCCTAACGTTGACGTCAGTCATAATAAAATATACATAGCTGATACAGTAGTCACTATATTTACTGTCAGCTACGAAAGTGAGGATATCGAAAAGTATGTTCAAAACGCGTTAAAAAATACCGACATTGAAATCAGCATAAAGCCCAACAATAGTACGTTATGCAGTGAAATCAAATGTAACCACATCATAAATTTTGAATCTGACGATTCTATTGCTCAGCTTCTCGGATTTACACCGCGCGAATTGGCAGCTGACCAAACTCACCAATCGGATATGCCTGTAGTTATTCTCAAGGTCAACACGTTGCGAGTTCCATGCTGCATTACAACGAGTGCCTACGTCAACGAGCGCAAAGTGCATACTGTTCACGAATTTTTCCCTATCGTTCCGCTGCGCCGGGATATAAGATCTTGGAAGTGCCGTGGCCCGTCATTTACCTTCCGATCACTGTCAAGACCATAGATCACGTACAGCTTCGGTTAGTCGATCAAGACGGAAACCTGGTTAATTTTCGTGGAGAAGTTATAACTGTGAGACTGCACGTCAAATCGCAATAAAAGATGGGTATTGTATACCTATAACAGATTACCCAGGAAGAGTTATATTAGTAAGTCAGCATGCCCCGATCAAGTCAGTCATCTATCGAATCCCGAACCGCTGCATTGTCAGAACTTGAAGTTCCTGATAGCTCTGGGTTTCAAGCTGACACCTTTTAGAAAAGGAATTTCCGATAAATAAAACTGCGATTCTGCTGTTTTGTTGCCTGCTACGTACCACAGAGGAGGATATCTTGTGCATTCAAACGCCTGTCGTCTTCGACGAATCAATCGCACACCCAGAAATACATGCACACAAATCGTACGCATCGTCAACCTTCAACAGCAATGATATTTGAATCACCGTTCAGCATCAGGATTTATACATACTACCGAGCAAGAGTTCGCTGCATATCTCTGGTAAATTGGTTAAATCAGACGGCACTGCAGCGGCGATCACAACGTGATCAAAAAGTGATTCAAATGCCATCGTTCAAAATCAAGACGAAGACTTTAGAATTGTGACCGATCAAGTGAAATGGTTAGTACCGTACGTGAAGCTCTCGGATCAACGAAAAATTGCACTGTTGAATTTCGTCGAGAAAGATACACCTGTCTCCATGAACTTCCGCAGTTCGGAACTGTACGAATATCCTTTGCTACCGGCAAGCACGAAACATGTTTGGACTGTGAAAACGTCCACCCACTTGGAGAAACCACGATTTGTGATGCTCGGTTTTCGAATGAATCGAGAGAACAAAGCCGGCAAAAATACTAGTCATTATGATCTCTGTAACATTACTGACGTCAAGCTCTTCTTGAATTCCGAGTATTACCTGTACGGTAACCTGAACTTGGACTTTAGTCACAATCGCTTTGCATTGCTGTACGAGATGTACGCAAATTTTTAAGCCACCTATCACGGCAAAGAACCCGAGCCTTTCTTGGCGAAGAGCGAATTTCTACTGTACGAGCCTTTGATTTTCATCGACTGTTCGAAACAAAACGAGGTTCTGAAATCTGAACCAGTAGATATTCATATCGAATTTGAAGCTTAAAATAACTTTCCTACTGGTACATCTGCCTGCTGCTTGATTTTACAAGATCGTATAATTGAATATAATCCGCTGAGTGGTGGGGTGAGGAAACTGGTATAAAAACATTGAAGGTTGCGACAGTTGATTCAGTATTTTTCACGATGGAGTTCATAGTCGACATGCAAAGATCAGGAGATCGGGTCCCGGTTTTACACCAAAAGAATTTGCAGTTGTATCACTCGAGGAAGATACCAACCCGACGATTCTTCTATTTGAACTTCCGTACGATTGGAATTCTTTACTCGCTCTATTCAAAAGCGAAAATTTGTGGCTGTCACGGAATTATCACGGACAATCCTGGGAAGGTGGCGATTCACCTTTTGAGAAGCTTGATTTCACCATCGAATGCATGTCGCTGCGTGATGCTTCAACAGTTTACGTAAAAGGTTTGAAGAAGAAAAGTTGGCTGCACAAAATTCTGGGTGAAAAAGCTGAAGTCGTTGATTTGACGGATTTGGCTTGTCCGTCGTTGCAGAAATTGAACAAAATATCAGAAATCAATTTGAACTGTGCGCGTCATGCTATATTACGTCCAAATTGTGCAGCTCAAAACGTATAGTTACTGCGAAATTTTCTGTCGAAATACAAAAGCCGATCGGTATCTACTCGAACAGTTCTTCATTCCCATTGTCTAAAGCATGGTTACGATACCGTTGAGTAAGAAACATGTAAATGCGCTCATATATCAGCGTTACGAATTCTATGTAAAACAGTAATTTCAAATTATTTTCAATAAAATATTTTTCATCATCAATATCAACCCTTAATTCAGAACCTCTGTCCTGTGGGTTCACGAAGTGCGCTCGGTAATGCAGTTACTCGATCCCGCTCGATGACCATGGTAACCGAGAGCGCTATTTACCTGGTAAGAGTAAGACCTACGGTAACTATGGGCTAATTTCAAGCACTTCTTACCGACGAAGAACGCACGAGGGATAAAAACTACGACAATTTCGAGTCTTTTTTACCAACGATCATGGTCATTTGGGGGATTTTTTACCGATGATCATGGTAATTTGGGAGATTTATTTACTGACGATCGATCGGCAGAGCGCATTTCATCTTATGAGGTGTGGGGGATAACCTTCAAGGGTTTGCGTCTGGGGTGCATGCCGGTAAAGCAGGTGTTTCTACGTAGAACCGGCATAGCTATACTACTCTGAAGAATTGAATAAGATTTACAATACAAACCTAATATGAATTTATCAGCGTAAAACCGAGATGCAGCATTTCTCACTCAAAATAATAAAAAATTTCTAATACTTTTTGTACGCATATTTCCGTCAATTTTTCGTTGATTCTTGAGTAAAGACCGTATGGACCAAGCTTAAAAAAATTGCAAACAAAAAATTCGAGGTTCTTCTAGAATTTCACAAAGGGTAAACATGGCAGTTCATTTTTAAATTTCCATCTAATTTGTGTGCTGATAGATTTTAAAATAGTGTTTTTCATTTCAGAGAAACATATTAAAGAATGTTGATCTGACTATTCATGAAATTATTTATAAAATAATATATTCAGCTCAACGAACAGGTTATTGAACTGGTTTTACATAATAATAGTCAAAAAATCACTACATGTAGGTCAACATAGAATATTAAAAATAAATAAAAATTAATGCATTTTGTAGTCTTACATAAATGCATAAGTGTAGTTCAATACAAAATAAAAATAAACATAAACTCAGTTCGGTGCACATTAAAAGCATTGCATCGAGCGATGATCTTGGCAACACGGCTGTCGGCATTTTGAACAGAGGTATTACCTTTATTCCGAAGACAAAAGGCGCACCGTGTTTGTTCATTCAAAGTGTAACCAATAACGTTAGGAACTAAGTCACCAGTAAATCTATGCCCAACACCAATCTAACCAAAGCGTGCAGTTAAGGGGGGAGCCTGCTTGAGAGGCTTCACAAAATCGATTTTTTCAAGGATTTTTTTGGGAAGGAAAGAAATATCCGATTGAAACGAAACTTTCAAGTTTTATTGTTATATATTTCAGCAGTCTTCTTCAATTTTTTTATTAAGATATATGTCATATTATGCCTGGTACAAGCATTTCACCGAGGCGTCTCGAGTGTGCATTTGTCGTGCGGCGGGAAAGGTGCAGGTCGCAATTTCCATCTGAAACAAAGAACCCAAAATAGTATATTACGTGGCAAGCGCCGAAAAGAGGTCGTTGCAGGGCATGCGATTTTACCGGGCGAGCCGAAGGCTCGCCCGGTAAAACGCAAGTCCTGCTCAACCTCTTTACGGCGCGAGCGGCGTATTCTATTTTTCGTTCCATTTGCCCGCAAATTCGGCATTACGCGTCTGTTTTCAGACCGGATAAGGTTTCTGAGCTGGCACTTGAAAACAAACCTTATCCGGTCTGAAAACAGACGCGTAATGCCGAATTTGCGGGAAAATGGAACGAAAAAATTTTTACTTCTCAATAGTATAACTTCTAGTTAAACCAAGAAAATTCAACAAAAAGTGAAAAATTCGACAATATTTCGCAAATTAAAAAAAAAATTCACTTTAGATTGTTTAAAAAGTGGGTTAATCTTAACTTTCTTAAGGTTTTTTAGGTTCAACTAGAAGAGAATTTAATCCCGAGTACAATGCAATTTGTCTCGTTTCGATAGGACGTTTAGTTTTTTCCCTATCTTTCCCGCCAATTAAGAAAAATCGTAAAAATGAAAAACCGAGAAATCGTGCGTCAAAGTTTTCGTATATAAAAAATCGTAATTTTCTTGAACTTACCGCATTAATACGCTAATCAGCGATTCCTGGTCCATAGAGTTGCCCTTCTGACTCTTCAAAAAACTGGTTCAAAACTTCAAAAAACTGGTTCAGACTCTTCAAAAAACTGGTTGAAAATCTCAAAAAACCGCTCGTATACCTGCTCGACGCTTGCTCACTATTTCTTCTGTAACTCCGAAAACATTTCGAATTTGCGTCTGAAATTTTAGGGATACATTCTTGGATAGTTTGGGAAGACATTTATGCAAAAAAAAAAAAATAGATTTTTTGAAGCCTCTAAAGCAGACTCCCTCCTTAAAGGCGTAAAGTTGAAACCATCAGTCGGCGTTGCAAAAATGGCCTGGCCAGATACTACGCTAAATTTTCATTAAATTCACGATAAGCGATTGATTTATTATCCTCGTGGAATGGAAATATAAAGAACGTACTTATTGATCTTTGATCAAAAATTCCAAAACCCCAAAAAAGTCATTGGCCTAAGCTTTCACTTCATTAGTTTGCGCCTGCAGCATCCTCCCTTTGGTACTCGCGATCTCGTCTCCATTGCTTTATTCCAATACAACCAATTTCAAAATAGTATAAAAACGTTTATAATGTCATCTCTGTTGATGCCACACTGATTTCAAAGAGATAAATGACAAAAAACAATAGAAGTAATTATATACTTATACAGAGGAAAATATTGCAAAAACTGTGGGGCTTACGCTAACCCCAGGCTGTCAAAGAATGCTCATTACATCATTTCTAAACTATAACTAGCAGTTATTTCTGTATGAACCTACTCTAGACCCCCTCTTAATGCGATTGATAATTCTACATAATTACCCAAACTGCCAGAACGCTAGGGCCTTAAAAGTTATGTCGGGTTAGGGGTACCCGTATGTAGGATCCTAGGGTTAAGATCAAAGGTACGGCATTTAATTAGCTCCGGATTCCATGGGCTACCTCATACCAACACTTCTTATTGTATTTAAAATGAATAAAATACATAAACCCATTGTTTTTTAACGGCAGGTGCAAGGTTCAAAATGAACGGCACAAAAGTACGGACGAATAATTATTATACTTTGAATTGGCAATGATACCCTTATTTTTCATCGAATGAGTTCCCTATAATCAGACTTCATTTTCTTATTAAACTCATTCACCATATACCAACATTGTTGATTGAATGCGGTGACTTGTATTGCCCCCCCCCCCCCCGCCCCCCTCCCTGCCGCCGTGCATTGCAGAGAGCATATATGCAAACTTTCAATTCGAATCTAAAATCTCACAGATCAAACGTGTTACTATTCTTTATGAATTTAACTTTGTCGGGTTTACTTTAGCCGAACTTGATTATTTCCGCGTGAATCATTAAATTGAGCACAACAAGTGGTGGCGGTTCGGCTGTAAGACCCAATTTTTTATCCACATCAAAATCCGTATGTGGTCCAGGATCATTAGTTGAAATCAAAACATTCTCTCCCACTTTATATTCAGGATATGATGAGTGAATCAATTCTTTAAGGGGGTATTCTAGTGTAGAAATTTGAAAAAATCGATTTTTTTTTTATATTTTCAAAGCTTAACCTTTCAAGAATGTGTCCTTAAAAGGACAAGTCAAAATTTCAATTATTTTCAGAGATATAGCTATTTTAGTGACACGTCTTCAATACTGGCTCGGCTGGAACGAATTTTACTCGAAACTTTAAACGCGTTTTTCTCAAAACTACATTTTTCAAAACGGTTGACATGATTTCTCAAGTTCTATTGAACCGATTTACTTGAAATTTGGTGAGAATCTTCTCAATACATGTCTCTATCGCACGAACTATTATTATAACGAAATAATAATTTTTACTATTTTTAAAAAATTTAGAAACGTCCAAAAAAGTCAAATAAAACGTATTATTTTTTCGGACAGCCGTAATTTGGCAAAAAAAAATTTTTTTTCGACTTTTTTTTAGTTAGTACGATAGCTGCATTTATGTAGATTAATAATCTTTTTTTTTTTTTCTGATTTTGAAAATGCTTGCAATCGTGACAACATTGGCGCGCCATTTTTTTTGTACCCCCCACTTCAACAACTCATAGCACTTTCAATTTTGTATTTTTTGACTTGTTTTTTTTTTTTGTAATCGTGAAATAATAATAAACGCCTGATAAAAAAATGGATGGTAAAAATATTTTTTGTTTTTTGTTTATAGCACTTCAAAAAACACCTCAAATTCATGCCTCTACACTAGAATACCCCCTTAATATTATGTAATTTTCCTATTGAAAGTAGGCTGACTTCAATTTCTACAATTCAAATTGTATCAGATCAACTTGAAATCAAACACTCATTTGTATTTTCCAGGGTCAGACAATCGATTCAGAACATTTGTCAGAGCTTACAGAGGAAGAAATGGAGGTTTCATTTCTACAATCTCGAATCCGTGGCTTTGCACGGTGGGATTTGAAGTTTTTCATTCCGTTCTTCACTCGACGATTTACACAGCAGGAATTGAAGGATTGTAAATCCCAGATGACAGATCTTACTAATCAATGGTATCAGGCAATTAGAATCAGCCCCATAGATTCGGAAGACGAAATGTCAACGACAGCTTCAACGGCACAACTTAATCTCAGCACTGGTGATGATCGTCAACGCACCAGTAATAACAAGCCAAAGAAAACTGGTCACCCGAGACATGGCTCTATACTTAGTATATGAGTTAATTTTTCTGCTAAAGTATTTGCCGTCTGCTTTTGAAACAGTATACTTTTACTCTTATTTAAAAAAAAAATGGGTGCGTGTACTTATGTACGCGCGTGAGAAGTTATACTTCTTTGGCATCATCAAATAATAAATATTCAACGTATCATCTACACACTACAGTCTCCTTACATCGTGCATGCAGAGAAGAAATTCCTACTCAATAAATATTCAACATTGATAATTTAATAATATTTGGTATTAATTATATTAAATAATGATATTTTAATTTATATCAATAAATAATACATACGGATAACTAACCTCAATTATATTGGAGCACTTGAAAAAGTATTTTAGCACAATTTTTTCACTAATATTCACAAATAGTAAATAATATTAATCCAAATATTCAATTGAAATCACTACTGAATATATTTTATTGCCACATATATAATTCGCACTTGTATGGAAATAAAACACGTGTTGTGACTAAAAACTAAAATCATGTGGATAAATATTATAAATAAATATGAAAACAGTGATCAGAGGCGACAAGCGTACCAACACTAGCTTTTTTTCGAGACTTAATGAATTCGGTTGAGTGGGCAACTTCATCCTGTTAATTTTGTGTTACAGTGATGCGCGCGCATCTTGTTTTGAGACTTAATGAATTCGGTTGAGTGGGCAACTTCATCCTGTTAATTTTGTGTTACAGTGATGCGCGCGCATCTTGAAATTTCACTTTCATCAGTTTTTCATAACGCGCCTAAAGAAGTATAACTTCAAAAAAAGAAATTAACTGATAATTGCTGTGTACTTAAGAAATTGGGACAAAGATTGTTCTTGTTTAATATGTAATATAATGCGATGAATCTGTGAAGATATGTATATATTATACTATTGCTATAAACTTAAGATTTGATGCGGTGCTCCGTTCACTAATTTAGATTTAATTCAACAAATATAAGTGAAAATTTGTTCTTTATTTCGGATTTAGAGATGAAAGTTACTTTCACCACCAATGTGCTAATCCTTTTACACAATATGTACACACAGAGGTATACTGTGCGTACTGGAAGTATCGTGGCCGTATAGAAAATTTAACGGGTACCATATGCAGTAGACTCAGCGTAACTTCTTGTTCTCTAGAGTGAGAGGGCAACGCATATAGTAGGGGAGCCAGTGACATTTTTCAGTGATTCTTTTTTCAAGGGCTATTTTTTGTAAAAATGTTGACGGAGACATGTGTAAATCTCATCAGTACGGATTATCCCTGACAGCAGTATGGGAGGGAGGCAGATTATCCCCAATTTGCAAAAAAAAAAAGTTGACACAATAATCATTTGTTCCAGGTTGCAACTTTTTCTATTGTTTTGTATTGATTGGCCGGTATTAAAAGGCTCGCAGACTACTCCAAACGTGTCGTGTGAACAATCGAATTTTTATTATTTATTCAAGCTTCAATTTTTGATATGTTATTATGGTAACAGTTTCAAGTGTACGTTTCTATTGGCAGAACAAAATATCGGTATCAACCACTGCTTGCAGAACGGTTTGAACATCCCTTATGAGCACCTTGATTCGACAGTCGGCTACCGGAACCTACTCTACGCCCAACCAACGTGTTATTTGGCTATTTTTAGGGTTTGTACACGTCGATAATTCACTTACGTGCTACTACTCCCGATGCAGGAAATGATAGAAGAAGGAAGGGATCAGTTTTAAGGGAGGTAGACGATTTAATTGGTATAGTTGATTTATTATTAATGATCAAGTAATTGAACTGTGGTCAATGTAATGGAGTCGGCTTGATGCAAGGACAGGGCTTGGATTGGCATGGAGATATATAATTCGAAGTGACTCGTGCGTAACTAGGATGGAAGTGACGAGTTCAGAGAATGTAGGCGACTCGCTAGTTCGAGTTTAGAGGTCAACCTGCTGACTCGGCGCGGGAACCGAGGCAGCTAGGTGAAAATAAGGAGAGGATACAGGATGTAAAGTGATCATAAGTCATAAGGTGGGAGTACAATCTGCCCACATAACAAAATGTTTGCAAATTGCATGCCATCTGCAACCAAGACATATCACAAGTTGTTTGCAGATCAGCTAATTTTACTTCCACATATTTAGCTAGATTTGCGATCATAAGATGATTGCAGTAATGAAGCACAAATTAGCAGCAAGTCATGCAACTTAAGTAGTATGCAAAAAAAAAGCAAACTATGCGCAAACGTCACACGCAGTTCTTCTATGCTACTTTGAACCAACGTTTAAACAGGGTTTGTGTAATATTTTTCCGTTCTTACTGTGAATATAAAAGAGGGAGTGTGGTTCTATGGAATTAATATTAAAGTAGTTTATTAACGTATAATGACTATTTACATAAAGCACTGTGCGACATGTCCTATTAACAAGGAGTCCAGGAAAAGAGAGAGCTAGATTGAATCTTGGCGCGTACGGTCCCGCGCGAGCTCGTCTCGCTACGCAAAACTATCGCTGGCCAATAGATGGCTCGTTAAGCTTCATACTGGCCATTAATCAAGAATATAAATTTGTCTATATATTACAACACGCCTCCTTAAATTTATAATCTTGATTCTAACATAATTAGCATTACTTTGGAACTTTTAAATCACTCTGAGTTCTTCTCGATTCTTTATAAATTTTATCTTATCTAGACTCTTAGTTAGCATATCCGCTATATTTAAATTTGACTCTATTTTACAATGTCAATTACTCCATTTTCATAATTTTCATTTATATAATAATATTGCACCTCGATGTGCTTTGAGTTTTTTGTAAAATTTCCAAACTTTGCTATCGCGATTGCGCCTGAATTATCTTCATATATTTTTATCGGTTTATCAAACTTTACATTAAACATTTCGCTTAACGAATTTCTAACGAACAATATTTCTGTTGTTGCTTCTGACATAGCAGTATATTCTGCAAAAGTTGAACATTTTGTTACTGTACTCTGTTTATGAGTTTTCCAGAAAATCAAGTTTCCATATAATCTTATTACAAAACCCGTCGTAGATTTTCTATCTACATTATCTCCTGCGTAATCTGAATCTACCATGCAATCTAATATTTTACAATTTATATTATTGTAATATGTTAGTTTCAAACCTTTGGTCTTATACAAATACTTTAGAATTCTCATTGCATATTTGAAATGTGTTTGGTCGAAACAACTTTGATATCGACTCAAATAGTTTACACTGAAAGCTATATCTGGCCTTGTGCCTGTGCTGATATACAATAATTCGCCGATTAAATTTCTATATTTTATATTTTCATTGATTTCATTTGCTTGTTCTAATTTAAGATTTGTCTCCATTGGAGTATCGTATAACTTAGAATTTTCTAAATTGTATCTTACAGCCAATGATTCAATATATGTTTCTTGACTTAAAGTCATTTTACCCTTATCTTTGTTATAATCAATATTTATTCCGATATAATTTTTAATCTTTCCTAAATCTTTCATAGCAAATTTTTCCATTAGACTAGCTTTAACTTTGTTTATTTCTTTTTTATCTTTGCAACAGATCAAAAGATCATCTACAAATACTAATATATATATTGGATCTTTGCTTGTATTTTTCACATATAAACAGTAATCATAATTACTTCTTACAAAATTTAATTTTTCGATAAACTTATTGAAACAGTCATACCAAGCTCTTGGACTTTCTGTTAGATCATAGAGTGCCTTTTGCAATTTACAAACTTTATTGTCCCCTGTTTCGTAACCTTTTGGTTCGTTTATATACACTTCTGATTTTACATCGCCATTTAAGAAGGCTGTTTCAACATACATTTGTTCAATAAATAGATTATTTTTGCAACTGTATGACAATAAAATTTTCAATGTTTGCATTCGACCCACTGGTGAATAAACATTTTCAGTGTATTTCCTTTGTTGGAATCCTCTTGCAACTAATCTTGCTTTATAAATATTATTATCTTTTCTTTTATAGACCCGTTTGACATCAATTACTTTTTTATCTTTTGGTCTTTCAACAATTTTCCATGTATTATTTTACTTTAAACTATCTATTTCAGAATCCATTGCTATTTTCCATTTTTTACTATCACTGGAGTTTAACGCCTCCTCGAAAGTATTTGGTACATTTGCATCAACATAATGAACATAAATAAAATGTGATACAGGATTTCCGTACCTGTTTATAGGACTTTTATTTCTGTGTGATGTTCTTTTTACTGTTGCATTTTCATCACTTTCACTTTCAATATCATTTTGATTTGAATTAATTCTAGTTATATTACTTCTACTTTCCTCGAGAGGATGAGTAGAAAGTAAGGGATTGTTTTCATTTGAATCAATTTCATTGATTCCAAACGCTTCCTGATCTGAGGTTTTAGATTCGCTATTTTCCGAATCGTTATCGCTTTCTTCATCAAGTTTTTCCAAACATATTATTTTAGTCTTTTCTTCAACAATTTGTACATGTCTAGCATTGATTACTCTATTATTTACTAGAACTCTATATCCATTTTCAATATATCCTACTAGTACGCCTAATTGTGCTTTGTCGTCCCATTTACTTTTTCTTAAAGCTTCCGGAATTCTAACAAAAACTCGACTTCCATAAATTTTCAAATTTTTTACATTTGGTTTTTTTTTTAAAAATATTTCATATGGAGTTTTATTCTCCTCCGTATTTGCAATTGTACGATTTTTTAAATATGCTACTGTTTTCATAATTTCTGGCCAATACCTTCTATGTATTTTGGCTTCTCGCATTAGACATCTACCTATGTCCATTGCAGATCTATTATATCTTTCCGCTACTCCATTTAATTCATGGACGTAGGGTGGACATGGTAACAATTCAATTCCTTTGGATTTAATAAAATCATAAATTTCACGATTTAAGTATTCTTTGCCATTATCACAGCGTAATTTCTTTATTTTTTTTTTAAATTTGTTTTCTACCAAATTTACGAATTCTTTTAGACAACTCGCTGTTTCTGATTTATTTTTAATACAAAAGATTCTTGTGCATTTACTATAATCATCTACAAATGTTAAAAAATATTTTTCTCCTCCGTAGCCAATCGTGCTATGTGGACCATTTAGATCTGTATGAATTAGTTCTAGGATTTCACTAGTTTTTGTTCTGTTATTTTCAAATGGTACATTAGGCATTTTGCTCTCTATACAATTTGCACATTTCATATCAGTGCTTTCGATTTTATTCGGTAATCCATCAACTAATTTTTCCTTCACTAATTTGTTTAAATATTGAAAATTTACATGACCTAATGCTCTATGCCATTTCTTTTTATCAGTAATTTTTATGGAATTTACATACGTTGTATTATTGTTTCCTTTTGAAATAAAACTTTTCAAAGTGTATAAATTATCTACTTTGTTTGCAACAGCTACTAACTGTTTTGATTCATTATAAATTTTGGCACTTTCATTTTTAGCTAGTATTGTATAATTTGTTGTTATCTTAGAAAAACTTAATAAATTTTTGTCTTATGCCTTCAACGTAATGTACATTCTTTAAATCAATTTGTACCTGATTATAATAATTTTTTAGAAAAATTTTAATATTTCCAATTTTTGTAGCTTTCAAATTTTTTCCATCAGGCATTTTAACATCAATTGGAATTTTCAAATCCACATAATCATAAGAGAATTTATCATTTTTTATAATATGGTATGTACAACCACTATCTAGTAACCAACTTATTTCGGTATAATTTTCGTTGAAACTTGTTACATGATTTACCTGTCTCATTTTATAATATCTAAGTTTTTCTCTGTTGACGTTGTAGTCCGCTGCTTTTTCTTTGCATACCTCTGTTGACCAAGTCTCCGATGAGTAGTTGCCCTGTTGATTGCTGGAATAGTCTTCTCTGGATTGACCTTGTCCTCTGCCTCGACCTCGGTGATATTCACCTCTGTAATAACCTCGCTGATGACTTCGCTATCCTTGATTGACTTGAATACCCCTTCCTCTGTTGTTGTGTTGTCCCTTTTTACAGTCTTTCTTGTGATGACCTGGTATACCACAGTTGTAGCACTTATCTTGTGTTTTTGCACCAAATGTGCTGACATTGCTTTTATTGTTTGTGTCGTTCGAATTCAAATTCTTTTCCTTTATTTTGGACTTCAAGTAATCAACGGTTCTTTGCTCTTCTGGTATTACGTCAAGAAAGTCGCCAATATAACTGTAGCTTGGTGGCAAAGCTTTGATCAAATATCTCATTTTTTCTGATTCGTCTATCTTTCCTCCAGCTGCTTTAAATTCATTTGTTAATTTTTCAAACTCTACAAAAAATTCTTCTATTGACTGGTAGTTTGTCAATCTAATATCATCGATTTTTCCTCTGCACATTATTTGCAGTGCTGTTGATTGTGTCGTATACATTTTATCAAATCTTGTTATCATTTCTAATGCTGTTTTGCATTCACCAACGTATTCTAATTGTTTAT
The DNA here is from genome assembly GCF_021901495.1 of Neodiprion virginianus. Lineage (NCBI taxonomy): Eukaryota > Metazoa > Arthropoda > Insecta > Hymenoptera > Diprionidae > Neodiprion > Neodiprion virginianus. The sequence continues at coordinate 19,389,725 of NC_060877.1, forward strand.
CGGAGATTGAGCTGACTATTATCGTTCTTGCTTTTAAATCCATTTCTATCCAATCTTCTTCTTTATTTTTAAACTTATTGGTGATATGACTAACTGCTGGATCTTTACACCTTTTGTATTCCAGTAATAACATTATTCTTATTTTCCAACTTGAATAATTTGCCCCGTCAAAAATGGGTATCATAATATCTTCCATCTTAACTTGCTTAGCCATTTTCGATTCACTTATACTTATATTTTCGTATATTAAATTTTCAGAATAACAACTTTCTTAGCTTCTTCCAAATACACTTGACGAATTTGATTTCTTGTTTGATTGTCTAACTTAATATCTTTGATTTTTAATTCGTGTTCTTGATTCACTATCTGTTTTATCCACGAAAATATGTGCTTTACTTCAAAATTTCAAATTGAATTTGATCTATACTCACGCTTCATCACTTATTTCACAGTTCTTTCCATTTTTAGTTAAATTAGCACTTTATCTTCTTGGTTGCGCGTATATTCTTTTACTTTAAATTTAAACCACAAACCACAAACCACGCTCTGCTACCATGTGGACATAAAAGAGGGAGTGTGGTTCTATGGAATTAATATTCAAGTAGTTTATTAACGTATGATGACTATTTACATAAAGCACTGTGCGACATGTCCTACACTTTGCCGTCTGCACGATTCGTAAATATTTATTCGCTTGGCGCCGGCAGCGCTTATTCGGATCACTTGACTTGTTGCCGGCCGTTCTTGACATTATCGGGAGATTATAAATTGTTAAGTTTTACTAATCTCTTTGATCACTTGTAACTTATTGTTACTTATTATATTGTAACTTATTGTTACCGAAACAAAACACCAGCAGAAAGCTAAAGACACTATAGTGTTGTCACCGACCCCGAACGATACTGTGCTCACAACACCACTGTGTTGTCGCCGGCCATTAGCCACCAGATTGCGCACGTCACCACTGTGGTGTCGCCGGACGGCAAAGTGTTAACAAGGAGTCCAGGAGAAGAGAGAGCTAGATTGAATCTTGGCGCGTACGGTCCCGCGCGAGCTCGTCTCGCTACGCAAAACTATCGCTGGCCAATAGATGGCTCGTCAAGCTTCATACTGGCCATTAATCAAGAATATAAACAGAGATGAGTAGGGAGATCTCCAATGCTCGGCTTTTCGTGATACCAGCTAGGTTGGAGCGTCGACGTGACACCTAGGCGGCCACGCACCGAAGGTGGCCCATTTCCGACCTGACACCAGGCGGCCATGCACCGAAGGTGGCCCACAATCGTGTATATATAGATACACTCGGTTGCTCGAGCAAGTGGTTGCCAATCGCATCCTTGTCCCCGCTCGCACAGATGTTTCCAGGAATGCAAGAATTGGGATTTTTTTGTTTCAGTTACGAATGTCAGCGAATAAAAGTATCTCCAGATTTGATAAATTTTGGATTCAATTAGCGGACGCTGAACCAAAATAATTAACCATTCCCAGCCCGAATACTTTTTTTTTTTTTTAACAAATATTTTTTTATTGATATGAAAATATGTGACGCCTGGTGTTCTCGAATATTTGTACACATAGTCTATGGAAAAATATACGAAGCCAGCTCGATAACATTTATGCAAAATGTGCAATGGGCAAGTGGTTGGAGGAAATTTTTTTTTTCTTGAACTGAATCTTCCAGAGAACCATCAGCGAATTCCAAGCAAGCTCCATAAACATACCGAGCAAACGCGCGATCACGGACGTAGCTGTGGTGTGGCTGAGTGGATACCACATGAGGATGAATTTTCAATCACAGGTTTTTGCGCGAAGTTTTCCTGTATTTAAGTTAATTACTGCTGCCTCTGCTATAATACTGCATTCAAGTCTTAAACAAAACACTAAAAAACAAGTTAACCACTTAATGTAAAACAAAATGTTAGATTGAGCTTAAAATTTAAGCCGGAGTTACATAAACTAAGATAATTACAAATGCAATATTGTAAATATTGAACATTTATTGTTCATCTAAATAAATATGGTTTCCTCCTCACAAAAAAAAAAAACATGAGGATGGAGTGATGCGGGACACGGGTTCGATCGCAGTTCACTCTTTTTTTTTTTTTTTTTTTTTTAAATTCAATCCCGGCTTTTTTTTTGTATTTTCGGAGAGAAAAAACAAATCAAAGAAAGAAAATTTCGAGAGCCCGTCGATTTTTTCCTTCTTTCCTTTTGCTTTTTTTTTTACTGAACCCATCTTTTTTGTAGTGGGGGTAACCCGGAAGAGAACAAATAATTGAAACAATAAAATTCCGAGAGCGAATCGATTTGTTCCCCGTTTTTGGCGCCTCTTTTTTGATATGGAAAAGTTTTGACAGTAATGGAAAATAGAGATTACTAAACGCAAATGTATTGTTTTGTAATAACACCGGCCCACAAAAAAAAAAAAAGTGGCCTGTACTTTTGACCGGACCTACCTATCTTTATAGATTTTGACGCGCTGAATCCGAATCTGAAGTCAGTTTTGCCCGTACACCCTCAAAATTTTGAGTAAATTGCAAAAAACCATAAAAATCGCCAAAAATTAGCATTTTTGGTAAGAAAAAAATTTATGGAACTATAGACCAAGTATGATTTTTATGCATTTTGGTCCGCTAAACCCAAAACTGAAGTTTATTCAACCATAAGCCTTTTAAAATTTAATTGGGCCGGTGTTATTAAAAAACAATACATTTGTTTTTAGTAATCTCTATTTTCCATTACTGTCAAAACTTTTCCTTATTAAAAAAAAAACGCCCATTTTATATCAGTCTTGACGAGCATTTCTTAAGAAGTTTGAGAGATGCGAGATCGGAACGACAAAATTATTTCAGTAGCAACAATGTATGGACCCCTCTCCTTTTCTGATATCGGCAGCCAGTTAAGAGGCTTCACAGTGTTCAGTTTAGTGTCAGCAGCTCTCGAGGTAGCAAGATGGTAAGTGAATTACATAATTATTTTACATGTATGGAAAAACCGGCAGCTTTGACGCTCGTCTATTTACTTTATAGATTAAGAAGAGAAAAAAAGGGAAGGACCTGTAGTCGTATTTTATACTTTATTTAATTTTCCTTGAATTGTCAGACGTTTTTATTTTTGATTGTATAGGAAGAAAATGTGTGGGGAATTCCATTCTAGTGCCCAAGAATATAGTACACATTTTCGATCATTTTTTCTTTTTTTTTTTTTTTGGGAAAACATTTTCCTCAATTTCCAAATTTCCTTGATTTTTGGTATTCAAATCGATTCTTAACAATTTTGCGCACAGGTGGGATTTCTTTAATTATTTTTTCCTTAATCCTGAGGATATTTCCTATCTGAGACCACTGTCAATAGGCGAGATTCCGGAAATCATAAAATTACCTTTTTTTCTAATTAAAAAGAAAATCACATAAGGCCACTAAGAGCTCGAAATGAAAATCTGAAAAAATTAGAGATGTTTTTTTATATTCGAAGCCATTAACGTAAAAAATCCGTTTAACGACCATCCTAATAGATATACATTGTATATGGGGCATTCCGCGTCAAATTTGCAACCCATGTACCTCACCCTCTTCGATTTTGATAATTCTTTAGTATGATGTTACAACCACGGTTTCAATCGACTTGAAACGGTGTCGGAATTTTTTGCAGATTCCTTTAGCCACCACTGAAAGAGAAAAAAAAATGAAAAACCAATTCCGGAAACGCTTCTTTTGAAATTCTGAAAAAATTCACACTGATTTTATAATTAAGAATATGATTTGTAAGCACGACACGCTAACGTGATCTCAACATTCACTACTTTTCTAGCAAGCATTTTTTTCTCATGCCGGAATTGGAGTTTCTATTTATTTGTTGGTCATAAATTTCTCTATTATTGATGGATTTCAATTTTTCTGAAATTTAGAGGAATGCCAGAAGGCCTGAATACAGTTCATACCATTTAATTTTTTTTTTTAAGTTAACTAAAGATCCAAGAAAACTAAAAACTTGCGAAAACAATAGTAAATATAGAGATCCCATTATCGTGTCGTGCTTACAAATCATATTCTTAATTATAAAATCAGTGTGAATTTTTTCAGAATTTCAAAAGAAGCGTTTCCGGAATTGGTTTTTCATTTTTTTTTCTCTTTCAGTGGTGGCTAAAGAAATCTGCAAAAAATTCCGACACCGTTTCAAGTCGATTGAAACCGTGGTTGTAACATCATACTAAAGAATTATCAAAATCGAAGAGGGTGAGGTACATGGGTTGCAAATTTGACGCGGAATGCCCCATATACAATGTATATCTATTAGGATGGTCGTTAAACGGATTTTTTACGTTAATGGCTTCGAATATAAAAAAACATCTCTAATTTTTTCAGATTTTCATTTCGAGCTCTTAGTGGCCTTATGTGATTTTCTTTTTAATTAGAAAAAAAGGTAATTTTATGATTTCCGGAATCTCGCCTATTGACAGTGGTCTCAGATAGGAAATATCCTCAGGATTAAGGAAAAAATAATTAAAGAAATCCCACCTGTGCGCAAAATTGTTAAGAATCGATTTGAATACCAAAAATCAAGGAAATTTGGAAATTGAGGAAAATGTTTTCCCAAAAAAAAAAAAAAAGAAAAAATGATCGAAAATGTGTACTATATTCTTGGGCACTAGAATGGAATTCCCCACACATTTTCTTCCTATACAATCAAAAATAAAAACGTCTGACAATTCAAGGAAAATTAAATAAAGTATAAAATACGACTACAGGTCCTTCCCTTTTTTTCTCTTCTTAATCTATAAAGTAAATAGACGAGCGTCAAAGCTGCCGGTTTTTCCATACATGTAAAATAATTATGTAATTCACTTACCATCTTGCTACCTCGAGAGCTGCTGACACTAAACTGAACACTGTGAAGCCTCTTAACTGGCTGCCGATATCAGAAAAGGAGAGGGGTCCATACATTGTTGCTACTGAAATAATTTTGTCGTTCCGATCTCGCATCTCTCAAACTTCTTAAGAAATGCTCGTCAAGACTGATATAAAATGGGCGTTTTTTTTTTAATAAGGAAAAGTTTTGACAGTAATGGAAAATAGAGATTACTAAAAACAAATGTATTGTTTTTTAATAACACCGGCCCAATTAAATTTTAAAAGGCTTATGGTTGAATAAACTTCAGTTTTGGGTTTAGCGGACCAAAATGCATAAAAATCATACTTGGTCTATAGTTCCATAAATTTTTTTCTTACCAAAAATGCTAATTTTTGGCGATTTTTATGGTTTTTTGCAATTTACTCAAAATTTTGAGGGTGTACGGGCAAAACTGACTTCAGATTCGGATTCAGCGCGTCAAAATCTATAAAGATAGGTAGGTCCGGTCAAAAGTACAGGCCACTTTTTTTTTTTTTGTGGGCCGGTGTTATTACAAAACAATACATTTGCGTTTAGTAATCTCTATTTTCCATTACTGTCAAAACTTTTCCATATCAAAAAAGAGGCGCCAAAAACGGGGAACAAATCGATTCGCTCTCGGAATTTTATTGTTTCAATTATTTGTTCTCTTCCGGGTTACCCCCACTACAAAAAAGATGGGTTCAGTAAAAAAAAAAGCAAAAGGAAAGAAGGAAAAAATCGACGGGCTCTCGAAATTTTCTTTCTTTGATTTGTTTTTTCTCTCCGAAAATACAAAAAAAAAGCCGGGATTGAATTTAAAAAAAAAAAAAAAAAAAAAAGAGTGAACTGCGATCGAACCCGTGTCCCGCATCACTCCATCCTCATGTTTTTTTTTTTTGTGAGGAGGAAACCATATTTATTTAGATGAACAATAAATGTTCAATATTTACAATATTGCATTTGTAATTATCTTAGTTTATGTAACTCCGGCTTAAATTTTAAGCTCAATCTAACATTTTGTTTTACATTAAGTGGTTAACTTGTTTTTTAGTGTTTTGTTTAAGACTTGAATGCAGTATTATAGCAGAGGCAGCAGTAATTAACTTAAATACAGGAAAACTTCGCGCAAAAACCTGTGATTGAAAATTCATCCTCATGTGGTATCCACTCAGCCACACCACAGCTACGTCCGTGATCGCGCGTTTGCTCGGTATGTTTATGGAGCTTGCTTGGAATTCGCTGATGGTTCTCTGGAAGATTCAGTTCAAGAAAAAAAAAATTTCCTCCAACCACTTGCCCATTGCACATTTTGCATAAATGTTATCGAGCTGGCTTCGTATATTTTTCCATAGACTATGTGTACAAATATTCGAGAACACCAGGCGTCACATATTTTCATATCAATAAAAAAATATTTGTTAAAAAAAAAAAAAAGTATTCGGGCTGGGAATGGTTAATTATTTTGGTTCAGCGTCCGCTAATTGAATCCAAAATTTATCAAATCTGGAGATACTTTTATTCGCTGACATTCGTAACTGAAACAAAAAAATCCCAATTCTTGCATTCCTGGAAACATCTGTGCGAGCGGGGACAAGGATGCGATTGGCAACCACTTGCTCGAGCAACCGAGTGTATCTATATATACACGATTGTGGGCCACCTTCGGTGCATGGCCGCCTGGTGTCAGGTCGGAAATGGGCCACCTTCGGTGCGTGGCCGCCTAGGTGTCACGTCGACGCTCCAACCTAGCTGGTATCACGAAAAGCCGAGCATTGGAGATCTCCCTACTCATCTCTGATATAAATTTGTCTATATATTACAACACTTACTAATTTGGTGCTGAATTAATATCGACACGCATTAAATGAATTTTAAACAAAATATATGAAAATAAACATTCATTTGTTGCAAATCTTACATTCTTATAAGTATACGATCGCAAAAACATAATTATAGTGATCATAATAATAATAATAATAATAACAACAACAACAACAACAACATTAACAATAATAATAATAATAATAATAATAATAAGAGTATAAGCGAGGTTTTTTGTCACTGAAGTTAACTGCAAAAGTTGTACTCGACTTATTCGCTGTAAGCCGCCGTTTGGAGGGGAGCTGCAAAATGATCACAGCGCGCAGGGTGGCGAGTAGTGAGTTGAGCCAGCCTGTGTGTGGTAGCATTTTGTATGAGAAATAATAGACAGTATGTGGAATTACACTTGTTGTGTTGTTAACTGCAAAAATAACGGTAAAACTAGTGATTGTATATTTTACAAGTTTCCAACTGCATCATATAAAATAGGTTAACGGCAAAAATGGATTGCTGCTGTGAAAAGAAAAAAGTAAGTAACATAACCTTACTTTCGATGGCTTAGTTTTCTACATTTTTAAAATCAAGCCAACTTTATCAATAGGTGAACTGTTATGCTATCTGCATGAAACACTATATAAATACATAAGTGTTATTGTTTTTTTCAGTCCTGATGGTTCAAAGTGGACTCCAAAAACTTATCACGTAATATGTAATATTTATTTCATCGGCAAGAAAAAATTAAATGATCCTGCGAGTCCAAGCTACGAGCCAACTCTATTCTCTTCTATTTCATATATTCTATTCCATTCAAGTTAATGACGATTCTAACAATGTTGTCAATAATAGTGGACGTGAACCTATGGATGTAAGCAGCGCCGAATTAATTTTAATAACTGATCAAGAGTGTCAAGTAGATTTTGTAAGTTCTACTGGTATCGAACAAACAAAAACTTTCAACTGTAGTTTATATGGCTCAGAAGATATGGATGCTTGTCGAACAACTTCAGCTTGAATAAACAAACTTTCTCCATTATGCCTGTATTCTTGCACACTGCGAACATGATCGGCTTTAAGTAATTTTATGCCTGGTAGTTCCGTTGCAGGTTGAAAGTTTATTTCGAGTGTGATTTTTTCAAATCCTGTCCTTATTAAAACATCCATGACTACGGATTTTTCCATTAAAAAATTATTTATTATGTATTAATAGTATACATGACAGTTTTTTAAGTATCAATGTTGTCCATCCATCCATGTGTCAAAATATACTTGTTTTGAACTTCTTAACCCACAAATTATCACTGAAAACTCAGTTTTAATTACTTCATAACTATATACTTACATATTTTCTACTGGCGTTTCAACTTGTTATTATTTTCAACTTTTCAGTTTACTATCACAATGAAAATATCACTTATTTAATAATATTTTATTTATTTCGATATTTATCAGTATTACTCTAATGTAAATAAACACGCTGGCTGTTTAGCTTTTAAAACCGCTAGGTGGCGGCACGAGCGAGGCTCACAGCGAATATTGGGAGTTGATTTATCATTCAAGATCAATAGAAAAAAAAGTCCTGAAATATAATCTGTATTACCTGAACATGTATATACCTGAACAATACGGTAATAGTAGTAAACGTATTCAAAGACTAGATATTAGACGTGTTGCTTTCAATTATATGTAATTACAACCTTTATATATTGCACTTGGGCCTGTACGTTGAAACACGCCTGAGATACTCAAGTTGAAAAATATAAAATTATGCAACCGGAAACAGTTTTCAATAAGATAAAATTTATATAAAACATATTTCAGGTATGATACTACGAACATATAGTGAATAATAGTACGGGTAATCAAAAACTTGAAAGATACTGGCACAATACGTATTTCCTTTCGTGATAATAATATCTACTTTATGAAATAATATTATGAGACTCCATGACCCTTCGAAACTGGATCACGTCCACATTACAATTTCTATCTGACAAAGTAATGTTTAACTCCTTCGGCTTTTCTGTTTCGCTTTACTTCCATATGGGTATCTAAAGAAATTCGTCCCTTGCCCCATCATAGTCGTCCTCACCTTCCGCCTCTGACAATGAGTAATTTTCGTCTTATTCGTCAGATTGTGACTCATCAGTGTCCTTATCATTATCTTCATTTGATGTGCCGGGATACATATCCCGAAACTGGCGATTTTGATTTGCAACGATACCACTAGGTGTTTTGTCCGAGTTAAGATAGCCAGATTTTTTTTTTTTTGGTTGATCAAATGTTGTTTTTCCGCCACCCTTATAACTTCTGATACATCTCTTTTATAGTACGCGATTTGGTCGAGGAACGTTGCTGGACTTACATGCGGCCTCTGCGAAAAGATAAACGTTACGTTCGAAAACATTGACTAGGGATTTTATTACATAATATTAAACCAAGAAAATTGATTTTACGGAACATAGTGTGCCGTATACGGAGGTGTCGAATTTTTTTGCACGCACCAAAGTAAATTCGATACATCTGGGTTTTGTAGAATGGCAAGACTTGATCACCACGTTCCCACCAAGTGAATCTTTTCAATAATTGCTCGAACATCGATTCTCACTGAAAAGTTGCCAAGGCTTCTAGGAGTGTTAGCCGACCAACGAATTTTAAATATGACGCCTGCAATAACATTTAACAATAAGTGTTGATAATATCTCTGAGAAAAATAGTGTAGAACATAAGTGACAGAATTGACCAAGTTGATATGATACTTTTCATTTCGGTGATATTTATCGAGGAAAAAATATATTGACGATGAGTTTTCTCAGATACATTGGAATATGTTTGAAATTTGAAGAAGAATAAATTGACATAATAAACAAACTTTCATTTGTGGAGTACAAGGATAATACCCAATCAAAAATTATTCATATCAATCACAACCAGAAAATATGTGCTATATCTATATATGAGCACACATATTTGAAACCGCAATTTTCATCTCACCAATGATTCCTGACGGTCGGGATCTCGTTCAAAATCTTGAAAATCAGCTAATTTTTTCAGGGGAAAGCCGTCTGGTCTACTATGATATTGATTCACGCAGGCCGGCTCTAATCGTTCAATCCGATAGCCATATCAAGCTGGAACCGCCACATTCGAAAATCGAAAAATTTCCTATGGAATAATTAAGGGCTAATTAGAGGCTAATTAAATATTCTATTTTGGAATTAAATGCTCCGCGTTTTTTAAAAGAAACCTGTGGCGGTGCCAGCTTGACACAAACCTGGAACCGCCACACCAAAAAAACGGAAAATAGGTGAAATTTCGGAAAAGTGGTAGGGTCATAATTAAAGGCTAATTAAAGGCTCTTGGAATTCCTCATCTTTGAACTCGTTGCTCGGCGTTTTTTAAAAAAAACCTGTGGCGGTACCAGCTCGAGATAAACCAGACTTAAGAAAAAACGGGAACGAGGTCAAATTTCAAAAAAGTGTTAGAGTCATAATTGAAGGCTAATTAAAGGCTCCCGGAAAACCACCCGCTCGAATTAACTGCTCCACCCCTGAGGGGTGGAGACCACCAAAAACCTCGAAAAATCGGTGCAACTCTTGGACGCAACAACTTACAGAGTTCGTACGAGTGTCAAAATTACTCCAGAATTGAAGGCTCCCGGAAAACCACCCGCTCGAATTAACTGCTCCACCCCCGAGCGGTGGAAACCACCAAAAAACTCGAAAAATCGGTGTAACTCTTGGACGCAACAACTTACAGAGTTCGTATGAGTATCAAAATTACTCCGGAATTAAAGGCTCCCGGAAAACCATCCGCTCGAATTAACTGCTCCACCCCCGAGGGGTGGAAACCACCCAAAAACTAGAAAAACCGGTGTAACTCTTGGACGCAACAACTTACAGAGTTCGTACGAGTGTCAAAATTGGACGTCGTCGACTTCGTTGGATGAATCCATACAAATTTAGAGAAGCCATCGACTGACTACGATGCTTATACATCTTCGTGGTCGCATCCATTGGTCCGAGGTGATCCACATGATAAACCGCTAGAGGGACGTCTCCTTTTGGTATCGGCCTCAAGAAACCTTCTTTTTTACCGCGTTTTGCCTCCGCCAATATACAGGGGACGCAGCAACTTACGTATTCGTCGAGCTTTTGAGCCAAACTCGGAATGTAGTACTCGGATTTTATGGATTCCATAATTTTTTTAACCCCAAAATGACCATTCTCGTGCGCCTTTCTTATCACGTCCTGTTGCATGCTTGCCGGTAACACGATGAGATTTCGATCGTCTACTTGTTTCTTCAAAATACCGTCCTCGTAAAGATAATCCTCGTAAGGCCCCTTCTCCAAAATCTGCTTGATCACTCGCAGTCTTTCTTCACCATCTTGTTGTTGTCGTATCATCGGAGTTATTTTGTCTATGACGGTCATCACGGGGTAACGACTTAGAGCATCGACATGTTTAAGGCGAGAATTGACGCGGTGCTCGACTTCGTATTCAAATTCTTCGAGAGCCAGAACCCAGCGGGCCACCTTCGGAGAAATATCGTTCTTGTTCAGCGTCTTTCGTAACGCGGAACAGTCAGTCACCAGTTTGAATTTAATGCCGAGTAAATAAACGCGGAACTTCTTGACGGCTTGTATCACAGCTAGCGTTTCGAGTTCGTAGGAGTGCAATTTCTTTTCTGCGTCTGACGTCTTTCGGCTCATGAAATAAACTGCGTAGAAACGGTCATCGTCGTCAGTCTTTTGCAACAACGCCGCCCCATATCCGTCTTTGCTGGCATCTGTGTGCACTTCAGTCTGCGCGTCAGGACGATATATCCGCAACACAGGTTCATTAGTTAACAGTCGTTTCAGCTCTTCGAAAGCCTGCTCTTCTTTGACTCCAAACCGAAATCGTTGATCATTCTTCAGTACGTCGGAAGGGGCTTCGCGATCTTGGCGTAATCTCGGATAAACTTGCGAAAATAGCCGGTCAAACCCAAAAAGCTCTGAATGGATTTCTTAGAACTTGGCACCGGAAAACTTTTTACGGCCTTAATTTTCGTAGGCGACGGACCAACAGCACCATTCTCGACCACGTAGCCCAGATACTGGACTCGACTCTTCAGAAACTCACACTTTTTCCAGTTGATCGAGAGTCCCTTTTCCGCTGCGACGGCGAGAGTCTTTTTCAAATTCACCAGAGCTTCTTCTGCGTCTCTTCCAGGTACGATTAAATCGTCCATGTATGTAAATACCACTCCCTCTCGCTCAAGCTCGTGGAACACTTCGTCGATAAAGCGCAAAAACGACGTAGGACTGTTGCATATATATATAGTGTATATATATTTTTATCCCTGAATAAATGCCTTATGCACACCCCGAGATCCGCGTAAGGGCTCTATCCTGATAGTAATATGAACAACCTCCAACGCACCCTCACGACTGGAAGTTACGGGAAGGTTACAATTACAGTAAAAAAATTGACAAACAATATTTATAGCCGTACACGCGAAACTTATTGTACGCATTAATTGGAACATAAGAAACTTAGGAAAATATCATCTTCTGCCTGAATTCTACGACACGCTTGTCTTCCACCCGCATAAGTGGTGGAATTTCGCGAATTTTACCAATGTATTTGAGTCTCGATTCTTACGGTAAAAGATCTATTATAACTATCCGCCAGAGTTTGAATTTATTCACTGAGTAAACGTATAACATAGAAAAAACAGCTGCACGATGGTCTTCCAATCATTCAGAACACCAACGATCGTCTTTAAGGCAGGTAGAGATGCAGCGTTCTAACCTCGTCGCTCACGTGCCGCATGCCCAACGCAGTTTCACAGTCCTGGACGACCGTCGTTGTATCTTATAGGTGAAACACTATTCTTTTCGTGTTTGTTATTATAAAAAAAAGCATCGCAATTAATTTCATCCTTGATAATACAAATTTTTTTAGATTTTTTTACGCCTGTTTATATCGGTGAAAGACGAGTTCAGTCGTGATATTCAGGCGGAAAACGATATTTTGTGAAATTCTTATGTTCCAATCAATGTGTAAAAACACTTTCGCATATGCGTCTATGAATTTTTTTTGTTGATTTTAATCGTGAATAAAGCTCTCCCGTAAGCCCTCGTCACGGTGGTGCGTTGGAGAATGTTCATATTACTATTATATGATACACGGATGATTCATTAAATAAATTGATGTTGCCAAAACGACCCGGCTATTGTTGACTCCCAGGACATAAAAAAGATTGGCAGCTTCTGAAGATTTGAAATTTGGAGTAGGAGTTTTCTTTATAGAACGCATTCACTTTCCCAAGCCTGTAGCACAATTTAGACCATTGTGTCTATCTTTCTAGATAGTGTCTGAAAAGAGAAGAAAGGGCTAAGTTCCTGTGATGGTGACGTCGGTGGCGGTGACGAATAATGTTTATAGTGTGGAGAAAGGTACATAGAAAATAATCTCCGTCACTCACCTGCAATCCAGACAAGTGAAATCAATAACTGCAAGAATAATGCTTCATTTGCGCTGGGATGACGTTCGTTGGTGACGATGCTGAAATCAAAGTACAAGACACAAAAATTGCGTAACGAATTCACGCGACACGAGCATTTTTTCGCATTAAAAATCCTGGTTCCTGTTTCATCCACCTGCTACGTTGATTCGTTAAGTTCGTGTGTCAATCACACTCTTGTGGGTGGACTGTGAAGCATTTGATTTGTAGGGGCAGTGTATCGAGAGCCGTTGACTGAAGAGTGATTTTGACGCCTCTAGAAACCCTGTAACTTGTTCCGTCCAGGAGTTACACAGATTTTTCTAGTTGTTGGGTGGTTTCCACCCCTCGGGGGTGGAGCAATTAATTCGAGCGAGCGGTTTTCCAGGAGCCTTTAATTCTAGAGTAATTTTAGCGCCCATCCGAACTCTGTAAGTTGTTGCGTCCAAAAGTTACACCGATTTTGCTAGTTTTTGGGTGGTTTCCACCCCTCGGGGGTGGAGCAGTTAATTCGAGCGGGTGGTTTTCCAGGAGCCTTTAATTCTAGATTAATTTTAGCGCCCGTACGAACTCTGTAAGTTGTTGCGTCCAAAAGTTACACCGATTTTTCTAGTTTTTGGGTGGTTTCCATCCCTCGGGGGTGGAGCAGTTAATTCGAGCGGGTGATATTCCGGGAGCCTTTAATTAGCCTCTAATTATGACCCTCACACTTTTTTGAAATTTGACCTCGTTCCCGTTTTTTCTTAAGTCTGGTTTATCTCGAGCTGGCACCGCCACAGGTTTTTTTTAAAAAACGCCGAGCAATTGATTCAAAGATGAGAAATTTCAAGAGCCTTTAATTAGCCTTCAATTATAACCCTAACACTTTTCCGAAATTTCACGTGTATTCCGTTTTTTTCGATGTGGCGGTTCCAGGTTTATGTCGAGGTGGCACCGCCACAGGTTTTTTTTAAAAAACGCGGAGCATTTAATTCGAAAATACAGCATTTAATTAGCCTTTAATTAGCCCTTAATTATTCCATAGGAGGTTTTTCGATTTTCGAATGTGGCGGTTCCAACTTGATATGGCTAACTTTGCATTAGTGCCCTGCTGCGTGGTCTCTCTCGCTATCACGTGAGCGAACGCCGCGCCACAGTCGTCGTTTTTCCGTCTAAGTTGCGCTCCTTTTTTTTCTTCTTCTGGTTTCGGCGGCTATAGCGAGCGGACGCTCCACAAGCTACGCAGCGTCGGAGTTAGCTATCTCGCTTTGTAAAGACACGACTGCCAGCGTCGCAATTATCTTTTCTGTTCAATTAGCTGAGATTAAGTTTGAAAGTTTAATAAACTCCTTCAGAGAAAATTGATAAAACGTGTGTGATTCGCAACGCCTATATCACTCCGCCTCTCCTCTCCTTCAGTGAGTCTGAAGCTGGTGAGCTTAACCCGAGCTTCTTTAAAGATGGAGCAGCAGCGGATGCAACTCTAACAAAATCAGTTCTCGGCGCACACAACCGGTATTATGTAAGTCAGTATCTGCGCAGTATGGTAGGGGCCCTCGAAACTATCTTCAAATATCGTACCTGAGGAAAATCCTGCATTACAATATCAATGTTTACACTGATCTTGATGTCGCCTTGAGCCGTCCGGGAGTGGGTGTGAGAGTTTCAACGATGCGTCAGGATTCCTCACTAGCTAACCAGCAGCTGTTTTTTTGAAACTGAATCAATATTTCTCTTACCCACAAAGAGAAGTTCCTATACCTTCACTCATATTTCCATCTTTGAGGACATAACAAGTCACAATAACATTTCTACCCCTTACCGAAGGCTCTCCAAAAACCGCAAACGTTAAAACCTACACTTTTGATTGTGGCTACATTTGGCGACGTGTTCCTTAATAGCGAAAGGAATACTAATTTTATGACCATGTAATAGTAGTTAAACCACACAATAGTATTTACAAATATTTATTTCAATTTTATTTTTTATATTGCCAATATTATGTCGTATATGTAATATAGATTCATAACGTGGATAATAATATCAATATCTGATTGTACAACGAATTTGCATTTCGTAGAGGTGCAATTTACGTAGCTTAATTTCCCGTCTGCTATGTCGATCGCTCCACAACGCTCATTTCGATCCAAGTCATTGGGTTGGCCCTGGTGCCATTTATCAAGAGATAACTATAAATAACCATGTCAGTAACAACAAAATCTTTATTTTAATACTCATGTCATATGTTGGCACTACTGAACCATGCATGGTGTAAATAATGTTCATCTCCGAATAAACTCTCTCTTGATTTAATATGGCGTCCTAGCTGATTGTCCCGAATCGTCTGAACAACTAATAATATATTACATTGACAGGTTATGGGCCCAGAAGGCTCTAAAATACGAGTAAAAGTAAAAACAGGTGACAGTAAAAACATTTAAAAAGTAAAACCAGTGAAGTGAAGCAAGCGCAGTTCAAGATGACCACAAGATCAGAGGACGTAGCACATGTCGAGAAACTCACAGGAGTCGACACCTATTCTATGTGGGTGTTTGAGTTAAAAATCTTGCTAGCCGCAAACGAACTGACCAAAATCATCGACGGGACAGACGTGTTGGTGACTGATCCACCCAGAAATCAAGCCTCAACAGACCAATGGATGACTCGAGATGCAAGAGCCGAATACTACATTGTCACAACCATTGACAAGCAAGTTAGGCCCCATATCATAACCTGCACAATTTCTAAAGAGATATTCGACACTCTCCAAACATTTACCAGAGGGACTCGAGCCAACAAAAATGCCTGCTGCTACGAGACTTCTACAACTTCCAATTTGATGTGAAAAAGGATATGATGAGCAACATAAGTGATCTCCAAAACATCTTCAAACCGAACAAACTGGACCCGAAAATTGATGAAATGATGCTGATTACCAAGATCCTGTCCGTGCTGCCTGAAGCATATACCCATTTCAACACAGCGTGGGACTCGACCCCAGAGACGTCCAGGACCATAGACAACCTGTGTTCGAGGTTGTAGATGGAAGAAAACAAGTTGAAGCGTACTTCGACGGAAGAACAAAATGTAGTAGCCTTTAAAGCAGAGTTGAAAAATAAACTAGATAAATCAAAACCTGAAAATAAATATAAAAACAGTAGAAAGTGTGAGATCTGTAAAAAGTCAAACCAGGAAACCAAAAATTGTTTTCTCAAAGATAAGCAACAATGCTCAATATGTAAAAAGTTTAATCATGATAAGAACGACTGCTACTTTAAGGATAAACATAATCCTAAGGTGGAAAATAGAGTGTCATTTCTTGCAGCTGATTGCATGGGCTCATACAATGCTATGCTAGATGACACCATGTCTTTTATACTAGACAGTGGAAGTCCATGTCACATGGTTAGCGATAAAAATTTGCTGACAGGTGTTGAGAGCTGCAATCAAAATATATTAGTGACTAAGAAAAATCATGCTATGTCTTTAGTAGGTAAAGGAACCTTCATCTCTAAGCAATGTGATTTAAATGATGTCCATTGTACCGGAATTGTCTAGAAATTTAATTTCAGTAAGCGAGGTATCAGAAAATGATGACATTGTTGTGTTCTCAAAAGATGATGTTAAAATATACAAAGACAATAAAGTGATACTAAGATGTAAGAAAAATGCAATAGGATTGTATATTGTTGACCTTGATGCTAATATGCAAAATGAGGCACTCTGTGCATAAGGTAATGATGTAAATAAAGAGTGGCATAGAAAACTAGGTCATTTAAGTTACAGTAACCTCAATAAACTACCAAATATTTGTGTTGCTGTGTCCCCTATTGTCGCTCATCTTAAAATAGATGCAGTATGTGAGATATGTGTAAAAGCAAAACAAGTCAAGTTACCGTACCACATAGAGACGGCTAGGGCAACAAAGTTGTTAGAAATATTACACACAGATGTTTGTGGACCTCTAGATCCATCCACCCATGATGGCTACAGGTACATTCTGTGTTGTGTAGATGATTACTCACATTTTTGTGTCAGCTATCTGTTGTCAAACAAAAGTCAAGTTTTCATGTATTTAAAACAATATATAACAATGGCTGAAGCTAAATTTGACCTGAAAGTAACCAAAATAAGGTGTGATAATGGAGGAGAGTATTCCTCACATGATATAAAAGATTGGTGTAAAAACAAAGGTGTTATGCTGGACTATACAATTCCATACATACACCCCAATTAAATGGAATAGCAGAACGATTCAACCGTACTCTTATGGAAAGAACAAGATCAATACTCTTTGATTCTAACCTAGATAAAGGGATTTGGGGGGAAGCAGTACAAAGAGCTGCATATCTGATAAATAGAAACCGCACTGGTATTGTTGACACAGTTAAAAAATGGTCACCCAACAAACCAAATCTGTCTAATATACAAATTTTTGGTAGTGTTGCATATGCCAAGAATTTGGGTTATCTCAAGAAGCTTGATAGCCGCAGCAAGCAGTGCATTTTTGAAGGTTATACACCAAACGGATACCGCCTGTGGGATGAAGAAAGCAAAAAGATATTCATCTCAAAAGATGTGGTTTTTGAGAAAAATGCAATGAAAACAAATCAATATAGCCTCAAAATAGAAATCAACCAAGCAAATGTTGAAGAAACAGAAGAAGATCAAGATGAAAGAAATTAAAATCAAGATAGAAGAGATGACGAAAATAATGTGATTGAGGCAAATGAAGAAACAGATCATGAATCACAAGAAGATGATGACTATATAGATCCAGATCAAGAACAGCGAGAAGAAACATGTCATGAACTTGGTTTACGATCAAGAAGAACATTAAAGAAACCTGAGTAATACGATGACTATCAACTGGATAGCGGAGAAGATGGAGAAGCGATGAAGACATACAGGGAGTCCCAGACAAATGAAGACAGAGAAAAATGGAAATAGCCATTAAAGAAGAAAAAGACTCTTTAAAGAAAAATGAAACTTGGAAATTAGTAAGCCCTGAAGAAGCAAAGGGAAACGAAGTTCTGTCAAGTTAATGGGTGTTCAAAGTTAAGGAAGACAATAGATATAAAGCCAGACTAGTAGTACGAGGCTGTGAGCAAAGGAGTAGAAACATAAATTATGATGAAATCTTCAGTCCAGTTGTAGACACAACTTCACTACGAGTTCTATTTGCTATCACAGCACACTACAACCTACACATAAAAACATTTGGTGTTAGACTACCTTTTTATATGAAACCCTAGACGAAGACATCTAATGAATATACCAGAAGGTTATAAGGATGAAGGGAAAATATGCAAACTGCTGAAAGCCCTATACGGTGTAAAGCAGGCCCCCTGCAGGTGGAATAAAACTCTCACAGAGTTCCTGAAACAAGAAGGCATGAAACAAACTAAGACAGACCCCTGCATTTTCAAGAATGCTGAAAACAGTCTGTTTCTGGCAATCCATGTGGACGATGGCATCATGATGGGCAAAGACATCTAGAAAATGACATTGCTACTCTCTAAACTTGAGAGAATTCTTGAAATGAAGACAACTCGTGAACCCAAAACTCATTTGGGGATGGATATAAACAGAACAGAATAAGATGGTATCTTCATTTCCCAAGAGAAATATGATCATAATGTGCTGCAACGTTACAACATGCAAGAATGCAAAGAAGCTAAAACCCCAATAAATCAAAATGAAGAAACAGGTGCAACAGAGACAGCGTGAAGACAGAATAGCCATATAGACAAACTATTGTGAGTCTCTTATATTTGTCATGTAAAACGAGACCAGACCCGGCTTACAGTGTGAATTTTAAAAGCAGGTCCATCGAGAAACCAACAGATCAAGATGTACAAAATGTTAAACGAACGTTTCGATATCTGAAAGGAAGCACCCTGACGGGAATTCACTATGCATCAAGAATAAATGAAGATCTGAAAATAGTTGCATACAGTGATTCAGATTTTGTAGTGATCATGAGAAAAGAAAGAGCACTACAAGCTATATCATAATGTTGGCAGGTGGACCAGCGACATGGCGGTCACAAAAGCAGATTGCTGTGGCACTGTCGTCCACAGCGGCTGAATATATTGCTGCAGCAGATTGCTGTAAGGGATTAGAGTATCTGAAATATCTGATACAAAAACTAACAGGAAAGTCTATTCCCATTGTTCTAAACATAGACAATCAAAGTACTATAAACTTGGTGAAATCAGGACAAATGAGGGGAGAGTCAAAGTACATCCAAGTTAGATATCACTATTTGCATGAGAACTACAAAAATAAATTGTTTTCTCTTCAATTTTGTCCGACCCATGACCAAGTAGCTGACATTTTCACAAAGCCATTAATGTCTACTAAATTTGATAAATTCAAAGGTGTTCTGTTAAGGAGAAAAGTAGAATAGGTCCAAAGAAAATGATTGATTTTAACCCAAGGTCCAAAGTATAGACCCAAGGAAAGTATTTGATTTTAAATATAAGACTGTTTTGAATACGTGACATTTCATTCTTTTATTGTCGAAATATCTACAAGTATGTTATCCATTATAGTTTTAAGTCAAATATTGTTTGGATAACTTTTCATAGTGTAGATCCAAAACAAAAATTCTGCTCCTACGGGAGGATGTCAAGAAATAACTGGAGACAACTATGTCGGTAACAATAAAATCATTATTTTAGTACTCATTTCATATGTTGGCACTACTGAACCATGCATAGTGTAATTATGTTCATCTCTGAATAAACTCATTCTTGATTTAATATGGCGTCCTAGTTGATTGTCCCGAATCATTTGAACAACTAATAATGTATTACATTGACCCCATTCGCTTTTGTGGCACAAATCATAAATACTGCTTTATATATTTCCGATTACTATATTACCCGCTTTTGCCAGAAGATTAACGATGAATTTCGATTCGACATTTCACTCAAGCGTTAATCCAAGAAGCCGTTGGAAGGTCAACCTTATGAACACCAATTCCCGGGGTGTAGCTACAGATAATAGGAATCAGTTATGGAAAGTGACTCGTCGAAAACAAATAAATAAGTTTGGAGAGAAATTTTTATTCTCCAAGGGGAACATACCACTGATATTCCAAACTCTTTAATCCAATTGAAACTTTAACTGCCAACAAAGTTTCACGAAAAAAATATTTACATCCGGCTTGTTTGAATCTATGGTGTTCATTTCGTTTCTAGATATTTCTTCAAATAACGTCCAAAATTCATGTTCTTAATAAAGGTTCACTTAAGTGCCAAGGCGTCATGGCGGCGTCAAGCGCGCTCGTGACATAAGTGCCAAATATCGCGAAATGCCGTCATAAAATAATTCAATGTTTTTCGTGTGTTCCGTGGATATTCAGTTTCGGAAGCATGGGTTAGAAGCATTTCCGAGATTAAGCAATCCGATTATGACCATAAAAAGTTATTTCTTCCACGCATTCATACAGTTTTAAGCCCTTGAAATTGACGAATTTTTTATCATTCTCTCAAATGGCATCATAGAATAAACTATTATCTTCTTTCTTCGGGATGAATTTTTCTTTCGAAAAACATGATTAATAATATTTTTGAGCCTGGATCCGCAATTTCAAGAATTTGAAAGCCGAAAAATTTTTCCAATATAAGCAAAAGCTATACTGTATAATAAATTACATTGACTCGCTAATTTTTTAAATTGCGTATTTCGACTCAAAAATATTATTAATTAGTGTTTTTCAAAAGAAAAATCTATTTCGAAAAAAGAAAATGATTGTTTTTTTCCATGACGCCATTTGAGGAAATGATCAGAAATTCGTCAACTTCCAGTGATTTTAAAAAATGTGTATTTGTATCTTACAATTAGGTTCTAATGAACTCAAAGACTCGTTCGAAACGACATTCTTCTCTGTTGACCTTCTATTTTCAGGAATGAAATAGATTTCTAGTTGAAACTCAAATCCGGCTTGGCGGGGAGCTGCCAATTGAGTCACTGTTTTAGCGAAATTATACTTGTTTTTGAAAGGCTCTCAAATCTACAGTTTTCAATGTAGAGGGTTGACTAACTGGTGATACTTTTCATTGAGGTCTGTTCGGTTGATATATGCCTTATATTTCATTAATTGCTTCTATTTCTTTAATATATAGCCTGTAACCAATTTTTTTTTTGTGAGAGTGAGGGTTAATTGAAAATGAGATTGGTTACCCTACGGCGCAGTTACTAACCTGAATAATTAGATATTAAGAGATAATAAAAGAGAAAGATATGATTGTTGGGCGCCAGACGCACCTGCGTCAGAAAATAGATAATTAGAAAAAAGAGATATAGATAAAGACAAGATCAGGTTCTACGACGGTTTTGCACAGCTTGCTCAGTATAGACAAGATAATGGTAGAGGGGAGGGGTTGAATGCAATAGATAAAATAAGAAACAGGTGAAGCAGAAATAGTATCGAATATATATATATATATATATATTAGGGTGGGTCAAAAAAATCAAGTATTTTTTTTTTTGGATTCGACACACGAAAACTAGTTCCTAGCTACCTCTAGAAAGTACTTACCAAATCTAAGCTCTTAATATTAACGGGAAGATTATGCTCATCATAGTTTTCCATTTTCAATTTAGTCTTATATAAAAATGGCCATATCTTATCACCAATAGATTGTTAAATTAGTTGCATCGTCAATATTTATAGGAA
Organism: Neodiprion virginianus; assembly: GCF_021901495.1. Taxonomy (NCBI): domain Eukaryota; kingdom Metazoa; phylum Arthropoda; class Insecta; order Hymenoptera; family Diprionidae; genus Neodiprion; species Neodiprion virginianus. Next base: position 19,411,573 of record NC_060877.1, read on the forward strand.
ATTGAACGCTCTACAAAAATGGTCTCTTATACTTTCTTCATTAATCTAACCATTTAAAAGATATTCAAGGTGAAAGGTTGAAGTATTTTAAGGAAAATAACTTTTTGTTTTGAATTTTGTAACTTACTAAAAAATAATTATTGTCAAATGAGTTTCAGATATTTTCATAGGAAATTGAACGCTCTACAAAAAAGGTTTCTTGTGGTTAATCGATTACTGTAACCATTTAGAAGATATTCGCAGTAGAATCCCAATGCCTGTTGATTTTAATAGTTTTTAAATAATTATTTCCAATTTATCCATTTATTTGATGGATTTTGAGATAATTTATGATCTATTCCAGAAAGAGAAGGTTTTTATTTAAGAAATATCATCAAATATATCAGCAGAAAAAAAAAATTCTATTTTACCATATGAAATTTTATAATTCAATACAGTATTGATACAAAAATATATTTTTTCTTTTTGTTTAAGTTATAAAAATTGACTTTTATTGCAATTCGGAAATTTTGCTCGATGTTCCTTGACAACTTGCAATAAAAGTCAATTTTTATAACTTAAACAAAAAGAAAAAATATATTTTTGTATCAATACTGTATTGAATTATAAAATTTCATATGGTAAAATAGAATTTTTTTTTTCTGCTGATATATTTGATGATATTTCTTAAATAAAAACCTTCTCTTTCTGGAATAGATCATAAATTATCTCAAAATCCATCAAATAAATGGATAAATTGGAAATAATTATTTAAAAACTATTAAAATCAACAGGCATTGGGATTCTACTGCGAATATCTTCTAAATGGTTACAGTAATCGATTAACCACAAGAAACCTTTTTTGTAGAGCGTTCAATTTCCTATGAAAATATCTGAAACTCATTTGACAATAATTATTTTTTAGTAAGTTACAAAATTCAAAACAAAAAGTTATTTTCCTTAAAATACTTCAACCTTTCACCTTGAATATCTTTTAAATGGTTAGATTAATGAAAAAAGTATAAGAGACCATTTTTGTATTGCGTTCAATTTCCTATAAATATTGACGATGCAACTAATTTAACAATCTATTGGTGATAAGATATGGCCATTTTTATATAAGACTAAATTGAAAATGGAAAACTATGATGAGCATAATCTTCCCGTTAATATTAAGAGCTTAGATTTGGTAAGTACTTTCTAGAGGTAGCTAGGAACTAGTTTTCGTGTGTCGAAACCAAAAAAAAAAATACTTGATTTTTTTGACCCACCCTAATATATATATATACTTCTCGCAAAAATTAAGGGAACAACAAAATTTTCGCAATTTTTTGGTGATTTTCAACAGGCTGTATTTCAGTGAAAAATGGTCGTGCAAGAAATAAAAAAACAAAGCTTTTGAAGCTTGAAGACTCTAGTTTTTGAATTTTTTGGTTAAAAATTTTTCGAAGCACTATTAGCCATGCAATCCTTGGATAAAGCACGAAGAAAAAATTTTCAAAATTTTTTACATTTTTTTTTCCGCTCTACGGGCATGGAAAAATTTTTCCGAGCTAAACCAATGCATAGGTCGCATAGCCTGTTTATTCAGCTTCAAGATGCTTTTTTTTAAACCTCGATACGACCATTTGTCTTCGAGATATCGAATTTTGGATGCCAAAGGATCCTTTTTCACTCAACTGCCGATATCTCTGGAAGTACTGGTCGCACAGCGAGCCGAAGGGCAGTTTCTTTTTCTGCAGAAAATTTCCAACAAAAATCTGTCAAGGTTGATGTCAAAAAAAATTTTTTTCCACCTGTAGCGTTAACGTGAAAAAAGAGCAAAAAAATGCCATTTTGCCTTTTTTTGGATAATCGACTGTATCTTCGTCAATATTGGGGGTAAAGCTTAGGTTAGAAGAAAATTTTACAGCCTAATGTACCCCAAAGGTCCCCCTAAATCGGTAGATCGATCGGTTCAGCGGTTTTCCTGGACCGATTGATTGAAATTTTAAAAAAATCAAGGGAACAAGGTTTTTGTTTCTTAAGGAACCTTGTTCTCTTAATTTTGTCAAAATTTCAATCAATCGGTCCAGGAAAACCGCTGAACCGATCGATCTACCGATTTAGGGGGACCTTTGGGGTACATTAGGTTGTAAAATTTTCTTCTAACCTAAGCTCCTCCCCCAATATTGACGAAGATACAGTCGATTATCCAAAAAAAGGCAAAATGGCATTTTTTTGCTCTTTTTTCACGTTAACGCTACAGGTGGAAAAAAATTTTTTTTGACATCAACCTTGACAGATTTTTGTTGGAAATTTTCTGCAGAAAAAGAAACTGCCCTTCGGCTCGCTGTGCGACCAGTACTTCCAGAGATATCGGCAGTTGAGTGAAAAAGGATCCTTTGGCATCCAAAATTCGATATCTCGAAGACAAATGGTCGTATCGAGGTTTAAAAAAAAGCATCTTGAAGCTGAATAAACAGGCTATGCGACCTATGCATTGGTTTAGCTCGGAAAAATTTTTCCATGCCCGTAGAGCGGAAAAAAAAATGTAAAAAATTTTGAAAATTTTTTCTTCGTGCTTTATCCAAGGATTGCATGGCTAATAGTGCTTCGAAAAATTTTTAACCAAAAAATTCAAAAACTAGAGTCTTCAAGCTTCAAAAGCTTTGTTTTTTTATTTCTTGCACGACCATTTTTCACTGAAATACAGCCTGTTGAAAATGACCAAAAAATTGCGAAAATTTTATTGTTCCCTTAATTTTTGCGAGAAGTGTATATCTAGAAAAGTTAAACGAGAGATTTAACACGTTGAGCGCCACGCGTATTTCTAAGACAATCCCGTTCAGGCCACGCGCGCCGCTGTCAGCCACCGATAAGTCTAGTGTCAGCCACCGATGGCTGACGCGGCCTAAACGGAAAGTCTACACGGAAAAAAAAATTCAGCTCGTGGAACTAAATATTAGATAGTTACTTGTAAACAGTTCGTCGAACTAAACGTTCTGTTATTGGAAGAGCACTGCATGGTTCGTATAACTGACTGTTAGTCAGCTGTCATAGCCGTACGTTGTTCAGCTCTCTCAGCTAAACAGCTTCGTTCGAAGAGCTAGACCAGAATTTTTCGGCTCCGCTCACAGCGCTTATTATTAAATAGTCAATTATATTGCTATTAGTATTATTTTTCATCATTATTATCATTATTTATTCAGTGTCATTTACATATTCGAATGGACTATTTAAACAATTCTCTATCAACTGTATTTAAATCATACTCATGAAATTTGAAGGTTATGAAATATGTCAACGCACCAGAGCACAGCGCAACTTACAGCTCTTAGAGCAAAACCATTCAGCTGTGAGAGCTGAACAACTTACAGCTATCAGACCTGACTAATATATAGTTGCTGTAACTACAAGATAGACCGTAGAGTGCGTATAGTTACTGGAGCTGTAGAATACAGCTCGCCGAACAGAATTTTTTTTTCCGTGTAGTGTCAGCCACCGATGGCTGACATGGCGCTCAACGTGTTAACAAGTAACAGAACGTTTTCAGAATAAACGAGAAATATGCGTAGGCTCGCGATACTATGATTCGAGATAATAATTAATACGGTTTTATAATGAATAGGCAGAACAGAGAAAGATATACGGTACTTAAATTAAGCATTGATCAAGCAAGCCATAAAATATGAGAAGCGATTATAAGGAACATGCGAAATACAAAAATTGTAATAGTTATCACATTACCAAAATTATCAGAGATATAACAGAAGCAGGGAATTATTGATCACGAGGTAAATTCAAAGAAACAGGTCAAGTAGAGAATTATTATAAAATGTAGAAACTAACAGATAATATGTAGTCTCTAGTTTGCGGTAAGTGCGAGAAGAAAGAGAGATAATATTCGGTACGGTAAAAGATAATTTCGGGATTAAGACAAATAATACTCAAGAGAATTATTACGCAACATACGACAAACCAAAGAGACTACGGACAACTACGATCAGCGGTATTAGCGAAGAAAATAATGAAAAAGATGTTATTCGATACGGCGCAATACTCCAAAGTCAAAAGAACGACGAGCGAGACCGCGCTAAGATATATTAATCAAAGATAATAGGTAAAGAAACAGTTACGAATTAATCAGAAAAAGTATAACGAATTAGTAATGCTCAATAGCTGAGGTAAGAATTGATAACTTAACAGAACACGCTGCTATAACAGCGATATTAGATATTTAGGTATTCTAGAAGAGAGAGATAATAACATAAAGCAATAGTCACTAACAATGTGTAAGCAAGAGTCAACCAGTCGCGAAGTTACTTGCAATAAGAAATAGCAGTGATAAGATAAGAAATAGTAGAGAATAAGGTACAAGCCCAGGTGGCTCACGCAGACCAACTGCAAGATAGAGAGAAAGAGAGAGATAAAGATACGATATATTGCAAGTAATTTCGTGGCTTCACAAAATACATAGAAAAGGAACCTCACTTACGTGAAAAAGAGATATGACAGGTACGGAAGATGCAATAACGGTACGATAAACTTTGTTAAAGGTAACAAGAACACGTCTGTTTTTAGAGAAAACTGAACGAAGAGTGTCGAGACGAGCGGTGATCCTGATTTTCGTCGTGCTGCTGTCACGTGATTCTTCCTCAAATTTGCGTTATTCTAATTGGGCCAGCAGGTTGTGTAGGTCTGGTCTACAGGTAGGCGGCGATAATCCCTCGCCGCTTGTTTTTCTTCTTCCTCGCTGACAGGTCTCGAGGTATCGGGACGTCGAAAGGTGGTCGGAGATGTTCACCCTCAGCCGTGCTGCATCGTTGGTGAGAGGGGAGGTCGTACCGCTCATGCGTTGCGATATTGAGGTGTGCGATAATATTGCGTCACCGATCTCTTGGACTTGCGACCGATTGTACTTCACTCCTTGCTTTACTGGTATTCCCCGTTGTAGCTATTTCGTTGGCGCTGTATCCCGGCCCTCGCTCCCTCATGCCGGAACGATCTGGTGGTGATGGCCCTCGACCCGAATCCCTACACTATATCCACCAGATCCACGTGGTCAGCATAGTCTAGCCTATTCCACGCCACAGCCCTTCGATAGGACGGTTCATTAAGAGAAAACCGTCCTCTATTTGATAGACAACGACTTAGTAGATGTCGTGGTCGGTTCAGCTCCAGGCTGATAAGTACCGTCGACGGGAGGCTTGGTTGTGTTTTTGACGCACAGCCCTGTACGCCGTCTGGCGATGCATCCGAGCGGTAGAAACATTGATTCGTGGTTCGGCTCCTGGCCGATAAGTCTTAAATCGTTGGAGGTACTGTTTGTGCATCACGCACGACCCTGTTCACAACTTAGATAGGCATCCATCCAGAGTGGTTTCAGCGGTATTCGTTCGTCTGTAGTCGGTGGTGGTCGGTGTTGAGCTGGTAGGTGACCCCTGTCAGGCAGTGTCATGGTATCTTGAAGCGGAAGTCTTGTAGATGGTTCTCGTAGAGCGTCACAAAATTAGAAAACAGAATAGAATTAGCTTAATAAAGAGAATTTCACTTAAAGATAACTAGTCGCTAGTTTTGGAGTATTGGCCTCAGACGTGCTTTCGTTATTTTTAGCGATATTCCGTACGTAGGGAAGTGCGATAATTAAACCATGTGACGGGGTACGAAATACCACGTCACAAGCCACAGAAAGCCAATCGATTTTTGAAAAATCGCTATTTTCAGATAACTGTAACTTTTTTCTTTAAACTCCGATTTGCTTCAAATTTTCAGGAAAGTGGATCTATTATGTCCCTAACAAGCCCTGAAAATTTCAACTTTGGAATCGAGCCAGGATAAGAGCTATGAATTTTTAAAATACCCGAAAATCGCATTGAAACCGATAAGCATTTTATTCACGTTCATCAAATAGGACGCCGTTTCACGCATATATAATAATAATTTTAGAGTAAAATTCTAAGTAATATAACAACTTAATTTTAAATTATTTTTATTTCATGTTATAACGTTGTAATGAAGTATAAAATGATATAATGTTAGCGACTTTTTAGAACATTTAAAAAATATTTGTTTATAAGTTCAGTTGAATACTTTACAATCTTTTTCGAAAGAAGTAACTCTGACTTCTAGAGCATTATTGTTGATAAGTGTAAAAGAATGGTGAATCCGAATGTCCTTGATTGTTTTTACTGCTTCGAATCATTTTTTCAATTTCTTTTGATGTTTCTGAACATCGGCATGGGCTACCCATATGGCTCCAAAAAATGATATGTTATTTTTATTTTATAATATTATTAACAAGGATTCTTTGAAAATTTTAACTTTATCCATCTACCTTATGTTTTTTATTTCACTTGAAACATACTCGTACAATTCGAATGGAGTTGTTACTTGTTTTTCACGTGAATACGTGAGTAAAATGCTTATCGGTTTCAATGCAATTTTCGGGTACTTTGAAAATTCAGAGGTCTTATCCTGGTTCGATTCCAAAGTTAAAAGTTTCAGGGCTTGTTGGAGACATAATAGACCGACTTTCCTGAAAATTTGAAGCAAATCGGAGTTTTAAGAAAAAAGTTACAGCTACCTGAAAGTAGCGATTTTTCAAAAATCGATTGGCTTTCTGTGGCTACATATTAAAGAAATAGAACCAATTAATGAAATATAAGGCATATATCGACAAAACAAACCTCAATGAAAAATATCACCAGTCAGTCAACCCTCTACATTGAAAGCTGTAGATTTTAGAGCCTTTCAAAAACAGGTAAAATTTCGCTGAAACAGAGACTCAATTGGCAGCTCCCCGCCAAGCCGGATTTGAGTTTCAACTAGAAATCTATTCCATTCTTGAAAATATAAGGTCAACACTGAAGAATGCCGTTCCGAAAGAGTCTTTAAGTTAATTAGAACCTAATTGTACGATACACATTTTTGAAAATTACAAAAAAATCGACATTTTTTAAATTTCAAAAATTTCTTCAGCTGCCAAATTTCATCGTATCGAGCTGAAATTTTTAGGAGCGACTCCTTTTCTACCCTACTTTCGAAGGAAAAATCAGTATCAAAATCGCGGGCCCAAGTGTGCATGCTTTTGTCAAAAAGTAATGAATCTGCCCATAAAAATGTTATTGGTGCATGTTTCTTCGTTAATATTATTTGATAGTAAGCTATCTATATTAAAGTCATCAATTACTAAGTGATTTTTGACGTTCATCTTACGAAGAAAGTCTAAAAATTTATTCAAACTATGCTAAAATTTAGCCTTAGGGAAATCGTAACATCTATAAAAGGATGATATTTCCAGTTTATTATAATTTTCTAATTTAATTCTGGAGTTGTTAATTTTTAAATTTCCATGTTCAATTATCCCCGCTTCATTCGAAATTTCTTCCTTAATATAAACTAGTACGCCGCCAACTCTGTTAATTGTACTACCATTATAGTGAATATTGCGACCAATTGAATTAAAAAATTCTTCCAGATTCCACGATTCAGCTCAAATAATTATTTGTAGCTTTACGGTTAGTTTACCAATCAAAAGTATTAAATTAGTAAAACATTAATTATCACCAAAGTGATGAGTATTTTTTGCATCGAATTTTTGGGAGTATTGATCTTAATGTTTAATGACTGAAATTGCACATTCTATGGTTAAGGACCTGCAGAAGCCTTCAGGGTATAGAGGATATAGAGGACCCATAGAGGTCCTAAAGCTATAGAGGACATGTAGAGATTTTAAAGATGTCCTACTTCGAATTTAAATGTGGAAGGAACGGAAATATCGACAAAGCTTAGGTTTAGAGTAGGTTCTGTTTTCAATACAAAGTTAGTCCTCCCCAGGTCCTACTACGTCCTACTAAACGTAGGACTTGCAGGCGTACACGAAGCTCTAAATTTTCGACTCGGGCATTGTGCCACCCATGTTAAATGAAATACAACGTTGCTACTTCACGACACAGTAATGAAACATTTCTATTAAATAGCCTAATTGTTTATTTTGTAAGTAAATATATCGAATATAATGACCTCTAAATTTAAGACTACGTAAACACATTGTATGTAAAAGCCATCTTTACTTTCAGCTGAAAGGTTCCGAGGTAAAGTCTAGCAACTTGGTGGGGAAAATGAAATGGACGATTTAACTCGCACAATGAGCAGTGCGCCGCTTTCTCACGATCTTGTTCAATATAAATATAATTTTCTTATATATTAAATAAATACTTATCAATTATGAGTGTATATAACGAAAGTAAACCTTTCAAACAGAGAATTGGTAAAGTATGAAGTCTTAATTACCACGAAAATAACTATAAGACCATAGGTACAAAAGCGAACTGACGTGAAAAGTGCCGGGCAGGCAATATAAATATAAACAGAGAGCTCTCTACATGATATACGGTTCTCTGCTCTTTCTCAAGTTACTCGCTGCTTTTGCCACCCAGCGTCGAAACCCGAGGCTTTTAGATCCTCCAAGGCGCCAGTGGAACCTAACAGCTTTTAGTCTCTTGGTGACATTAGAATAGTAAAGACGGACTCTTCTGGTGCATTTAAATAAAAGTTCAAACTTAAAGCAAATTCGGTGCGTTTTTATATTATATATTTTCCCATTTCCAATAAATAGAACAGAATTTTCGAATAACTTAGGCATCTTTTTTGTCATTTTACACCTACGGTGGGACACACAAGCATATTCATGTACACGTCATACACGTGCCTAAATTCGCCCGCGCGTTGTGTACATGCCTGAATCACACGTATTGCTGCCGCAAGCAAGTATGCCTACATAGAAAGCGGGTGCTAGACGCATGCGCAATGTGATAACTCTACAATAAAACAATACGCCTGATATCGTGCTGCACTAGCAGAGTATATATTGAATAGTGAGGTTCGTCGATTATAATTAGTTAGGTACACCACGAGAAGATGAGAGCAAGGAAATGTGACACGTAGTGTGGGGAAGTATCTATGCTGTACCTTGTCAATCAGCTAGTGAAAGTCGACAGTACAGTGTTGTAAAGGCGACGTATCTATAGGCTCTTGACGCGCAGGCCACTGCCGGGTCATGGCAAACGCCACTGTGATATTACGTAATGGGTAGTGAGAAGCGGTTTTAATGTTGTTTCTGACCGTCATTGATTGCCAGTTCGTGGACGCGCATCAGCAGACTTATACTTACTATCAAGACAGCCAAGGTACTAATTTGGTGATAATTATTGGTAAAACTCCGAGGGTATCGCAATGATTTTGGTCAAAATTCTGACAATATACAATGTAATAGTATCGTGTCAGATCTGCATCTATCACGCTTCATTCAGTTTTACTTTCGAACCAAACTTGGGATAAGATTATGTTGATAATGAACAGTGCAAATTATAAAATAGTGCAATAATCGAAGATTATTTTTCTCTCAATGCTGTATGATCTCTTAAAGTTGAAGTGAGTTGTATATTTCATGAATACTAGTTCTTGTTACTTGTCAGTAAACAGTATATCAAATCCTGCCAACGGTTGTTTTTTTGCTCATTCGGAGAACATCGATTTTGAAAATGCCGGGACGCGTTAACAGCGAGAATGTGTTTACATACGAGACGTTGGTTCATGCTCTCTCGGGGGCAGCGGTGAGTATATTTTTGCTGTTGCCAGAATACTTGAAATTAAAAACGAATTTGTTGGCTGATATTATTTATAGGGAAGTGTTGTGGCAATGACGACGTTTTTCCCGCTCGACACGGTGCGCAGCAGACTACAACGTAAGTGTATAAACATGTACTCTTATTTCGTAAATTATGAAAATGTTACACCTCCTGTCTGACTTATATGATATACAACTCGGTCTTTCGACGTAGTTATAAACCAGGGGGGATATAACTCGTTGAAATAACGTGTCAATAGCTCGTGACATGTTGAGAAATAACCCAGGGAATTACTGAAATATGAGAAATAACTGAAATAATGAGAAATAAATGAAATAATGAGAGATGACCCAGGGTATAAAGGAAATAATCAGAAATAAATGAAATAACGGCACATCGAATGACACTTTCCACCACATTATAGAAAGTCATTTACTACTTGCGTAGTCTGTCAATTGTGGAACTCGCTGTGGAATGTATAACAAATTCGCGAGCTTTTACACTTCAATAAATTAGAGAGCAAACAAATTATCGTGAATTGGCTTCAATCAATAGAAAATACCCGACAAAAATTGAGTTGAATCGAAAAAATTTATCTGAATTACAAAAAGTAAATCAAAATAAAAAAATTAAATTTAAATAAAAAAATTATATCGAAATGCATGAATAAATTTGAAATAAAAATAAATAAGTTGAATTAAATGAAATAATGTGAAATAAAGAACAAAATTTGAAATAAGAAAAGTAAATTTTTAATAAAAAATAATTTGAAAAAAAAAAAAAAAATTCTGAATTAACCCCTTAGCCGTTAGGCGAAACAGTATATTGTATAGCAAGGGCGGAAAGGAGAATTTTACCTAGAGCCGGACGGAAAGTCCTTGTGCATGAATTGGCGAGTTTTCAAAGGGGTCGGACAATATTGAAATTTTTGTACCACTTTTGTATTGGAAAAAAAATGTCACACATTTATCCTATAATTCAGCTACCTCAAAAACGATGATTTACCAAATTACAGTTAAATCGATGTAGAAAAAACATGTTTTTTTCAAACGTCCACATATGTGTCATGACGTAAAAGTGGCATAAGTTTGTTCTACCCATACGTGTGTTACTGACAGTCAAATATTTAACCCTCCGCCGGTTATCCATGACGATATCGTCATCGGCTATTTTTAACCCACTTAAGAGTATCCGATAATTCCCAAAAAATTCGGGGAACCAGTTTTGGGTCTCATCTCAATATTTCAACAATTTTCAGTCCAAAATGTTTGACCAATTACCAAATAGATATTTATAAACAACGCAAAACGGGTAAATTCGACCATTTCACTGAAAAATCGATATCTTGAACCCAAATTTCCATTAAGAAAAAATATTCTAGGGATTTATTCTTGATATTGTGGTCTTTCAAAAAAACCTACTCAGATTGGGCTCGGTTCCAAAAAACCTATTTATTTCAACACCTGAAAATGGGCTATTGCGAATGGAGAAATTTCGCATAAAATTAAAGTATTCATGAGAACACAATGTTTTTATTACAAAAATACGTAATTTATTAGTGAAAAAATTAATGTTAACATCTTATATGACAGTTCAGACTCGCTTTGCTCGTGCGAACAACCTCGAGCAAGGTAAAAAAACAGTTCTCACACAGTGCCGGATTTAGGTACGGGCAGGCTGGGCAGCTGCCCAGGGGCCCCCACAGAAATGCGGCCGCCACAAAATTCGGGTTTTTACGTTTTTGGAATTGAAGAATATAATAATAAGATTGGAATTCTTTCACAACATAATGTACTACCGATCAAATTGTACATAAGATTTGCGTATTCATCTGATAAATATATATTTTTCCATCTGCTTGAAACGCAGATAAATTGCATAAATATACATGATCACAATGGACTACGATCTAGTGAATTCTCACGATGCACATTTGCATGTACTCCACCGAGGCCACCCGTGACCCAAAACATATTGTTACTCCATCACTACGTACGGTCGGCGGAGCTAACATGGAGACCTAGAACGTATATTCATAGCGCTGTCTAGCGTGACTTTAAGGTAACGCAGCAGTGTCTAATTCGGACCAGTTCATTACATGTGTCATGTTGACACCACACCTATTATTCAAGATTGTTTATAAAGTATGCAAAGCGCGCAGCCAGCATCGTGCAAGCTTAAGAAGATATATTCTACTTTGTGATAGTAATAGTGTAGATTACCCTATGTGCAAAAAAAATTATATTGGGATGAAGAAGAATTGTGCCAACACGCATGAAATGATGTCTAAGTAGGAGCTGACCTCGTCAACAAAGTTGCAATTTCGATACATTTTTGATTACCAATAACCAAAATCAATTTCGTATATTTTGTTACGTTACTTTTTTCGCAAGAAGTATTCACAATTAGCACCAGCACAGATCGGCATAAGACCTCTCGTGTATTCAAAAGTGGCGCACAAAAACGGAAGTTAGCCAAAGAGCAAGACGAAAAGACAGAACAAGTGCTTGCAAAAACACGTAGCATATCGGAGTTTGTAACTGTCCGGCTTCGTACCGTTCGAGAAAATCCTTGTGAGCGAATGCTACAAAATGACCAAACAATTCTTGCAGATAAAGACTCCGTTGCTGAAGACGCCTACGAGTGTGACTTGATCGATTTGCAAGCAGGTGCGAGAGTTGTTGTGCCAAAACCAAACGGTACCGAGGCGGATGACCTATGGCCTGAACATACATCGGCAGAAATGGTCAATTCCTGGGCTGAAAGTGATTGTTCAGGTTTACAACACCAACACTATGATGATGACTCATTAAAATCACGCTCTGTGGAACAGAAGATTGAAGGCGATCGTGTTCGTAGATGCCGACTGGGTATGCTTGAACGAAAGACTCATAATGGAGAAACTATCAAGCGATCATGGTTATGTTTTTCGCCTGTGAATGGAAGGATTTACTGCTTCGTGTTTAAGCTTGTAGCTTCAACACACTCAAAATTCACCCACGGTAGTTTCTGCGATTGGAAGCATGCTGGTAGTCGGCTGGAAGATCACGAACAATCTAAGAATCACTTCAATGCTGTCATAGCTTTTGTACAACGTTCAAAAGACACAGGGCGGATAAACTTCGAGGTTACACAACAAGCGGAACAGGCACAGAAATACTGACGTAGTGTAATTAAATTTTCATCTGAACGTGGACTAGCGTTCCGTAGAGAGAATGGGATACTTGGATCCGCCTATAATGGAAATTATCTCTGGTTTATTGCAGCTTCTCGCCGAGTACGACGATTTTCTTAGACAACATATGCAAAAACACGGTAATCCAGGATGTGGCCACACAAATTATTCGTCACCAACAATTTGCGAAGAACTTATACAACTTATGGGAAACCAAGTGTTCAATAAAATTATTTCATGTATCAAAACCGCAACTCCAGTTGAACGGTTTGTTGAGTTCATGCCTAATCAAGGCTATAAAGCACAGGATATGTTCAACAGGTTAGTAAGATTTTATAAGGAGCATGGAATTGACATAAAAGATTGTCGTGGGCAATCCTACGACAATGCATCAGCTATGAGTGGAAGATATAACAGCTTGCAAGCGTTAGTAATGTCAGAGAATCGTTTAGCGGCATATATACCTTGTGCAGGGCACTCATTGAACTTGGTCGGGCTAGCAGCTGCTGAATGCTGTTTAGCCACAGTCACCTTTTTTGATTTTCTTGAGTAGATTTATGCATTTTTCACCGCATCAACTAACCGATATCAGGGATTGGTTGCGTCCCTTTAATCAACTAGCATTCAGACCTACGTGCTGAAACGGATAACGACAACACGCTGGTCGTGCAGGGCTGATGCCATAAAAGCATTTGTGAAGGGCTTTCCTCAAAATCGGGATACCCTGGCTAAAATTGCTGACGATCCGTAACAAACGTCTAGATCGCTTTCTAATGCAAACAGTCTATACGAGCGGATGTGTACATTAGAGAATGCTATATACTCAATTTTCTGATATGAGCGTCTGGATGGGGTGAATGGCACAAGTTTAGTCCTACAAGACCCAAAACTTGATTTGAATACGGCCGTTGCGTGTATGAAATCGCTAAAGAGTTTTGTTCAGGCCAAACGTGAGCGCTTCAACGAATACGAGCAGCGCGGTGTCAGCCTATCTGGAATAGCAGCATACATTCAAGCTCGTCAACGTCGCATTAATGTACGCCTCAATTCACTGGATTATGGCCAAGCGTCGGAAGTTGAGCTAACGGTTTCAGAAAAATTTCGGATTGAAAATTTCATACCACTCAAGTGACTTCTCGATTTGGATTCTTCAGTCAGCTGTACTATCTTAGCCACGAAGAGATTCAAGATGCGGCGATGCGCACCGTAAACATTCACGAGGATGATCTGGACCAATGCCTCGGCAACCAACTTATTCAATTCGTTGAGTTTAGTAAATTCTACAAAGATGAAAGAGGGGATAATATAAGTAACGAATAGTACCCATATGGATTGTTACTCGATAACGGGATCAAAGATAGGTTTCCTAACGTTGAAATTGCATTGCGAATGTATCTAGTTCTTGTGGTAGCAAACTGTAGTGGAGAGGGTTCATTTTCTAAACTGAAATATATAAAGAATAGACTTCGTACCACCATGACACAGGACCGACTGAACAATTTGACTATTATGAGTATCGAAAACGATATTTTGCAGGAAATGGACTTTCACCAGTTGATAGACAATTTTGCTTATCGCGAATCATGAAAGGTGCTTGGTCCCTGAGACCTGCAACCATTCTCTATAAAAGTATTATATGCCTATATATGTATATTATGTGTGTAATGTAATAATTATAAGTGAAAAAATCTGTTTTCAATTTCAACCATTTTCGCTAATATTGGTATTGAGATCTTAAAAATGAATTTTGGTAAAGTCCCATTTTCGTAGGTTTAATATTTGTAGATATAGAGAAAAATTTGGTTAGGTACGATGGAAATTACACAGGATTGTGGGCCTCCACAACTGTGCTGCCCAGGGCCCCCTGCTCTCTAAATCCGGCACCGCAGCAAGTGGAAGAGTCATAGTGTCTACTAATTTAAAAATCTCGCGTACATCCCAAAAACATCGGATCTATATCGAAAATCTTCGTGTATTCGTCTGCTGATTAGCTAATTACCCCTTGTTTTGCTATAATTGACCTTTTTCGCTGAACCCTTTAATTCACCCTTTTGTTTTGCATCTTTTTATTTATTATACTTGATTTTTTGGTAACAACTGCCGAGTTTTTTAGTTCTACATGGTCCCTGAAATATTTCTAAGCCTAAGAAAAGGATCTAATTTATTTATTTATATACTGAAAAAATGGCACATGTAACCAAATAGTCGAAATTCGTATTTATTCCCTAAAAAAAGCATGTTCTCCTAATTTACCAAGAACATCCGAATGCTAATTTTTACACAAACTTAATACACACCAAAAAATTTTATAGATTATTTTCAAAATTTTTCTTCTTGTTTGTTCGCCATATTGGATCCACCGATTTAAATTTTCAAATTTCAAGTTCAGATTCGTAATAAGCGATCCCAAAAGCCCGTGCATGCAAAATTTCAAGTGAATTATCTGTCAGGAAAAATGGTGACAGCCGTAGGATTTAGTGAGCGGCTACCGAAACCTACTCTACGTCCAGCCAAGGTGTTATTTGGCTACTTTAGGGTTTATACACGCCGTTTATGCACTTACGTGTCACTACTCCCAATGCAAGAAAGGGTAGCAGAAGGGAAGTATCGGTTTTAAGGGAGGTAGACGATCTGAATGGTACAGTTGATTTGTTGTTAAAGGTATAGTAGTTGAATTGTAACAGTGATCAATGTGAAGGAGTCGATTTGAGGGAAGGAACTTGGATTGGCATGACAAGATATACTTATGAGTGACTTGTGCGAAAGCAAGTATGAAAGTGACGAGTGTAGAGAAGGTAGGAGACTCGTTAGTTGCAGCTTAGAGATGTATCTGCTGACTCGGTGAAGATAAGAAGAGGACGCAGGATGTAAAGTGACTATAAGGCTGTGGAAAAAAAATTTGCGGTCTGGAGGACGGAACACATAAAAATAAAGAAAAAAAACTTATATCCCAAATTCTTTTTTCTACGACATTAATTTTCCACGATATTTGAAAATAATTACAATAGGTAGTAAGTATGTAAACTTATGGTGCGGAATTATTGATGAGAAATCAATTGGCGCTTTCTTCATCAATGATACATTGGATGGAGAACAAACATACTGACGTTTTTCAGATCAACAATTGCCGGGACTGACTAAAGATTTGGATTTTGAAACAAGTTGAAGTATGCGGTTTCAGAACGATACTTTTCCGGCTCACAATCAGTATTCAAAGTTATATAGACAGATATTGAATCATGATTAATAACAATCACTGGAATGACAGAGCGTACCGGTACATTAGACTGTTAGGTCACCAGATCTTACACGTCGTGATTTTTTTATGAGGCTACTTCCGAAAAGAGTTGATACTACGACACTACTACTCCAGAGGACATTTAATACGCTGTCATGCATCTTTTATAATTCGTCTTAAAAAGTGTATTCAAATTATCGGGCATAATTATGAGCATGTATTGAATTATAATTATTTCATCGTTTACTGTTTTATAGTATACCGATTTTATTAATTTTAGATTAATTTCAGATTCATTATTATTTTCTTTTAAATTAATTGTAGAGAAAGAAAAAATAATATGCGATTAAAGTTTTTTATTTTTTCCTATAAAATGCAAATCTGTAAACAAAAGTATACGTTCTTAGTAATAAAAAAAAAAAAACAACAATCCTGATCTCCAAATGACCTTGCAAACCACCACCAAATAAAAAGTACGTTTCCCCTTTTGAACTAGGAGACTTTTATTCCATACATTTTTTTCTAAAATATGTTGTTCTTAGGATATTGTGCTGTGTCAACTTCAATAGATCCTCCTGCATAATGTATTTTTTCTTTGTTTTTCATTTTCCAAAATGTTTCGTTATTTAGCTTGTAAATTTCATCATTGCCATTCCAGAATAAGAAAATTTGATGAATTTTCAATGTTATTAGTAATTGAACCATAGATTTTTGTACAGTCGTACATCAGTTTTCATTTCTGTGGCATGATAAATGATTGCACAACTGTTTATCAACGTATGATAGAATAGACAAAAAATCGTTGACGTTTGTCCGCATACTAGTTTTTAGTTTGCAAATTTAGAAATTTCTCCACAAACCAGAACTGTGAGAAAAGTTGCAATTATATTAATGAGACGACTGAACGAGGGTTCTCTATTGAGTGTGTTTATTACAGGTTTGCTAACTATATAGGCAGAATGACGACTGATGGCGTACGCAACATATCATATGATCTGTATTTTGTAACCCGCAATCACTATTTGTGTAACGATAACATTCGAATACTAAAGAAAATTGAGGTTAAGCGCCAGGTAACTAACGGAAAAGCAAGTAAGCAATACAGGAAGGGAAAGGTGACTCGGTAGCTCAGTATTTGGCAGAGGAGAACGTAGGTAGGCCGGGAGGGAAAGGTTTAGCCACACTTTTATAAATCCCAAATGGGGAGGGGCGATAAATATTAATCGATTTTTTCGGAGGAAATAGAACGGTGTTTCGAAGTTTCTCGGCTCTTACAAAAACCTCTCAACAGTAATTAATTTCAAACAGAAACAAACGCAACGCTAGAGTCATAGAGACTAGAGGTAAGGAGGCCGAACGCATATGGCGGAATCGTCGAAAAGTGGATCGTGAAAGCGATGAAAGATCTTGTAGTTCGGGATGTATCCGCAAGCGATACCAGCGCCTGGTTACGAATAGGATACATACGTGAGATCGGTTTTGGTAGCGCTGCCAGGCGGGTAAAATCCGCGGATTGTTGATCACTTTCCCAGTCCATTTTGCCAGCATTGCGTTCGGCCTCCTTACCTCTAGTCTCCATGGCTAGAGTATTAGAAGCGATACAAACGGTTCGCCGTAAACTCCACATGAACGAATCGCTTAACACAAAAGGAATACTGTAGTAATATTAGACCCTACAACGCGACATACCTAGGTCCGAGGGAATTTCTTGCAATAACAAACATAGAGTATATGCTAAATAGGGGAAGGGGTTAAATCATAATTGACGATTTGCGACATCACCCTTAAAGCTACGAGAATCTAAGACCTAGCGAGGCATCACATATAAGGAGACGGATAGACAGCTATATACCAGGCCAAATAACTCGATGCGATACAGAATAACGATTGAACGCTGAACCCAATCTAAACACGGAAGAAAAGAGAAATAACTGATAGGAATATCGAACGCGGTGTATAAGGCGCAGAGCGACGTGAGCTCTGATTATTTCTTAAAATCGGTAACAAGAAGACTTAGTAGCTGATTAAAATCTAGGTAAGGTGTGCGACATGAGCTTACCACAAAATAATCGATAAATCATACAGATAATAGCCTCATAGAATACGTGGGCGACCTAGCAAACAACGCACGCTGGACGACCGGTGTCGGTGAGGGATACGCGCGGGCGCGAGCCGGCATGATAACACAATACCAGTTTATACCTTGCGTCACTTCGTTTCCCGAGATTACTCAGAAAGAGGACCTAGTTTCTGACAACTAAACTTACGTATCTACAGTTTAGCACGCGACGCGAAATAATTCCTACTATAATTATGTCAAGGTTGACAAATAATGCAAAGTTAAATTCGGAAACACAACTACAGCAAACAAAATCTACCTCACTCGCGTCGCAACAGATTCGGATTATAGGTACGCGGAAAGTTAATGCAAGAGGCAAGAGTGAAATTCGAAAACATGAAAATAGTAAATTCTGGACAACTCATCGGCATGGTCAATTAGAGTATCAATCAAGATTTTTTGTAAAAGTACATGACGAAATACGCAATAGCATTTTTTCAGAATTTTTCGAACCAGCATATCTGAAGTATGATTTAAACACTAGAAACTGCCAAAAACCCCCGCTTTCTAAAAGCTGAAAAAATTCAAAAAAATCTTGTGAAATATAACATAGGAACTAGAGTACTCGTGACTCTTCAATGTCTTTCCTTCTGAATAAGTAAAACTTGAAATGAGTCCAACAAAATACTTAAAACTATTTTACTTCTTAAATAGACACCAGTCACCGATATGAATTTCATCACAGACTTTGATGAAAACAATACTTTCATCATTAACATTACTATTCGTTCGTTTCTTTATACAATTTTTTGTTGACTCAGAATCTCGAACTCTCTGTAACCGATCACTGCTTAAACTAAATGAATTTGTATTAAATAACCAACAAAGGGACGATTTTCTTACTGCTAACTCATTCTTCCTCTGATCTCTGACTACAACGAAAGGACTCCTCGAATGAAGTTGGATTTTTCTCGAGATTTCTCGTAGGTTTTCAAATCCAGACCACCTTGTACATTTGAGAGAGTGCTTAAATCCTCACATAGTTCTTGTTGATCATTCTCTTGATCTGTTTTTATATCGTTATCTATCGCTTCATCGTCAGTATCGATATCCTCAAAATCATCAGAGACGATTTCTAATAATTTAGGAGATATTTCATCACCAGCCTCGGAATTCACGTTCATGTCTACAGATATAACTTTTAAAAATGCATTCTTTTTGGCGTTTTCTATCTTCCTGATATCATCTGTATTACTTCGGTAACAAGCACCCCTCATTTTCTCGATTCTTACTCATTCCAGCTGAGTAACTGACTTTTTATACGCATTCCCTTCAACAACCTTGGATCACCATCATAAGGTAAGCCAAGTACTGTGATCCCCTCTTTTTGCAAACATTCAACAATATATGCCCATCGTTTCGGGACATCATCGTAAGAGAACTTATTGTTTATGCCGAATAAACAAAGAAAAAAAGTTGGGGCACTATGTGTTAGAGATTGAGCAATTATTACATATGCTAAACTAGATATAGTACCAATCTCAAAGCTTTCTTGTATCTTCCGAGCAGAGGTGGCTTCGTAAACACCTGAAATCGGTAGCCCTCATTTATTTAACGGTAATACGAAACCGACAAACTGATTGGAAATACTGCCATATTATATACGTCCTGTGATGCGAGTCGCATCTTCGCTAAACTAAACGGTCAATGTTAAATTTCTTGAAATTAGAAATTCCTTCAACTCTTTCGCTCGCACCGCACCTTCTATAATATTACATCTATTTTCAGACATTACTCTAGTGATTGTTCACAGAGATGGTATCGGTAAATTAGCGTCAAGTGTTTCATATAACATTCTACCACCTATAGTGAATACGTAAGTACAGAAAAGCTTCAATATTCCATCATATCTTCTACCTTGCACTTTTGTCTTGCATTGTTTTTCAGCACTCTCAAATAATTTCGTAAGAAATTCAGTATTTATTGGCTCGTTTTCAACACCTTTTGTGATTTGACAAAATTCGATCAAAAACGTATCACTTAAATTTTGTTTTTTTCGATTAGTAATTGAACTTGAGTCAAAACTGGAAATAACTAAAAAGCAGTTATTCGAGCTTGAGTCGAGTCTACTGATGAATGCAATTTTTTAATATTACGATAAATCCTTGAGTACTTTCCTTTACGAACTTTTATTGAGATGTTTTTGTCGAGACAGTCCGTCCGATGACTATCTCGTCTTAAGACATCCACAATTTCTTCTGATCATAGAGAATATTGAAAGAACTGGAAATGAATTCTGCTGAAGTTGATGGAGAATCTAACGACGTCAAATTCGTCCCCTAAGCTGTACCTGCGATGGTGGTCGATTCATACATTTCATCTCCTAAATTTAAAAAATAATTGAATAGTTATATAATAAAAACGAAAAACCGTTGAATAAATAAAACAATTTACCTGATTTATTCCCAGATGCATTACTAATTGTAAATGATAGTATTTCCGACGTTTCCTCGGATGTTTCGATGGCGTCCATTCCTTCTTGACCTTTGTCCTCGCCTTTTTCTGGTGAATGTGAGATTAGGATGAACTCAGACATTTTGTGGTTTGGCGGTCTTTCCTCAGTTGGATTTGATACAACGTCGACAGTGTTTGATTCTTTTGATGTATTGCATTTGGATGCTCGAAGGATCTCTACGATAGAAATGTTTTTTCGTTTTCTGGATCTCTCAGTTGCAACGTTTCTATGAGTTTTCACATGTCTCCGAAAATATGATAGAACCCGATTTGATCCCTGTCCTCCAATGTGTCCACATTTTGTGAATTTCTTACAAATGAACACTCAGGATATTTGATCTTTGCCTGGTAAGTGTACGACTTTGGAAAGCCATCTTCTCCATAATTCTCACTCACTGAGACTCGAATATCAAGATCTCGTACAGAAATTTCCTCAGTATTGTTCTCGATATTTTCTCCATCGCCATTCTCCAAAATGTTTTTCACCACTTTCGATAAAGTTTTCCGCTCTTTCTCAGTATCACCTTTTTCTTTCTGCTCTGAAGAATTCGCTCGAGAATTCAAGCTGGATGTCGTTGACGAAGCAAATAATTTTTAAATAGGACATTTTTGTTGCGGAGCAATAGGACTTTCCGGTATTTTCCAAAATTCCATGAGTTTCTATTCCACAATTTTGGCGAGTTCCAGAAGTAAATGCTTGTCTCCCATGAGGAATCGATACTTTGATGGAGAAGTGTGGTAGCTGTGATAAAAATTTTCTCGTTGGTCCTCTTGTTTCAAGAACAATTGCATATCATCTCGAGCAAAATTTTCCGTATCCCTGATTCTATCCTCAGAAATGTGACGAAATGCCATTGGGATGAGAAAATTATCCAAGCGTAGAATATTTTCAACGTAAGGAGGAATCACTGACAACTATTCAGCTTCTAATAATTTCGAAAAGTAATCTGAGCGGGAAAGTTGCTCTGTGTTGTCTTGAAATGAAGCGCTATCGCGTTTCCTCTTTTCTTCTCACTTTTCCTCGTCTTCCATTTTTTTATTACACTTAGGGCTTCAATTCGCTGAGAACCAACTGAAAAAAGTACTTTTGACAAACAAAATATGATTTCCGTACTCAATTGTGATTTATAAAAAAATTGCTAGGAGTACTATAAACAGCTTAACCGGTAGAAAAATTATCCACGAAGAGAAATTTTTTCGAATTATTATTCAATTTCCATAATTAATCTAAAAAGAAAAAAATTCACCGAGACAAAACGTAAACTGAATAATTGGAATTTCTCACAAGAATTTTATTCTTAAATATTTTAAACTTATAAACCTAATATCCCTTGAATTTACTTACTATGCAATATTTAATTTTATAACAAAGTAGAAATATTTAAATACTTACCAATAATATTGACTCAAAACTGTTCTTATAATACAAATATACGTCAAAATGCGTATAATATAAAAGAGATAGGTTACGATTTACGAGCTATAAAGAAACACCCGCGTAACTCTGTTGCGCTCGCCGAGACGCTCGCTGTCACGAACAAACGTCAACTGGTGTTTTACGAACAAAGTCTCTGATCTCTGCCCGAGCCACGTTTGAACGGGTTTTCAGTTTTACATAGTCAAAATGTATCTATATACATAGACGTTGGATAAATGCATACAAATGCTTGCTTAGTTGGAAAGTGGATGAGTGATTCCCAGTGATTCCCGAAATCACATGATTCTTTTGGTGATTTCCCATGATTTCCTATACATTTTAAGAAATCGCGAGGAAATCAGGAATCATGCGATTCGAGCGATTTCTAGCGACCACTAGCGATTCCCTGTCTGATTTCGGATGAGATGGTTCAATGATTCCTTAAGTGACCAGTCCCTTGGTGTTGCCAATGTAACTGTCTAGTGTAAAAAATTAGCCGTCTCAGATTCATTGTCCCCAAGTGTACGTACATATGAGTCAAATGACATGAAAGGCCCGTGAAGTGCAAAATTTGTATTCCCGCATACTTCGTGAAATTATTCCCACATAACGACAAATTCGAGTTTTAATAATATTTTGTACAAAACTTTGTCGTGCAGAAAAAAATCAGTAAAAGTGATCAGGCAAAAATTAAAAACTTCACAATGGAATCATTTTTGTTTGCTAGTTAGCAATTCGCTCATTCAATATTAGGAAACTGCTAATCTTTGATAGTGACGAAATTACAAGCAACACAACAAAACAGTTAATTGGCGAAGGTGCTTCTCAAATCGAAGTTTTCGTAAAGTTATTACAGAAACATATTATGTGTTGCACGTGCGAATGGGCGATATCTGATCACAGTCGTTCAAATATCAGCTCAGTTTCGCGATTGACACATAATACACCGAGGGGGTAACTACTCGAAAATATGGTGTCCCAAGCATTTCACATTTCAGAAGTATTTCATGGTATTTCATAGAATTTTGTGGTATTTCATGGAATTTCACAGGCATTTCATAGAATTTCACGTGCATTTCATGTCACCGCATACAGTTTCACCCGATTTTTCGTCATCCACAATTGATATTGGTGATATGATCTCAATTTGAAGAAAGAAAACTCAAAGAAAAAAAACACAATTTAGTTCACGAAATATATTGTTCATTAGAAAAATATTGTCTTTCGGTTGTAGAACACTATGCAGGTTAAATTTTGGCGTAGCACGGTCCGATTATTTATTTAATTATTTTTTTATTTATTTAATAAATAAACAATCGGCCATGCTACGCCAAAATTCAACCTGAATGGTGTTCTACAATCGAAAGTCAACGTTGGTAATTTTTTTCAGAATTTTTCGATCATGCGTTTGACTTTTCCCTCTGGCCGCCGACGGTTGATTAATTACTTAAATTATTAATTACATTATTAATTACATTAAATAATCAAATGAATTAATTAATAATCAACGAAGCCGCGCTACGCCAAAGTTGAAACGGGGCCGTGTTCAATGTGTACAATCGAAAGATAATATTAGTAATTTTTTCAGAATATTTTGATCAGGATCACACGAATTTCGTACCATTTCAAAAGCTGTTCAGACGCATTTCACAGCATTTCATACATATTTCATACGCATTTCACAGCATTTCACAGTATTCCATACCATTTCAAAAGCATTTCATTGGATTTCATAGTCGACTGTTCCAACAATTTCACGAGTGGTTACCCCCTCGTAATATACCTACTGTTATATCACTTTATAAACTACGTTTTTCAACACCTGTTGGAAAATTGGATTTTCGAAGCCTGTAAAAAGTGCTAAGTGTCTCATTTCTGGACAGTACTGTATTTCAACGTTGGTGCATACGCATAATTGAAATGCGATATTTCACACACTAAAGCTTTCTTGGGTGCGTGCGCACTTTCAGACTATTCAATTTCACGCACTGCGTCATTAAGCGTAAGTTACCTGACACCAAGTGCGCGCACTATCAGTGGCATCTTCTATATGTTTACTAAAGACAAGTGCACTTGGACAGTAGTACTAATGCTTGATTAATAAAACTTACCATGTCTTTGACAGCAAGAAATATAATTCCGATTCTTAAGAGAAATTTTTATCCATGCATACTAGGGTGGTCCTTATTTGGGGTGTTGATGAATTTCGACAAGTGCGCCCCCTAGACACGTTCGAAATAAATGAACAAAAAATGTGTGCGAAAACGGAGCGCTGTAGTCCAATTAGAAGACGTGCCTCTAAGCTCGTTTTGTTTTTCATTTGAATAACATGGGATTTTTAGACTACTTCAATCATTATGTTTCAAAAAATTCTTTTTACACATAAATCTGTTGTTCATGGGTACAACTACGCGTATATTTTTCCACAAGTCGTTATCACAACCTTTACGCCCCCCATCCCCCTGATATTATACACGACGGCAAATTGATCAACGTGAGAATACCTCTTTTTAGCCGCTTGGTGCTTGACAGTATTTCACCAATTAAAAGGCAGTCTTATTTACGTCATAAGTTTGTAAAAAAAAATAATTGTACATGTGGGAAAAAATATGTATTTCAATTAGTGTATTTAAAAACACATCGTTTATACTTTATACTTTTTTAAAAAGTAACAATTAAAATTAAAATGTTTTGATCGCCGTCTGTTTTTCTGGATCGGGAAAGATTTTACGATATTCCGAGATCCAAACAACAGATTTATGTGAAAAAAGAATTTTTTGCGTTCATGGGGACAACTCAAAAACATAATGACTGAAGTAGTCTGAAAATCCCATGTTATTCAAATGAAAAACAAAACGAGCTTATAGGCACGTCTTCTAATTGGACTACAGCGCTCCGTTTTCGCACACATTTTTTTAAATTTATTTCAAACGTGTCTAGGGGGCGCACTTATCGGAATTCGTCAACACCCCAAATAAGGACCACCCTAATGCATACTAAAAATCTGAAAATCGAACCTACGGAATGTTATCATACTCTGCGATAAAAATCACAAAATTTATCCAGTTGAGACTTACCGAAAAATGCGTACTTTATCTCTTTTTTGTTTACAGTTGAAGAAGGCCGTGAAGCTAAGAACACGGTGACCATTATTCGGGAGCTGATTAGAAAGGAAGGATTGTAAGTTCCCTTAAACCTACGTTATTTTTGAAATAATAGATAAGTGTACATATCCTAATCTCAAAGCGATTACAAGTCCTTACAATATCATTCAAGATACTAAAAAATATTCGTTATGTTTGTTACAAAATACAATGGTAATAATACAAACCCAGGATGTTTTCAGATTAGTTTTTTGGTTGCAAATGTGAAAGCAGGTATCTATTGAGCACATATTGCAAAACAATTCTTGGAATATTTTTGTACTTTATCTATTACAACAAGAAAGATTACGTATGTATAGAAGACAGTGTTTGACCGTGGTCAACTGCACTGAACACGCTACCATAATAGAGAGGAAGCGTATCGACAGATATTGCGCCATGTGTAGTTTTTTCTTCGTATTATCGCATTACGTACCTAGGCCGACCTCCGGGCATAGTATAACCCACAGTGTAAGAAGCCAGATGTGCTTGATAGAGGACCGATTTTCGTACAATTTTGTACATTTTTGAGCATTTCGCTAGTTAACGTCCCGGCCAAGCACAGTACGCCTACGGCGCCGCCGCGCGACCTACGCTTGCATGCATACACGGTGAGTACACACACTGAACTATAATATAACTGGACGTGCTCCGATGCTTCGACGCGAGCCGAGAGAGATGGCGTCATGAAGTAATTCCAGTAAACAAAAATTCACTGTATTTCTGAACCGTAGATATTTTGACCGTGGTGATGGCTGAATTTTTTGCAGATGCTTTACGATACAGCGACGAACGCATGCGCGACGCCATAAGACAGAGACAAAACTGCATCATGACGCTATTCCCTCGGCTCGCTGCCTGTCTACACCTTAGAATAGCAAACGCACGTTCCAGGTACATTAAAGTTCAGTACCTACACAACATAACATAACCTGAACTACACCTTACGAATCGTGGTGGAACATTTTGATCTATTGTATAAATATTCCGTATTTTCGAATCACCGAAGACCGTCAAGTTATTGTGGGTGGTTAAAATTTCGCAAGAACAATAAAATGTTCCAATTCAAGTATAAGGCTATAATTATTATCAAATCTTAGATACGATTAGAATAAATAAACACGCATATATCAGTCGACGTCATGTGCGTTCCATGTGTATTCTTATAACGTCTAACCGATTTCGAGATATTTTAACGGTTTAAAATCGACCACTTGTTGTGACATCAACTGACGGAATATTTCTCTTGGTTCATCCAAAAAGCTACGCTGTCGTACACCTGATTACTTAAGCCGTGATATAGCCATTGAAAAAGTGTCATCTATCAAGAATTCGACAGGTTGTAAATGTGAATCTTCATTGATCTGTTAGTTGATGTTAATTGTGATTTTGAATGACTTTTGAAATCACATTTTTTGAATTTGTAGTTCGGAAATGAGTATTCTGATATAAGCATAATGTTCTGCTGTAGGCTCAAAGTTTGTCGACTGCTGACGTAGTAATTATTCTATAACATGTTCAAGATTTTACGATTGTTTATAATGTTATAAGAGATAATAAAGTTTATTTATTTTTTCGTCAAGTATACCATTCACATGCAGCAAAGTCTCCTGTATTGTTATAGTCATAATTATGATAGTGCCACTATGAAATTTTACAAAATAAACTTTTTATCTACGTCTACCAATTATTAGTTCGAAATAATTTCTAAAATACGAAAAAAAATTCCGCCTATCGAAATCTGCGTTATACTAAAAAATGCGGACGGTCCAAGATACAGGAACCATAGACTGTTTATCATTTTTCAAAATAGAAAAGTATAACCTCAAGTGAGTAATATTTGTGAAAACATATGAATACTTGACACGTTTTTCGTGAGGGTCTGTTCACCGCAAAAAAAAGTGTAACGATTTGAAAACATCCAAGGTACAACACTCTTCCGCACGATAAATCACCAGATGGGTAAACTCAGTGTGTGAGTTTCGAATATTGACAAAGAGTAACGAGTAAAGAGTAAAGATTGAGCAACGTTAGGTGCTAAATCGCAACGAATATTTTTGATAAATAAATCTTGTATTATGCGACTTATTTTCCATAGGCAGCGTGTTTCAGTCGCTAACGTTACGCTTATGGTGTACCTTACAGAACGTACATATGCGCATACGTATAGTATGTATGTCACGAAGGCGAAATGTCAACAGATAGACTTTTGGAATCTCACCAAAGTCTCCGCAGTTCTTTTCACCACGATGTTGGTTCCGCAGGTTGAGACTCGTACTAAATGGTGGATTATAAAAATTCTGGACGTTCTTTACAGCTCGACATTGTACAGAGGAATGATACCGGTACTTCAGAGTCTCTGCGCCAGTAACTTTGTCTACTTTTACACTTTCCACGGCCTCAAGATCTTGCGAAGCTCTAGGGGACAGAATGCTGGAAATGATCTGCTTATGGCTTCAATCGCTGGTAAAGTAGTATTTTTAACCACTCTTTGAAAATCATTAATTGTGATGCCAATTTCTAATGATGGTTCCAAATTACAGTTTTAAAAATGCTGACGACTGATCCAATCTTCCGAAATAACTGCCACAACGTTAATAAATGTTTCAAAACTTGAGCCGGCCGAATTTATTTCTTATGCTCCTTGACCCAAAAATTTTATACGACGGCAACGTTAATGTTTCAAAATACGTATAATCATAATAATAACAGTTTTCATCACATTGAATTCCGATAACAGAATAATTTTATGATCTACCAATAATACTTTCCCATGTGAAGTAGCCTCGACTGTCTATAATGTATGCGCGGGGATTTCTTGAAATGACTTTGACTATAGTTACAACATTTAAATCAAAAGTTTGGGACTTTTCCAGATCTCAATTTATCTAATACGAATGAAACGAGAAAAATGATGAGTACAAACATACACTAAAAATCCAAAAACGTGAACTTGGGGTCTAGAATCGTGGTTGAAATTTTTGAGCATAGAATGTAGAATATCGTGTGTACCTTACTCTCTAACCTTGACCGTTAGTGCCTTACGGCAGTTGAGGTTTGTCTGAATCTGTGTCTTCGCAATCTTTCTACAAAGATGCTAATTCCAATTATATGTGTTCAACGCATGGTTACAAAATTGTAACAACAATAGGATTGAATCAATATTGCAGTTACAGAAGAACATTTTAGCGGCAACTAGAGAATGATTTAGTGCAGATCTCCCGAATTTGATTCTGACCGATTCCAGGTTATCAATGTCACGGGACGTGCAGGTTAAATAAATAATTGACGATTGGCGACCCAAAAGGACTGTTACATTACAACGTTTCAAAAAAAATTGCTAGTCCTTCTTGACCTTTCTCGACTAAAACTTGACTAAAAGTCAAATAGATGGTAGCAGACAACGCTGGTCGGCTTGCATCGGTCAGAATCCATCTCGGGAGTGTACAAGACTCGATCATCAATATGAGATTTATTTAGTACTGGGATTTGAATACGAAAAAGTCTATGATGTTCGGTTACATTCAATAGCTGTGCAATCGCTAAAATTACGATGCAATTGAGAATTATAGGCAAGCAGGTCTAATAAAAGTAGAAAGAATGACCAATGAATAATGTATAGCAGAAACATTCCTTGAAAGTTAACGATATGAACAATGCGTCGCCGGCAGACAGGCAACCGAAATTACATCTAGGGTACTTACTGCATGTATGAAGTAACTTCGGTTTCCTATCTGCCGGAAAATCGTCGTTCAAATCGTTGACATTTAAAGAATCCTCCTGGCATGCAGTCGTTAAATTAAAAATTGCATATAAAGCTAAACATCAAAAAGGTCCTGGCGAATGGCCCCATCCTCATGGGAAAAACCCTCAACTTGCGTATAAATTAGTACCCCCAACTCGTAGATAATGCTAAATTCAAATAAGAACAAAGTTGAGGGTGCGAATTTATACCACACTTGAGGGTTTTTCCCGTAAAGACAGTGCTGTGGAAATAGTTCTTTGGTAGCATGAAAAATTCGTCGAATGAAGGTCAAACAATTTAATTTATATAACATGTAAAATCAACCATTCGGTTGGGCCCCGCCGACCATCTTCCGGAAATAAGAGTCAACCTTTTTGGCTTAGATGTTAATTAAACGCCATGATGGAAGGAAGTAATTTCCTTCATTCGACGAATTTTTCATTCTACAAAACTACCTGGTCACGAACAACTTCCAAAGAAATAGTTCTTTGACAGAATATAAATTTGACGTAAATGCTAATTCCCAATTAATGTTGTAATTGACCCTGCTCTCAGGTATAATTAACGTTTTAACGACAACTCCACTGTGGGTCGTCAACACAAGGCTAAAGATGAAAGGAATTGAATCTCACCACGAACACAACAGGACCAACTTCGATACACTTTACGGTGAGAATTTTACTTTCTTAAAAAGAAATATCTCCTCTAAGAGCCTGATGCGAGTCAAGATGGGTATACGTGAATTCCGTCCTCAATCAAGAACTTTGATAACATTTCAATCTTGATCGCGATGGAACGTGAAATAAAATTTATTGGATCCCCATCACTTCTGTTTCCTTATTTGTGAAAGAATGATAGAAAACAGATAAAAATATATTTTTCTACTACTGTCTTATTCAATTGCCGTCTATGTATATTGAACATGAAGGACAAATGAGAACTTCAACATAATTTTGCCATTTTGTGATGAAGTATCTTTTATTATTAAACGTTTCCCCAAATTTTCAAGGTGCACCTTGATGGTACAGGGAAACGACGTTCCGAGTTTTTTATGTAATAGCGATTTTTATTAAATCCATTGTTTCACTCTCTTGAGGTAAATAAAAAAAAAAGTAGTACGTCACGATAAAAATTTTCCAACTCTTCTGTTGGTTCTGGTAATCCATTGGATTTTTCGTGCTTCATTGCAAGAATATTGGCATTTTCACCCTAAATTTGTAATCGGCGATTCAACAATGCAGAGTGTGTGGTTTGTTATATTTCGCTCCTCGTTCTCGAGATTAACAGTGCAGTACCGCTACTTGCCACCATATGATGTCACGTTCAGAGCTCGTCTCCTGCGTCATAACTTCTCGTCTTCATTACGGGTCTCGACGGCCGTAGGCGTCAGTTTTTGAGAGTTGTGCATACGGATGATATATATGCTCTTACTTATTGTTAGTTCGAGATATTGAAAAGAAGACGTTCGATCGAGGAGGACAAGGAATTATGCAATTTGGACCGTAAACTAAAGTTACTACAAAAAAAAGTCTTAACCGTAAAAAAAAAGGCAAAAAGACGATTCAGGTGGGTAATAATTATTGAAACTATTTGTGTCAAGTTCAAACTAGAGTTAAAACGATAATGCGAAACTATGGTCGAGCTTAATTACGAGTTAAGACGCTATTAACTAACGGGCAGGCCTATAGACGCCCGTATCGAAATAAACAAAACTAACAGTTCTGAGTCAAGTAGTCTATAATATCGAGTTGAATTATTACAAATAATTAAAGCTAATCAATTTACAGTGATTTAAATAACAAATAAGATTTTTTTAACAAGACTTTCTCAAAACGAATATTACAAAAGCAACTCAATTATATACACAGTGACTTTGTTTTATCACAAATCAACAAAATATGCCTGCGACAAAATCATATACATGTAGTTTATAATCTACGATGAAAAAATAACTACTATCACTCACCGAGTTTTATATTCTTGTTTTTATATATCAAGTTTAGCTTTATTTGATCTGTTCAAAATTTCAAAATTTTTGAATTTAACTGAAATTATGTGGCCATGATGAGAGCATGGCATATCTGATGTCAAACTAGCTAAACTGATATGACATCTTTATGCAGTGAAAATTTTATATTGCTATTATTTTACATTTTTAAATAAATTGACTGATAAAATCATAGCACATCAGAATAATACACAACTAAATTTAGACCAAAACAAAGCTTTACATGAATTTAACGTAACTAAACAATTCTTGAAACAACATCCTGAAATAATGGATACAAAACCAGACAAAGGTAACAAAACAGTTTTGGTCGAAACTGACGTATATCTCAACGAGGTGACTACGATGTTAAGGGACAGAAGTACAGATAAACTTTTGAAAAAAGATCGAACAAAAAGTTTCCAGAGATTAAACAATGATTTAGTCAATCATTAGGTGAAATGTAAATATCTATCTAACATACAAGAAAAAAGCTTAAAGAGATTGAGTTCGATATCACTAAACATATATTTCTTACCTACAATTCACAAAGTTAACATACCATACCGACCGATTATTTCTAACATTGGCGGGTTTACCTACAAATTAGTAAAATCTTGTGCATCACCTTTAATACAGATCTTGGGAAAATCTGAGTTCCACACTACGGATTCTTGATCATTTGCGGAATTCATCTGAAACAAAAAGTTGCCTGACAACCATATATTGATATCATTGGATGTGGCATCGCTTTTTACTAACGTACCTGTCACTTTAGACTTAGACTGCATCAATGACAGGTGGAATGAAATTGAACGAAACATATGTTTAACTAAGGAAGAGTTCATAAAAGGTGTGAAGTTACGCCTCGATTCAGCCTTTCTCATTTTCAATAAGAAGGTTTACTAACAAATAGAGAGTATAGCGATGGACTCACCTATTAATTCAAATGTAGCCAACCTAGTAATGGAAAAATTGAAACAAAGCTGCTATACCCACGTTCGAGTCTCTATTACTTTTTTCAAAAGATATGTTCACGATATTATGACTGCAGTACAAATTTCGAACATAGGCAACTTAGTTAAAAAATGTAACAACGTCCACCATGAATTCAAATTCACTTTTGAACGAGAGGTAAATAATGCACTTAGTTTCTTAGATACCTTAGTAATCAAACGCAATAACATTTTAGTCATCGATTGGAATAGAAAACCTACATGGTCTGGTAGGGACCTATATTTCTCATCTCATCAACTAATTATTTATAAGAAAAGTGCGGCGTCTGGATTAGTGGATAGAGCATTGAGATTGTTTGAACTTTACCTTAGGTAGAAAAAGCTAGATTTGATTTTTGACACATTGAAAAACAATGGTTATCTATCACAAATCATCAGAAATGTACCGAAAATGAGAGTAGACAAACTTTATAATGCAATTAAATCTGAGGAAGCTAAAACTAACATTCTGCCTAATTTCAAATCCTTTTCGGTGCTCCCTTACATCAAAGGATTAACTGAACAACTTCAAAAAATACTTATAAACAAGGTGTAAGGGTTGTATGTAAAATCTAAATACTAATTCTAAACTGTTCTCGATTCTTCAAGATAAAATACCAACCAAAGATTGAGCTAACGTGGCGTATCATACAGACTGTATAGAATGTGACAGATGCTATGTGGGACCAATATCCCAGTATTTACATAAAAGAGTATATACCCTCAGAGAAAGGCTCAGAGGAAGGTCGACCTTGTCACAACCAAACGTTAGCCACTGTAATAAACAATCTGTTTATACCCTCGAACATTTTATTCCCGATTGTGAGTGAGTGCATTATCACGCTCACTCAGACTCGTCATTTTCCACGAGTTGCACATGACATTTTTCACAACAAAAATCTAAGAATAGACGATTTGTGTGGCAAACTGACTTGGGTGGCGATCGCGCGTCAGTCGCTCTGGATCCAACCTAAGAGCTAGTCAAGAATAAAGAATTTAATATTAACGTTAAACTGACAATCATTGTGCACTCCTCGACACTTTCTTCTCAAAACAGCAAAGGTTACCTCAATAATACACAAAAGACGGTATTTCACAATGATTGTCTTGTATGTTGGGAAATGGCGAACAATTTTCCCCACGAGTGGGCAAAAACAGTTTTTGTCCACTGGCAGAGAGACCATTGAGTCATTGAGTCATTCATTGAGAAATAGCGTCGTTTGTTCATTTGAAGCAGGTGGCCATAATCGTCTATTTTTACGTTAGAGTTGCAAAAAAAAAATGTCTTTCGAGAAGCTTAGACTACCTTAGACTACAAGTCATGAATCGTAATGTTCAAGTCATGATTTATACAGGCCTGAGAAGTTTTCAGTACAATACATAGAAACAAAACAATGATATTCTTCATGATGGCTTATGCAGTTGCAGAGCTGATACTTCATAAATTACCACTTTGCATATTACATGAGATTGGCAAGCATCATAGAAAAATAAAAATTTTGAAATCGAATTTTCGGATACAAACTCTTTGTTATAAAAAATTTTGAAATCTCATAAGTGCTCAAAGCAAGCAAGCCTGAAATAACCAGCTTGTATTTTGCCGAATGCTACGTACAATTGAATTTATTTGATTTTGCAGCATATCAGTGCAGTCCTAAGAAAGTAATTGAATGACAAGTGGACATTTTTTTTTCTCTGACAGTATCGTGATTTCTCACATATGAGAAGCATAGTTTTCCTATCAACCAGAAGTTCGCGACAATTTTTTTTTCTTCAAATTTCCAGATTGTAAGTAAGCTGTGACGGTTCACCGAATCAAAACATTTTGAAATCTGACAAACGTAAATTTGGGTTGAACAGATTTGAAGAAGAGCGAGGTATGACCACAAGACTTTCCTCCCGCATTCGTACGTCACAATTAACAGCTAGAACCACAATGTGTAAACCTCCCCTCCTCTGTATTCCTTTTTTTAAAGACGTGTTCATTTAAGAATACAATGTTCTCCAATACGACAAAGCAACGAAATAATCCAATGGGAAATAACATTTATTTTGGATCTTAGAGGGTCTCATCTACATTTGGAAAACGGAAGGTATCCAAAAACTATGGGCTGGGACTTTACCGAGTTTACTTTTGGTCTCGAATCCCGCTATACAATTCATGACCTACGAGGCTATTAAGAGACGAATTGCGAAAAATTTCGGTACAGTGCCTCCACCAGCTGTTGTGTTCTTCGTAATTGGAGCCATTGCAAAAACTGTCGCCACTACTGTGACTTATCCATTACAACTGGCTCAAACCAAATTAAGGGTAACTCAACTTTCAATACATTCTTCAATGAGTCGATGCTATTCATAAATGACTAGGTACTACATCTATCGTATGCATTGTACATTTGGGGTATTCCAGCTCATCTCACCCTATCAACAAACCTTACGTTGACAATTTTTTTCCAAAATTAATATGTCGTAGATTAGTAAAGCGAAGTTAATTCTATTAATATCAGCTCTTGATTCACGAGACTGCAAAAGATGAGAGGGTATAATTTTTATAGAATTCGAGTTAACAGAGTTCAGTTTTACGGAGTTCATTTCTACAAAAGTGAGGCTAAACTTATTTTAGCTCTCGAGGGTGGAAAGAACCGTTCCTGCAGGTTTCGTTTCTATAGAGATCGCTATAGGTATAGAGTTCGATTCTACAAAAGAATAATCCCACGATTCTCGGTTTCACAGAGTTTGTTTCTACGGGACGTGAAGCCTCATATCCGGGCTGACACAGTCACCTTCTGCGTTCTTATCCGGGGATTGCGAGTTATGGTATCGGATATGCCTATCTTATTCTGACCGTCAAAGTGCCACAAATTCATTTTTTGGACGAATAATTCTGAATTTATATTAATAATTTTTGTGTCGGAACGGTCCTTCTTCTGAAAGATTACAAAAAAAAAAAAAATGATAATTCTTATTATTATCCTAACTTTTTACATACTCGTCACTAATGAACATGAAATGTAAGTGTGATAAATTGATTACGAAAACATCCATATTCGCTGGTAGTTTGAATATGATGTTACGGGGTGGATGATAGTGATCACAATGAACGGCTATCGATGACCGCATCCACACCCAGCCGCGATGTTATCGCGGCCTATTTCGGGTTCATAACCCGTCGACTACGCGCACGTACAGAGAATCAGAGGAAGTGAAACGAAGTTATGTTAAGGAGTTGAATGGTTGAGTGTACAATTGATTTATTGTCAAAGATATGGAAAGTGCAATGAGAAGACGCGAGGGAGAAAAAAAGGAAGAGAGGTCTTGTAGATGTCGTCCGAATGAATGATGATTTGAGAGTAGCGTATACGGGGGAAGGATGCGAAAGACTGTCTACTTGCAGTGCAGGAGTAGCGAGAGCATTCTGCTGATGCGGTATGGGATCTGAGACAGTGAGGTGATAAGAAGAGGGTACATGATATAAAGTAGCTTTAGAAGTGTGGAAAAAGAATCTAAGGTCTGGAGGACGTAAGAAAGAATATGATGAAAAAAAATGTCCTAACGAAATAAATATTTGAATTAATTTATGATTTTCTACTTTCATCAATCGAAAACTATAATTCCAGAAATATTCGTTGTGGCCTTAAAAAGTTTGTTTTATAATGTAGAATCTTAGATAAAAATTCGACCGCATTTTAGGACTTTCTTCTTCCTCAGCACAAAAAATTAAGTATTCTGATTTTTTTACGAATATTATAAAAGTACGAAATTCATAACAATAATATCAATGACCACTACAATTCCGCCATACTATTTTGATAATGTGCCCCTGATAGCTGATAGCTCGTGCGAGGTGAGCGATTGGTTAGTGACTATCATTATGCATCTGCAGTCACTTTAAGATGTTTAATAGAATCTCCCGTATCCACACAATAAACAAGAAAAACTGCAAACGCCTTTGCCCAGCTGTAGTGAGTCTGAGGTCAAACCACCGCTTGCCGATTTGGCGCCTGAAGGACGTGACCCGTGTTACAATTTTTGCGATTTGTTGCTCAAGTCAACATCGACGCGCTGGGAATTTAATCTAACTATATGATGTTAGGTCTAACATCTAGGTGTTAGGTTGGTCTGGCTGTACCCTTAGTCTTGTCTAGAAAGCAGCGGAATAAAAATATAAATAAACAAAGTAAAACTGTGTCGTTATTTATCATCAATAATAGTCGACAATTCGATTAATTGTATATTAACACTCAACATAAAATAATGAAACAGTAAATACCACTACGGTCGGTAAAAATTACAATTTTTTTAGTCAAGTCTTTTGCAGTTTTGTGAATTGAGAGCTTATATCCACAGAAGTACCCTCGTTCCGATAATACTACGACATAACACCAGCGCTTTCCGAGATATTTATTAACGACGTTGGGCTAACAAAATCACTCAGTGGCGAATTGGGACCGGAAGAATGGCCTAAAGATGCATGTTAATAAATCAAAGGCTATTATTTTATGTAGCTGTTCATATATATAGATTAGTTATATTACTTTTATTTTCTCTTATTTTTACCTACTTTGTTTTTGTTTATCTTCACACCGTCTCTATTAATATTCTTTTTTTTTTTTACCTTTATTTATATCACTGTTACCTACTTTAGTATAAATTATCTTTATTCTTACACTCTCTATTTTATTTTACTATTTTTTCTTTCATTCTCTTTCTTACATTTAGTTCCTTTTCTTACTTGGTTCTAATCTATATTCTTTCATATCTTTTAGACATACTTTTGTTATTATCATTTTTATTATGCTACTTATTTTTTTGTCTCTCTGCGCTTGCGCGTGAATGCTTTGTTCAATAGGTCTTGTTTACTAATTTTTATTAATTGTGCGCTTGAACATCTATGTAACCCACTAGTTTTTGTCTCATGGCTCATTTGAGCTACGGCATAAACCATTAAATATCCATCAATCAATCAAACATACTCATTTTTACAAAAATTTAAGACTTAAATTTCGTTGGCTTGTTGAAATGAGCTGGAATGCCCTATTTACATAATAGTATATAAATGTACAATATAATGCCGATTAGTATAAAATGACGGAAGACATCAATTCGGGATGTAAAATAAGTGTACTTATTGTTAAAGTTATTTAAATTCAATGATCGTCTTTAGGATGATCAGTGATATTGTTTGCACAGTATTTTAATGCCATTTATGCTGAAAGATAAGATGATAAGGAGTGCGCGTGAATAAACGTCAAAGAGACAGTAGTTAAGATAAAAGAGCATCGAGTTCTCTAACATAAAATTATATATTTATGTAATATAGTAATCGGAAAGTTGTGAATTTGACGAGCTTGATGAGACACCTTGCAGTTTAGTTTATTGAGTATTCCAATCCATAATCCATTGCTTTGCCGTTGACTAAATTATAATTTGATCAATAATCAGAAAAAGTGTAACTTTTTCACAGGTTGGAAAGCTAGTATTCAATAAATATAAACTGTGGGATTTCATTCTTGGGTATATTTCCTTCCGATACTCCTAGATTTCATCAAATTCTTAGACCAAGTAACTGGATGTCGTTGAACTTCTTTTATGTTAAAGTTGATTGAACGAAACAATGTCTTCTTCTTTGTTTTAAGCATGGCCACAAGTATTCTGATTTATCGCCTAAAGCTGGTACCCTACAAATTCTCCTTCATATTTTCAAGTAAGTATATTTATGGTAATCAACTATACATTGTGACAGTAATCGTTATGTTAGGTTAGCCCAATTGGCCCCAATAATATAATTTGGATTACCATGCAATACGTATGAATACAGTGTGCATAAGTTTATGTATCTAAACGCTGCATGTACCCTTTTGTCTTTCTTCTAGGAGAAACGGAATTAGCGGCTTATACAAAGGAATGGAGGCGAAGATTTTGCAAACCGTCCTGACAGCTGCTCTGATGTTCTCGGCTTACGAAAAAATTGCTGCGTTTGTATTCAAACTATTATTACGGAAGCAATATTTGTGATGGAAAAAAATTGATCAATACGGTTGCATTAACTTTGTATATAAGACAAGGAACATTTTATGAGTAAGATGAATAAGAATTCTCGACCTCGTATGTAATATATTATAGTATTGGTGATCGGTCAATTAAGAAAACGTAATTTTAGTTAACGTTTCGACCCGGATATGGCCCTCCTCAGAACGATTTATTTAAAAAAGCGCAGTAGGAAGATACGATGGTTCTTCATCCTATTCAATTTATCAGCTGTCCTGATCCAGCGCCGTAAGTGACCAGCTGTAGTTTTTCCATGTATACGTTCGATGTTTAGAATAAAACCCATTTTCTACTGCGCTTTTTTAAATAAATCGTTCTGAGGAGGGCCCATATCCGGGTCGAAACGTTAACTAAAATTACGTTTTCTTAATTGACCGATCACCAATACTATAATATATTACATACGAGGTCGAGAATTCTTATTCATCATATCTACAAATTGGATTACTTCAGAGAACTAAAATGGGTTTTATTCTAAACATCGAACGTATACATGGAAAAACTACAGCTGGTCACTTACGGCGCTGGATCAGGACAGCTGATAAATTGAATAGGATGAAGAACCATCGTATCTTCCTACTGCGCTTTTTTAAATAAATCGTTCTGAGGAGGGCCCATATCCGGGTCGAAACGTTAACTAAAATTACGTTTTCTTAATTGACCGATCACCAATACTATAATATATTACATACGAGGTCGAGAATTCTTATTCATCATATCTACAAATTGGATTACTTCAGAGAACTAAAATGGGTTTTATTCTAAACATCGAACGTATACATGGAAAAACTACAGCTGGTCACTTACGGCGCTGGATCAGGACAGCTGATAAATTGAATAGGATGAAGAACCATCGTATCTTCCTACTGCGCTTTTTTAAATAAATCGTTCTGAGGAGGGCCCATATCCGGGTCGAAACGTTAACTAAAATTACGTTTTCTTAATTGACCGATCACCAATACTATAATATATTTTATGAGTAAGGTATACGAAAGGGTGACAATAATTATAGGTAGACGATGAATGAAGTTGCTTATTATATGCTATTTTCAGAGTAAAAATGCAAAAAAAATCTGTAACTATGAGATTTTAGAGGGCACTAGCGCTACTATCTGAAAAAAAGTTCAAATCATCGTACCAGGCAGTCTCAGCACTCTTTAAATGAAAAAAGTCAGATTTAGTCAATGTTGAGATGAAAATCTGAAAAAATTAGGGTATTTGTTAAAAATTATTTCGAGCCGATTTAAGGTGCGGCCCGGGAAAAATTCACCAACAGCCTAAACTAGGACTGCCGTAATATACGAGTACATATGCATACGTGCAAGCTACCAATATGTTATTACTTTTATGAAATTTACGGTATGGAGGTGTTTCTAACATACATTCTAATTTGTGATGAATTCGTGACTAGGGGAATAGATAGGGAGATAATTCGTCGATGCTGGTCAAGGTTTGATGGTTTGATGGTTTATTGATATCTTTCCCATGGCAATGTTGGAAAATAACAAGAAAGGTATACAAAGTTGAGCTATATTCATAGTCTCAAATCCAAAAACTTAGCCTAGTTTGAAATCTAGTGTAAAGAGAAGCACAGAATAAGGACAGAGAACTACGACATAGACAGGAGTAGAAATATAGAGATAGAAGGATACAAAAATTGGAAGAGTGAAAGACGGCAAAGACAATGTTAGAAAAAAAAAACAAATAGAATAAAAATAGAATAAAGTAGAAACATAAAAACATGAGAAGCAGGAAGTAGAGAAATCTAAAATCTAAATGAAGAATCGCCATCAGGAGTAAGTCTCTTTTATCCGGAAGAGATGCTGATAGAGTGCACGTTTAAGACATCAAGCGTCAAGATAGACCTGAGTTCAGTCCGTGTGATGGCCTGGTTGCAAGACAACGGAGTCCGAGATCTGCGATCGGAGCCAGGTTTCAGTCACAGCTAGCAGCGGCCGGAAAGGCGAGAGAGGCAGTGGAGGTAGCTACGGGGAATCGAGCCTCGAAAGCAGCCAGAGCGGCAGCCGATGAGATGCGCTGAATAGGAGAGCCGTCAGATTTTCGTAGGAGAAGGTGTGATACTGTTTATTGATTTCACTGCTACAACACGTAGACAGACACTGGTTGTCAAATTTTCCTGAAGATGGTCGGCAGGGCACGGCTGAAACGCTGTAAAATCAATAAACTGTATCACACCTTGACCAGCATCGACGAATTATCTCCCCATACATTCCAATGTTGGTCAAAATCAAAGATACTGTGTAATACTGAACGGATCACGTATATGTGTGTTAGGATATTGAGTTTGGGCCCCTTCGCCGTCCAGCGCGAATTCTCATAGCTGGCTATTGGGAATAATAAGGCGTAACTTCTTGATAAAACCAGATGTGTGTATTGGACTATTGAGGATTACGATAAATTATTCAGGACGCGAGAGTTTTAAAGATTTCACTCTAATTTAAAACCAAAAGTTCTTCAGAATAAGTGATGGAGCATGCTTGTAGTTGCAAAAATACATCAATACCTACGTGCGACCGTTTTTGTAAGCGTTATTAAAGAAAGATGAATATATATTTAAAAAGCGTTACACATATTTACACAGAGAGAATATGACCCGTACTTTATGGTTCAATGTAATGTACTTGAAATGATTTGCAGCAATCACATGGAGTGGGCGCGTATAGGTATTTATTTGCACTATACATAAATATTTTTATTTATTGAGAAAATCAAATATTGTACACTTGGGGTCAATGAATCTGAGACGGCTAATTTTTTGCACAAGATAGTTATGTTGGCAACACAGAAAAACCTACAGTGTCATAGTCAGCCGTGCGCGAATTTGGATGTTGGATTGAACAAGTCATTATGCATCCTAGCGGTATTCTAAGGTTTTAAGATTCGACGGTCATGGGTTATGTTATATTTATTGAGATTGAGTCTATTTTGCGCTCGGCCGACTATGGCGCTGTAGGTTTCTCTTTGTTGCCAACATAACTGTCTAGTGTAAAAAATTAGCCGTCTCAGATTCAATGTCCTCAAGTGTACATTGAATTTGCTGTACTTAAACGAAATAAAGTGAAAAAAAATTATTAAATGCTGGCCTTATACACTAAGATAAATGCTTCAGTTACTCATCTTCTGAGGCAACCATCTTAAGTCCAACGCCCACTGTCGCGGAACAGGACAAGACAGGACAAGACAGGGCAGGATCGGACAGCTCCGCTCCGCAGCGCTATCCGACGCTGTCTGCCATCGTTCACTCCTCCGCCCGGTGACGAACGGTACGAAACTGTTGGTGTAAAGCAGTAATAAGATCGCTAGGCGTAAAATGATAATTCAAACGAGCAAAATAGTTAGTCAATGCGCTGTGCCTGTCCTGTCCGGTTCCGCGACAGTATGCATTGGCCTTTACTTCGCTCGTGGACATTCATATAAATAAACCAGAAGAGTTCTAGTATCTCAGTTTTCGATTGGGACTTTCGGAATGTTCACCAGTTGATGGGGGGCAGAAACATTGTGTGTAAGTACACTTCAGGAACGCAGATAGGGTCAGAGACTCAGGCGTTTACCTTACCGCACTTGTGGCGCTATTTAACTCTGAAAGCCGGTATCCGGTTCAAACTGGATTGGAAAATAATGGTAATGCAAGGAAAGTTTTAAATTATAGCCATCTCGAGAAGTATTGTATTCTACATCTGAGTAAATAATGATTGGGACAGCCTGAAACATGGAATTAATTGTTATGTGATGTTGCATTGCTTACATATAAATACTATTTAGCAAAATGGAGAACCTTCTAGAAATTTTTATGCATTTACGGGTACATAAATACAACTTTAGAGTAATTCACTGAAGCCCATAAAAGTTTGTAGAATTGAATTGAAGGGTAACAATCTCGTCGTATGTACCCCGTGCTTATGGAACATCTTGAATCTATTCTAGAAGGTGAAAAAGTAAGTTTTCATGATTATTCTAATAATTGTGAATAGATATCGTGAAACAGGTATGTATTAGGCCTACTTCTTTGCACTAGACGAATTCCATCCACTTCTACGTGACGGAAAATTAGCCAAATTTTGTAAAAAAATGTGAATTTCGCTAAAAGGCAAAAGGAAAAATGACATTATTGAACATGATAACGGAGCTCAAAAGTTCCTAAATTTATTATTCATCAAGATCAGCAGTCGCCGATTGCGCCAAAGTCGTTAAAAAAAAAAAAAAAGAAATGAAGGCGCGGGAGCCGACGCACTATCATTTGCCGCTGTTATACGGAAATCTATCTGTGTTACCACGCGATCGGTACTGGCTTACTGCCTCGTTTTTGTGTCTAGGATCACCAGGTAAGCTTAGAGAATTTCGAGGGTTACCACGCAATAAGTTATAGAATCAAGTAGATTAATGGTCAGATCGTCTTTTATTTATTATAAGTAAAGTAAAGTAAATATTAAGGAGTGTACACGCAGGAAATATAACGTAAGCGTCCGCGTGACCGTTTGCTAAGGCTGTAAGATAAAGATTGCCTGGTGAAGAATCACGCGTACGATGCGTACGACAAAGCAACTCATGCAGGCGACTCCCATTCCACGTTATCAGCGGTGGAGCGTCTGAGGTAACGATCATGAGAAGCCTCATGTTGTTCGTCTAGAATTTTCCATGACACCGCAAAGAAAATCCGTTAACCTGGCCGGCAAAAATACTATCATGTATGCAGAAAGGTACTTTATTTTACAGATTTAAATTTGTTGAGAATATAGAGTTCTTTTGCTTGATCCGTCTCGTGGCCTGGCTAATAGTCGAATGCCTCCAGGACCGCCTTTCTCCGAGAGCATTCCTCAGGGCTCTCGAGTCGAGTTGTTCCGTAGCGTAAACATCCGATAACCGATCCCGCATGGTTTTCTGGCTGAGCCAGTCCTCTTCAAAAATGTTTACTTCATTCGGCCTCCCTGACCATTCTAGGTCGCCCTCGACCCCCTCGTTCGCACGAATTGTTCGCTACGATCTAAAAAACAAGACCCTCTCTTATTTACACATCAAGTGCTAAAGACGTGGGAAAGACGACAACTGCACCCCGCAGAGGAGTGATCAAGTTCTCGCAAGAGGGCCAACCGATAATCAGATATGGCCAAAATTGGTTAGTTCGGAGGACATTGGAAGTTAGGATGTGTCGGGTGTGTACGGTTGCTAGCCTCGCCAGACGTCACCTGCCAGGCTGAGCGGGCAACCGGCCTCCTCAGCCCTATGAACGTCTGACTCCTGACTACCTTTGGTCCCGGCCTCCGCCCGAAATCCCACCTGTATGAGATTGACCACTTCTCGATCATGGGAAATGGACTCAACCTTGGTCCAGCCTTGCCAGCACCCGTCGCACGAAACAATCTTGACCACGGATTGCATCTCAGGGTTACTGACTGCGGGCCCTCATCCCAGGATGGGAGTAACTCACCATTGCGGCTTACTGCGTGGCATCGAACGTGACCCACTTGCGCAAACTGTCCACCGCCACGACGTCCCGTCGGTTTGTCGACTTTTTCAGGTCTCGGAGATCCTGGTGAAGTAGCACAAATGGGCACAATCGTAGCAGAATCAACTGACGTAGT
The DNA here is from genome assembly GCF_021901495.1 of Neodiprion virginianus. NCBI lineage: Eukaryota > Metazoa > Arthropoda > Insecta > Hymenoptera > Diprionidae > Neodiprion > Neodiprion virginianus. The sequence continues at coordinate 19,455,084 of NC_060877.1, forward strand.
TAAAATTTGGATTTTTCACAACGGAGGGCTGACCATTTGTAACCCCGCGGTAACTTCTTACCTTCAGGGATACAAACAAAAAAAAAAGAAATGGTACAAATGGGCACAGACAGAGTACAAACGAATGCAATCGACAAAAAAGTTTTATTCAAATATCAAATAGTGGCCAGGTTCACATAGGTCTTGGACCTTCGATGGCAGATTCTCATAGATTCAAGTAATCATGGATTCATTGTTATTTTTGAACCATAGTAAAATATAGTCTATGAATTCTCGATAGCCCAAGGTATTGTAAATCGAGCGAAGGAAGGCACAATGTATGGAAGCACATATTGCAATTCCATATTTTGTGTCGAAGAAACACCCCCAGAAGTTTCAGCGAAATCTGTGATTCAGAGGTCTGATATTCTCCCCGTGAATCCATAATCTGATGAACTATGGGGTGTGCCTCGCATGGTCAATAGTCACTTGATGGATATCTTTGGAATTTGGTACGTCAATAGTTCTTGGGAACTAAGGTTATTGCGTCAAACGATTTCACAAGTGATACAAGACCGTTGAGGGATTTACAATTGAAAGAATGGTCAATGTTTTTGATAAAATTATTACTCAGTCACTGATATTAAAAAATCAGTAGATTTTATAATACTCAATGTGGAAACTAAGTCATAGATTAATAAAAAACAAATGTAATACTAATTACTTTAGTTCATCAACTGTTGATCTAATCTACAAGACAATTAATCCATATGATTATATGAAAACATAACAAATCATGTGTTGAACATTAGTCCAGTATTTATCTTACATACATGAGTCCTATAGTTCCTGGGCATTGGAATGAGTTTTTACAGAGTAAATGAGTTGTACTTCTCCGAAACTGGATGTGTCTTATTGTTCAATGTTGGCTGCAGCATATAATCTTAGGTGCAGTTATATCTAGACATCCCAAATCATGAGTAGGTACATGAACTGCGTTTTCGCTAAATATGTGAAGTGAGCTGCGTTGGCAACTAGGTTTCACAACAAACGCAGATTTCCCATATTCTGTGCAAGACACAACATAAGCTATAAATCCTTTATATGAGTATTACATATCAACTTGAAAGTTGATTCGTTCAACTGAATCGAAACTTCAAAGTAACGGACTTGGATGCGTTAATCTACAGAGCGCAGGACCTAGACGCCGAAAACCACGGAGCGGTCGACCTGAATGCGGCAAACTACGATGCGCAGAACCTGGACGCCGAAAACCACGGAACGGCTGACCTGGATGCGTCAATATACGGAGAGCAGAATTAGGTTAGGTTAGGCAATGACCGACAGTAGCGTTACGTCCCCGCTTACGGGCGGCCATTTTTACACAGTTCTGTCATTTTTTTTTTTTTTTGGCAATACCGTCTTGATTGCGTGTCTCTCGGTCCTGTGAGTTTCGTTTCAAAATATTTACTTATTCCGGAGATACGGCACCCTGATTTCGCGCAGAAGCTGGTCTGGGTAAAATGATACTTGGCCAGCGCTCACCGGCCTACGGGCACTTAATATTAAATAATATTTTAAGAAATTCCAAAACATCGATTCAGGCGCTTAAAAATAAACATTATAGTGACAAACAGGGTTATAAATAATGCTTTAACGTTTTCATTTGTCATTATGTTAATGCAATTTATATCCATTAGCCATTAAGTTTCAATTTTAATGGATAATAATTCCCATTAACCATCATATTTTAATTTTTAATGAAAAAAACTTCCATTGACCATTACATTTTTATTTTTTATGCAAAACATTCCCCTTAGCCATTCTATTTTAATTTTCAATGAAGAATAATTCCCATAACTGATTGAATTTCAATTTCCAATTAAGTTCCATTAACCACTTAATTTCTATTTTCAATGGAAATTATTCGCATTAAAAATTAAAAAAGTGATAGTTAATGATTAAAAATTTTACACCCAGTCAAGGTAAAATAAATCGCGGATAAACGATATTCTATAGTACATATTATACACGTAAATAGACAGTGCATAAATAATTCATCGTTAATGGTCCACAGCGGACATGTGGATGAATGGTATTGTAACTGGGTAAAACGAACAGTACCTACCTAAACGCAAAATTGTAAATAATGCATAACTTTTTTCAATGCAATAGAATTTTCATTGCCCGTCAATTCTTACTTTTCAATGCAAAATATATCTATCGGCAATCCATAACCCGTTAACGATTTTACAATAAAAGACTTATCTCTAATGAACTCCCTTTATGTTGCGCGAGTTCGGCGAATAAAACCGCATGCGTGAGGAAGTTGAGAAACGGGGAGGAGAGTGTCTCCCTCAACTGTCGGTGACCCGTGAGCTCTGTGATGCGACGAGGTATCAGCGGTCTTAGCATCTTTCTGAGGAAGAGAAGAAAAAAAAAATTCACCCTATTTTCCGTTATTTAACCGCCCTCGATCTGTTCCCTTCGGAATCAGGATCCAGAGCGTGGTTACGTTGGATGGGGGGGGAGGGGGGCAAGAATATGAAAATAGCGTATATCATGAGCAAATAAATAGCAAAAAAATAGCAAATAAAAAACAATTAAATCACCCAACAAAAATAGGACATTTTGAGCAAGTGATTGTGCCAGCTTAGTGGACGTGGGTAGGAGACTGGCCGAGGGAAAAATGGTACGACCAGATGGGGTCCCAAACGAGGCCCTCAGAGTGGTGGTAAACAGCTGCCCGGACACATTATTGAGAGCGTACAACAACTTACTGAATAAGGTAAAGAGGCTAAGAGACAAAAATTTGTGCTGCTACCCAACTGCAGCAAAAGCCTTGGAAAGGGCAACGGAACTGGGGAGACTTATGTTCAACCTCAGTGGACCGGCGCACGAGAGTAGTCTACGCCGTACTACTATTTAGTGGTCCTATATAAGTGGACGCTTTCGAAGTCGCCCGGAATAGGCAGCTAACGACAACAGTTGTGCGTACTTGCGCAGTAAGGGTGATAAGTGCATACCGAATGGTATCCATACCGATGGCGCTGATCCTATCCGGACTGATCCCACTACACTTTTTGGCGACTTTGGTGAAAGCGAAAAAGATTTACGAAGAGAAGGCGGCGGTGGCGTCAGAGATACCAGAACGGAGCGGAAACATAGTAAACGAAGTAGGACGATACAGCAGTGGCAGCAAGAATGGGACATCAGCAGAAAAGGAGCATGTACATGCGATGCCAAAATCTGCTGCACTGGTTCTAGCAGGGACATGGTTGGATGGAGTACCATTTGACATAAAGACTGATGGGGCATGGGTGCTTCAGTAACCACCTGTTCTGCACAGGCAAGAAGTCAACAACAAGGTACCACCAGTGACAGGACGAAGATGAAGGAGGAGATACTTGGTTCGAGTGTCCAGCATGGAACACCGACAGGCGAGCGATGATAGCAGTAACCGGGCAGGTCAAGAGCAGAGAACTGTTCCAGGCAATGCTGCGTGGATCAGAGAAGTAAGAGATGGCAAGGTTGTTTGCGGAACGAGTGCTTCGGAAAAAAAAAAGCGGAGAGGTCGAGACGAGCAGGCAACAACGGAGGGTAGAGTCAACATACACGGTTAGGAACGGGGTGGAGACGAAGTAATGCGCAAGCGGTCTTGTCTCTACCCGGGCGCGTGGGAGAAGCTAGCTGAAACTAGCAGCGGGCGTTAGCAGCGAAGTGTCCCCTGGCCAGGGCCGAGACAGTCCTCGAGCACCCCGCGCATACCTCGAATCGTAAAGGTCATAACTACGAGCAAATTTTTTTAAAATTTATACTCACTTCACTCTTTAGCTTGGACAATTGATGAAGCGAGTAATCGTCGTGAGACGCGCCCTCCCGTAATTGTTATTAATTTTTTTTAGCTTAATAAATGTTTCATGGTATCATTGACGTTAGCAAGGAGCGATTTTTTTCAAATTCATACTCAATTCACTCTTTACCTTGGACAATTGATTAAGCGAGTAATAGCCGTGAGACGCGCCCTCTTGTATTTGTTATTAATATTTCAAGCTTTATATATGTTATTTTAAAACAAATAATAGCCGTGAGACCCTCTAGTAAATGTTATTAATTTTTTGAGCTTAATCCATGTGGTTTTATTGACTCGTCGTCGATAGCAAAAAACCGTTTCAGTCTATGTAGCTACAAACCCAAGAATAATTTTAAAATTGCAGTGAATTTCCAAAATAATTAAATTGCTGCAAAAAAAAATGCGCGTTTCATATGGACGAGCCGAACACTTGAGTCTCGCCGCCGCATAATACGAGCGCCTCCAACTAGCGACCATTCATGCGTCAAATGTATCGATATATTCATGCTTCTGCTGGCTCTCAACAATCGGAACCCGTACCTCTCTCTCTCTTTTTCTCTCGTACGAGCACGCACTCTCTTGCTCACGCTGTCTCTTCCGCTCATACTAACGCAAACTCGTAATATTTGAATGCTCCCAACTCTCATCGCTAATACGGAACGTCTCCATCCCTACTGCTGTACGTGGCCGCTTGTTGCGCGTCCTTATGCCTACTGGACTACCACGGAAGTGTAGACACTACGAGCAGACCTCGATTCTATGGTACACTGCGATTCGTTTTTTGCGCGATCTGTTACCGTTCCGAATATCTGCTGTATATAGAGATCTATTTATCTTCAGTTTTTTGATGACACAGACCATTATGCATTGATGAAAAAATTTCCACCTCAATCCTGGCAGCTTTTGTACCCTCTCGTTGATTGCAGCTACTCATTTTGATACGTAGATATTAAGTAGATATAGTTCTCATTTTAGTTTTGTTCTGTTTCTCTCTCTTGCTTATTACATAAGTAAAACTTTCGTTCGATGGGCATGAAACATGTGGACCAAACGTAAATCTATTGTAACCCCGGAAATGATAGCGGAAGCGATTGTAAAGTTGCATCCTTTTGATCTTTCTAACGACGTCGTAACCGATGAGTTATTTAACTTTTTAAAAAACCAGTCATGGTGAAGCTCTGGTTGCACATGGGAGCAGATTTACAAAGCTATTTTTCCGGACAAAGACCCAAGGTCGGTGAAGTCTTACGTACCACAGACGTACAAGATGTTTTTACGACACGCCGACAAAATTCGCCCTTTAACGATTGTTGAAATCAATAATTTTCCACGATCGCCTTAACGGCAAAGACGAGGTTCCATATGTACCCATCAGGATCCAGTCGCGGGTTGGCGACTCTTGGATGCCCGACTCTTGCCAGACACGGATATCGCCATGTCAATATAATCCAAGCCAAAACAATAATTCCGGCTTGGATGATATTCATCCAATTTCGAGCGTCCATAATGAAAGGGGAACAACCGGGAATGGATGCGATTCTACGAACTCGAGTGAGGAATCGTTTCTCGCTCCAGATGTTAGAGCAGATAATTTTCCTCCACTGGGAAATACAGGTGAACCTCGAACCTGTTCTAGCGCGGTTTTGTCGCCAATCGCCGACTTTTGAACCCCGACTCCCGTCAGTCTCTGATATCGCACCGTGCAGACTCGTGTCAAGTGACGGAAAATAAAATTTTGCTTCTTCGTCATTGGAATGAGGAAATCTCGAGCTCGTATACCTGTGATTTGCAAGAGTCAAGTCAAGAATTGGCTCCTGATTCTTCGATGCCAGACAATGGCGAAACCTTGACGGTTCCAGGAGAGATATCTGTAACCGTACCATCGACATTTTGGCAAACATTTTGGTCAGCAACATTAAAGTTGCAGAAAGGATGAACTGACGCGTTGTACGACTTGGTCAAGTCAATGACGGTCTGCAATTTGTGTTTTCGCTGGCACAAATGCAATTCTCCACCATCGACAGTAACGTTTCAAACGTATGCCGTTTGCACGTTTTCGACTTGTACAACTTACAAATTCTCAACAACTGAGTCCATAGGTCCACCGTTTGTTGATGTATGCGTAAAAATAGTCCCGACAGCCCCGTGCACCATATAGCAGGGGAGACCCACCGTCGATTTGTAACGGGCGAAAAACGCTTGTCTGTTTCGAAAGAGCTGGTAGCAAATGCTCTCAGCACCGTGAAACAGATCAAGTTGACGGCAGCTGATGAACGCCTTTTAGATGCAGGAAATCTAAATGACGCTTACAGCCTAAGTTTGTTGCAAAAGATGTCGAGCGAAAACAACTGTCGAGATAACCTAGATCGTGATTATTATATGTTTATGCACAAATTAATCAGAGACGAAAGAGACGTGGAAAGGAACACACATAAAGGGTTATGTTCAGCAATGGTCAGTAGAACCGTTCTGTATCGTTCTCTTCACTGAGAGACATAGTTGCGGGTACTACTGAACTTAGAACCGGGTACGGTGTGTTCTCATCTCGATGCCACGGGCTCACTCACCATTTCGCCACCCAACGTAACAAGAAAAATATTCTATTATTCTTTAATCCTGCCCGGGAATGGGATCGCTGGTCAATTTCCTGTGGCAGAATTCATTTCTAGTGTCCACAATAGTTTAAACATAGGCCACTTCCTAAGGATGGTGGCCTTATCGTTGAAGATGTTGAGCACCCGATCACCGGCCATCGATAAAGTAGAGACAGATTTCAGCTTGGCACTCATGAATTCGGTTATGGACGGTTTCAACGGCATTTCACTCGTCCAGTACATGAACCGCTCATATACTGATATGACTGAGAAAACAAATTTGATTTCCTCGCTCACGGTTCTGCATATTTGTTCCTCGCACATGCTGCATACAGTACTGAAAAAGTGCAAAAAGATTTGCCACACGAAGGCTCAGTATCGCGTAGCAGGAATGGCAATGACGAAATTGATCCACAGTAACGATTTGGACTCTGCTCGGAAGATATTTATTTGTATCGTCAAAGTTTTTGGTTTCGAGACGATAGTGCGAGATTTTAAGGAGAGCATCGATTTTCTTTTCGAGGAATCAGAGATCGAGGAAATTTGCGTCACAAAGGAGGAAAAGAAGGACGCAAAGTTCATGCTACCGGATGATAATCTCGAATATGCCGAAGCAACATCGAGTAAATCGCCCATCTTCCGATTTTTCGACAGGATTTATCAATCTGTGATTGACGAGAAAGAGGAACTATGCACATCCGAGGAGAACGACGTGTACTGTCAGGAATTCCTTGACTACTTGCTTAAGTACATTTTGTCGTACTACTCGTTTTTCTCTGCCGTACATTTGAAGAATTTCGGAATAACTCGTGATTCTAACGCATCTGTTGAGAGTTGGTACAGGACGTTAAAAAATCTCTGGCTCAAAGGCAAACGATTGACCGTTCCGAGACTCGTTCAAAAGATGAAATTGATTTTAGATGGTCGGATACGAGAGAGATCGTTTACCACGAGAACGAGCCGACAAAAACGAGAGAAGAATCGAGGACGTTCTGCGCTGGCTTACAAAGAGCCGAGCGAGCAATGGTTCGATAGAAATTAAACAAAAAAAAGAACACCATCGTTTTTCAAAGGCCCTAAAACGGTTAAAAAACTAATCGTGCAGAGTCCTAGCTGTGATGAGAAGCCATCAGATGTTGTAACGAGTGAGCAATTTTTAGATTCGTCGATCGTATTGGACAATACAGCAACCCGGCTTGTTTCACGAGAAATGCGCTCGATCCATATCGCCGAAATTTTAGTCTTCTGATGACGAAGAATATACCAAACAAGAGAATATATTTTGTGACGATACTGGTCAAACGCATGCAGAAATTCGGAATCTCTGCGTGGAACAAATCGCCGAATCTGGAGATTTCCTCTCAAATAATATCTCGTGGTCTCTCGGTTTGCCAGATCTCAAGCAAAAAATTTCGGGATTTAAATTGGTCGAGCAGAATTTTCGGAAGCTTGACTGTGATGAGTGGTTCGATGATGACATCATGAACGCGTTTTTCGCAACGATAACGAGCGAGGCACGAGATAGGGGTGCATCGATATTGTCTTTCGACATTTTTTGTACCCAGCGAATAATTTTGACGGGCAAAATGAGCCGCGAATTTCAGAGGTGGGTGGAGAGGACTTCTGTCCTTGACTACGAGGTTTGGCTATTGCCCGTGATCAATAATGATCATTGCACGCTCCTTATTGTCAATTTCCGAGTAAACCTCTTTTTATACCTTGAATCTCTCCATGGCCGTCCACCGCAAGTGCTGCTCAATGGTTACATTTCGGTAATCGACCAAGAAATGAGAGCATACGGAAAACTGACCGACTGGAACAATTGGCGGTTGTACTGCCCACATGATATTCCGAACCAGTACGTAACCAGTGATGGACGAAGAATTACGACTGGAGATTGTGGAGTACATGTATGCACGTGGGGGTACGTGATATGTAATGGTTGGTCGACTCCATTTTCCAACGACGATATGCCATCTATCAGAAAACGTATCGCACGATATATAATGAGAGCCAAGGAGACGACCGATTTTCAGGAGAGGCAATCAAAATATACGGGCTATCTAGTCGATAGTGATGATGCGATTCAATCGAGGTATCGTCGTGTGAGCTTCCCAATAAAAACCCGAATGTTGCTTCGACCACCGACCACATATTCTAGCACGCTAGAATACTGCGCCAAAATTTCCGCGTAATAAACGTAGAGCTTTGGCGTCTGGTGCAATCGAGGAAACAGGCATAGGGTTTGTTGACTGAATGGGGACTGAAAGAAAAATCATCACATAATGCATAATATCTATAAAAGTTACCAAACAAGTTTAAAAAATACCAAAAAAAAAAACATAAAAACGAAAAACATATATAAAATTACAAAAAAAAACCATAAAAACGAAAAAAAAAAATATAAAAACACAAACAAAAAATGGAGCCGGAACTCCGCCACGTCCACGTCGTCTGCTCCGGGTAATGCAAAGAGCGGTAGAACATTAGTTGCATGACCGTAACCAATTATCCAAGGTAAAGAGTGAATTGAATACACTGAAAGAAATTTTGTTGCAATATTTGCTTTTACCCGTACACAAAAGTACAATAAAATATAGCATTTTAGGGACAATCGCGGTTCAGTCACGAAATGTCAATAATAAGTAACGAAATGCATAACATTATAACAATGTTTCAAAGATCATATAGTAATTCTTGCTTGTCAAGATAATATTAATATATATATATATATATATATATATATATATATCTTAATATATATAAATCTCGTGTCACGATGTTTGTCCTCAATGGACTCCTAAACCACTTAACCGATTATAATAAAATACGCACACCATGTGCAGTTCGATCCAACTTGAGAGATAGGATAGTTTAAATCTCAAATTATAGTCGCAATTTTAATTTATTGCTAATTATTTGTCTGTTATTATTCGACAGTCACAATTATCTGTTAACTCCAAATGATTCTAACAGATGTCGATACCTTTCGACTGGGTTGAGTAAGTAATCAATAGATGGCGCTGCTATGGTAAATCTACGAACGTGTCATATAAGCTACACTAGCAACCCATCCCGGCTTCGCACGGGCATATAATAATATAATAAAAGAAAATACACAATGTTTACAGTGAGTTTCTAGAAAAATAACATTTATATTATTACTTAATATTATTATATGCCCGTGCGAAGCCGGGATGGGCTGCTAGTATATATATATATATATACAAATAGTATAATGTCCTATTATTCTAGGAATGTTTATGATTGTATCTCGTGTGTCCCTAAAATGCTATGCGGAAAACCAAAGATAGCAAAAAAATTTCTTTCAGTGTATAAATTTTGAACAAATCGCTCGTTGCTATCGTCAATTAGGAAATAAAACAACATAAAAAGCTTAAAAAATTAATAACCATTACGGGAGGGCGCGTCTCACGACGTTTACTCGCTTAATCGATGGTCCAAGGTAAAGAGTGAATTGAGTATGAATTTTAAAAAAATCGCTCTTTGCTAACATCATGATACCATAAAACAACATTTATTAAGCTTAAAAAATTATTAACAATTACGGGAGGGCGCGTCTCACGGCGATCACTCGCTTAATCAATTGTCCAAGGTGAAGAATGAATTGAGTATAAATTTTAAAAAATTTGCTCGTAGTTATGACCTTTACGATTCGAGGTATGCGCGGGGTGGTCGAGGACTGTCCCGGCCCTGGCCGGGAGACACTTCGCTGCTAGCGCCCGCTGCTAGTTTCAGCTAGTTCGTGGGAGAAGTTGTTTTAATTGATGAAAATCTGACATTATTCATAACATCAGGGTGTCTATGCACTGTTTCAACTCCATAATAAAAATGAAATAAAAAAAAAAAAGAGATTGACAATACGGGGCGCTAAGCAATCGATTTACAAAGTAACCTTCGGTAGATTTAGAAACTTCTGCTGATGAATACAACTGAATTCCATGTAATGATCAAATTCAGTGAAAATAACCAGACAAACGACGTACTTTATGCGAAATGGCCTACAATGTACGTAATAAAAACTCTTGATCATTGAATTAAAATTTGAAAAACATTGGAACAAAAATGTAAAAATTTTAAATGGTGGTCAGCTCGTTGGAATGTCAATGAAGACAATGATATAACGATGGTAATAATGATGTATTATTTAAGTAATAATAATTATATTCGTGATAATAACAAAGATGGTGATAAAAATTATACACAATAACAAAAGTGGTAATAATCCATAGAATACGTGACTGTAGTTACAATTACTCGCTATAAAAAGGCTTATAATAAAGTCATCAAACTGATACAACTTTTTAAAATCTTTTTACTGTAAATAAAGAACATTTTACTGCGATACAATTACGATTGTATGTCAATCGGAACGAGTCATTGGACATCGTCTATTCTACTCATCGGTATAGATATGAAATATTCAATCTGTAAAAGTTAAATATCAGGACTGGAAACGTACCAAGAGAATAAAAATTCTTGGGCAGTGATTCATTTCACAATTCATACAGTCCAGGTGAAACGAGGCACGCTCAAAAAATTCATTAGGCTTTGTAGCAAATAATATAGGAATGTCACCAACTTAAACATCTCTCAGTTTTCCAGGTAAGACATTTTAAATTTGTGTAACGTTTATCTACAACGTGCACTAAAGATAGTGATTTTAAAACCTAACGGCGCAATATATCCCCTAAATGTATGAACTGATCGTAATCTTGAACTATCTTCAACATTTTGGGAACATCTAGATATCATTTAAAAACACTACTCTGGCATAAATCCTGTTTTGCATATTAACGAATGGCATGATTTATTCTGATTTTGATTTTTACGAATATGGCTTTTACCGCTTTAATCATGATGCAACGTAAGTTGAGTGTCAAAAATTGATGAGAGGATATTAAAATTTTTCATATTTTAATACTTAGTGAGTTACATCAAAATGTGTCAACATGCTAAATGGTGAATTTCCTATACTTCTATAACGCCAATTAGTTACATTTACTGGTTCAAATTCTTTTAGAGGTTTGCAAGAACCCTCTGTCCATGCAAGACACGTCTTGTTTTTATTGCATGATGCTCATTTGCAATTCTTGCCCATACTGAAAATTCAGACTTTTCTTCAACTGACCTTATGCGACTGTTTTCATCGTAGTAATAAAAGATTTATTAGGAATTTACAGTCACTCGTCAAGTCACTTCCATATTTAATATACATATTCGTTCTTTTGCAAACCTCACCTTCTTGCACTTGCTTTTCGATTGTAACTAGTTACATATCGAATATCTTGCTTGAAAAGATAAAGGGGAGGCAATAGTACGACATCTCTTTCATGTCACTATATAAACTAAGCGAGCGATAATTACAAAATTTAATTGTAATCTTATTGCTTGAACCGAGTTACGAACGCAAGATATTACATATCCAAGTATGCGTCGCAACTCTAGTTTATGTAAACAATCACAACAAGCATTGTAAATTCAAAGAATCGCCACCCCATGATAATTATTCAAACTATTTGTTCAATTTGGGTTTATCTTTTCTGTTTCTTATGCTTGTGAGAAAAGGTCCGATGATCGCGCGGGGCTTGACACTAGGAGGTCGCGTTCCTAGTGATGCTCTGGACGACACGTTGACCCCACCAGGCTTCCAAGTTGAACGGCTCAAAATCTGTATAAACGTATATGTTATGGATTGTTTGTCGAACATGCATTAAATTTTAGAAGCGTACACTAAAGCCAGATACGTAACACCGCTAAAATTCTAGGAAAAACGCGGTGCTTTGTTTTGCAAGCTGCAGCTATTAACAATATAGAGATATGCCTGCGAAGAGTGCATATAATTATTTTATATTAGTCGACGTGTTACAAGACGTATGTGCAGTTCATGACAAGCATTGTCAAATATTCTAAATTCCATAAATTGTGAAAATATTGTTCCAGGTTAGGAAGCCATGCAGTTTATAACAATAGCGGGATAAGAATACGTGCATAGAGTTGTATCCCAAAATCAAAACATGTTCACAGTATAGCATTATCAAGAACAAAAGATATTGGCAACTTTGACATCGAATCATGAAAGGAAATATTGAAAATTTTATTTTCATGCAAGATGTCGCATGAAACTTGTATAAATGTAGTCGAAATGAAGTCACATGAAATTCAACATATTCATACTTAAATTCTTTGACTTTTCACAAAGTAGAAAGATCCTAAACTTTCATAATGAGAGGGCATTCAGATATTACGTAATGCATAAGGACGCCTGAGATAGCCAAAAATATCATTAAACAATAATAATAATATCTAAAAAATTTGAGATAACCTTTCAAGTAAATGCAGTTTTTTCCCAATGACCATTGGCTGTTTGCAATGAAAATTGTAGTTAGAGTGAAAACAAGCTCTGTTATCTCTGTACTTTGTTAATCCGATAATTAGTCACTCAGTTTTTCGAATGAAGTACTTTCAAACGCCAATTTTGTAAGGGTTGGATGCTTAAAAACTGAGTAGTGACCTCAGGAACATTTTGTTTACTTGTTGAAAATGACATTACCTATTTGAATCCAAAGATTCTTGATCGGCTATCCGATGACTAAATTTAGCCCTAAGCTGTTTAGACATTATTTAATTTGAATCTGGTTTTCTTGTTACACATTTTACATCAGCTCGGCGCAACAAAGTAAAAATTTAACATGTTAAATGAAGTTTCCTATAAATATGTATAATTTACTTTAAAAAAAGTAGCTAACAACTTCGTGGTCGGTGCAATATTGCTGACATCTGGTTACATATGCGATTTATTTAAACATCTGATGTTTCTGAAAACTTATTTTCCGCAAGATGTTTTGATCGGTAGATTTGAAGATAAAAAGTGTTTCATTTTAGAAATGATAGAATCTTATTGACTTTTTCTTCACACGTTCACAATCTGAAATAAAATTATCGAGCCCAAAAAATTAAAACAGTTTTGGAAAAATGAAAAATATGAGAAGAACGAGAATTTGCCGACTTCAGGAAATTCTTTTTTTTTAAAAAAATGCCTACACTATGTGAGAAAATCGTATGGCATAAACTTCATGTTCTACTATACATATGTGTTATATTATCATGTGTCGAAAATTTATTCAATTGACTACAAATGTACAGCGACACTTATACAGGGAACTTCTGTTCAAACCACTCCGTCCAAGCCACGCGGTGACCGTCAGCGCCACCCATGAACAAGTTTTCGTTTGCAGCATTTGTCCGCTACGCTTGGCTCAAATAAAAATTGTGCATTTTGGCAGATCCTCGATTGGGGAATAGCCACTGGGAAGAAGAAGAAGAAGAAAGTTGTGCATGTGTTGGTGCCAGTGTTCACCGCGTAGCTCGAACCGGGCGGTTTCAAAAGACGTTTCCTGTATTGAATTATTTGCCAGAATAAGCACTGGTTATCTTCATTAAACTCGAAATATAATATCGAACCTAATATACCAGCATGATTATCCATATTGTTGCTTACGTTTACCACTATTTCTTAAGATTCATCCGAAGCATATTACGACCACTGGTTAAACTATTCAACCAGGAGATGATACGAAACTTACAGCCTCTATCCATAGATATACATATAGCTTCGATTGCTATCAATGATAGGATACATCTTCAGTCCATGTCAGAAGCTTATTGTTAGATAAGGTAATGGAATATGAATACGGATGAATCGACCGCCGCATTTTGATCAGAAATAGATTTTGCAGATACGGATGAAACAAATACAGATTCCTGCAGAAACATGACAGAATAACAATACCAATGGGAAATATAATAACGATATCTAGAATAATATAATGTACCGTACGCTGTGATACTACTATCAAAGTGTTTCATTATGGGGCATGCATTCAGTGCATGGATCGCAAGATAGACAAAACTTGTAGCACTTTATCGTTGCCGATAAACGTTCAACGTTTAGGAATGCTGTAAGTGTTTATGACGTCACGAAATGTGAAAATGCACGCCAGTTCAGTGGTGCCTTAACATCTTGAAAATTGAAGCGTCCCCTTTAAAACACTTTCTTCAAATTCGTGCTTTTGTTACAATTATTTTCAATCGAGACATATTGAACACTGACAGGAACGCGCGATTGCACCACCACATATAGATTGTACCGTAGGATAGAAACTATATGTAAGTGTGCGCCGATGTTCGGCGTGTATGCATTTATATTTACCCTGCAGTAGTTAAAGATCAGGACACGACGGTTCGTCGCTTCCACGGAATTTTATAACTCCAAATCCTCTTTCTTGGTGCGTATCGCGTAAGTTATCAAGGTGTATACATAATAGGGTGGTCCTTATTTTGGGTAAGTCGGAATTTCAAACCTCTCACTCCTTGCATATCTCCCATTTGCCAAAAAAAAATGTGTGCAAAGTTTAAGCCCAATCGGACAACGTTTACCCGTTGCCCAAGAGGGTCAAAGTTTAATATTGGAGCCAAATGGTAAAAACGAGCTTGAAGGCCTTTATTTAAGTAGACCAGCGAAAAAAATCGTAGCAGGCTATAATCCACAAGATTTATAACTAAATTCACAACTAATTGAATGTACTGACACCGAGTTCCGCCAAAAATTTCTATGTCGAGTTGTAGATGTACGTATTTGTAGATGTACGTATGTTGTAGAATCTACGTATTTACATCTACAACTCGACATAGAAATTTTTGGCGGAACTCGGTATCAGTACATTCAATTAGTTGTGAATTTAGTTAGGAATCTTGTGGATTATAGCCTGCTACCATTTTTTTCGCTGGTCTACTTAAATAAAGGCCTTCAAGCTCGTTTTTACCATTTGGCTCCAATATTAAACTTTGACCCTCTTGGGCCACGGGTAA
Organism: Neodiprion virginianus; assembly: GCF_021901495.1. Taxonomy (NCBI): domain Eukaryota; kingdom Metazoa; phylum Arthropoda; class Insecta; order Hymenoptera; family Diprionidae; genus Neodiprion; species Neodiprion virginianus. The sequence continues at coordinate 19,470,402 of NC_060877.1, forward strand.
ACGTTGTCCGATTGGGCTTAAACTTTGCACACATTGTTTTTTTGGCAAATGGGAGATATGCAAGGGGTGAGAGGTTTGAAATTCCGACTTACCCAAAATAAGGACCACCCTAATACATAACCTTGAAATTTTCAAAAAATCGATTTCCGGATTATTTTATTTTTTTATGCCTCGAGTACTATCATCATTTTGTAAAAAAGATTTGACGAAATTTTCAAAAATTGACCGCGTCGTGACCATTTTAGTGGAACAGATCGGAACGTCCGGGTTTGTTGCGGCTCTTGCGCCCCGCAGTGTTCTGCAACCATCACAGTATTTTACCTAAGTGCAATATGAATTTGCCCTACCAGGTATTCTCACAGGTAAATTTTTGGAACATGAATTTGTAATACCATAATTCCTACAGGTAAACCTTGGAGTACTAATTTGTCTTAGTAGGTTTTCTCACAGATAAATTTTTGCAGTTGCCTACCCCAATAAAACAAAACCGACGTTTGTTAGCATTACTTGGTTACTCGCATTCAGTGCTACAGTACAGATTCACGTACGACACGTTAGAACGCAACAAAAATTATGAAGCGAACGTATTCTGGACGCAAAGGTATTAAAGCTCTCCTTGGACGTCCTAGTCCCAATAAAAAAACAAAACAGGATCCACCAGTTCGATGGATATCAGAGAGCGATGATCCGATCACGAGTACTACAATTAAAAAATTATTTTTAAAAGTCTATTGGACGTAAAGTATCGCATCGTGAACTTTCTCAGTCTTTTCTGCTATTAGGATTGTAAAATGTAAGTCGAGTAACGGAAAGTTAAAATTTACAGAAGTGAATATTACTGGGCTCGGTTTTCAATTACCGATTTCGTGTGACAAGTGAGCCTACCAAAGTTGTGGCAAACACCAAAATCGATGAAGTTCAGCAAGCCTACGATCTGAATTAACGAATAGGTTTTTCTTTTCGATTACTTGGAATTGGTTTGAATGAAATTGAACAATTTTTGAAGTGCCAAGAAATCGATGGACAGCGCATAGAGATGACAACATTGTACGGAGATAATATCGAGGGAACCATCGATCAGCCCAAAAGGAAGCAGAGGACATGCTGTTACCGAGGGATTGTTATATGGCACGGGAATCGCAGATTGAAGATATGAAAAATAATTGTAATTTTATCTCAAACCAGTAGTTCATACATCAAGGCGCTTTCTTACAGTTCAATCGATTCAATGACAATTACCATGAAGCAATGCATTTTACAGAAAAAAAGTTCTAATGGAAGATGTTCTTTTTTGAATTGACAGTAAAAAAGGTTTCATACATTCTTCTGCTAGCTCTATTAATAATGGGGATATAATCAATGAAAGTTTATATCACTATTTGTGACTTGTCGCTCCATTCATTTCACTTATCGTTCAATCTCTCTATCATTAAAAGTTCGATATTAATATCGCCATTGCTAATGGAACAAGCAGAAAAATGAAGGAAACCTTTTCTTCTGTAAATCAAAAAAGATGCATCTTCAATTTAAAACTTTGATTGACAAAAAAACAATTTCAGAGCAAAATAAATATCATATTGGTATTCCCCATATCCAAAATTACAAAGAACCATCAAAGATATTGAGCAGACCCCAAAATGTATATAAATGATGTGGATTTTGTGTGTTTACTTTTTTTGCGATTATCTAGAAACTATATTTTACGATCTGGCAGGCGTGATATCTCAAGATCTATTTTTCCGACTTACTTCCAATTGGGAGTGGACATAGTTTTTATAACATATTCCACCGATTCCCTCGAATGATTTTTTGAAATGTTCTTCTGTTCGTTAATTAAAATTATCGAACTTATAAAAAAAAATAGTGCAATTTCCCACAAAATATCCGATGATCTGTAGCTTTATCATTGTGTTAAAAGAAGATTTTACATTTCTTATTTTAGGGGATTCCAGTCGCCGAAATTGTGTACGTCAACGAGACGTGCGGTAATCCCAATACCTAAGGATAAAAACTTGAAAATTGGCTTGTTTTCCGAACACCAAGGTTTCGCATACCCTTTAAGGCACGAAGCATTAAAGAGGAGCACAATCTCTGACTACGAATATGGTACCTTTTTTCATTTAGCATCCAGGTAGCGTTCCAATCGCTCCAGACCCTCCGCATCCGGCATAACGGCCAGGTTAAAGACAATTTGCAAATGGCGGTTTCCGCGTTGGCGTTAGAGGCACGGAGCCACGGAGCATTGTAAGTATATATTTTCCGTCACGCGCCTACGTCACAGTCCAATTTTAGTAGATGATTTTCAGCAAATTTCTGATTGCATGGACCATTATGTTCAATTTGGTTGGTTTTATACATAAATCGCGTAAACTTCATTTCCAGGTTTGCATTTCCCGCTTACTACGGATACTGAGGGTCTGGGCCGATCACAGCGCTACCGCCCGGCAGATTTTTTTGGAACCACTTTCGATTCGATACCCAACCAAGATTGTGCTTCTCTTTAATGCCCCGTGCTTTAAGGTTAGAGAATTGTACAGAGCGCCTTCGAAACTTTCGACCAACCATGTTCCACCCATAGGCTTATAGAGATAGACTGCGCCGTCCGTGCACCAGGTTGAAGCCCTAATTAGAAAGAGAAAGTGACAGCGGGAGTCCGACCTGTCTGTTGCACGATCGAAAAAGTGGGACCGTCACCCTATGACCGTCACAAGATGGCTGCAAAAATGACTGGTTTATGTCCAATTGACCAAAATGGCCGCGGCTAACGCGTGAGTCGTAATTGTGAATTCTAACCTATCTCACCTACAACCTACATGTCTTGTGTCGTTTGCTTCAGCAAGGTAAGAAAAATCTTAAGAAATGCAAATAATATTATAGTTTAATTTTTAAGATATTATAAAATCTATGACTTTGTAACCGTATGTAAGGGGCCATACTTAAATTACGTAACAAACGTAAGGGAGGGGGGGGGTCAGACTCGATTGTTACACTTTGTTACGATACGGGGGAGGGGGTCTTTTGATGCTTGTACGTAATTTTTTGAATTGAATGTAAAATTTTTTGATGATTAATAAAAAAATTCAAACTGAATTCCCGCGCCAGATTCTGTTATAGCCAAACCTTTAACATTTTGAAACTAGCGCGCTGCGGTAGCTCTTGGCATTAGATCACTCAACTTACAGTAATTAAAACACTTAATAATTAATTAATAATTAATAAATAAAAGAATAATGAAAAATACAAATGATTTTAATAAAATTTTATGCTATTTCGTTATTTGATTCCGAAAAATTACGTACAATTTGGGACGGGGGGGGGGGGGGGGGGGGGTTGACATTTTGTTATGATCTGATACGCAGGGGGGGTAGGGGTTGAAAAGTTCTTCAAATTCCGTTACGTAATTTAAGTACGGCCCCTAAGTTTGTGGCCTGTTTACCCAAACTTATCCATGAAAAACAACAAACACGCTGAACGGGTTACGGAAAGGATAACCAAGAGTGACCATCGCGGAATCATCGCCTCGGGAGAGAGGGGAGTGATTGACAGGCGCTCGAGACATCCACTAGCGTCATAGTGAATGCTCTGTAAAATATATTGTAAATTATATTGTAAATTATTCTTTTCATCATTGTTAACTAAGCCTACAATCCCGATCGTCAAAACCAACATTGTTGTTGATTTAGGTGACTATAAGTGTTATAATTATTTTTGTTATTATTTATGTAATTATTTGTGATTGGTGTTAATATAATGTTTTAGTATCGTTTCTACATCAACCCAAGTCGTTGAGACTCAGGAATTATTATTTCCGCAACCCTTTTAAGTTATAAGAGTCACGCTTATATTTTTTTTTTTTTTTTTATAGAATAACAGAGTCATTGATTGCAAATTGGATGCAGGAATCGCGTACTGTATTTCAAGGCAACAGAAACAGAGGTTAGAAATTACACGCTACTCTATGATATTATGATACATACACGGTGAACGGGAGATTAGGAAATTCCATATGTTTATATTTAAATTATACGTAATATCTTTTGTCACGTTTTAGGTTATCATCCCGATCATACGTCTCAAAAAACTGATTCAGAAGACTTTCATTGCCGGAGGACTTGTGCCAAATAAAAAACTGCAAGTTTTCAATTGCCGCTACTGTGGTAAAAACTACGCATATCACGTCACAAGGATGGCACAGCATCTGAAACGTTCGTATGTGAGCTGCCCTTTGTCAGTAAAGAATGTTTTGAAAAATAAGAATTCACCGAATTCGAAAAAGAAACGGAAGAAAAGACGCAAGTCACAGAGTTCTTCCAGCAGCAAAAAGAATTCGTCAATCACGAATTGCAGCTCGGAGTCTGACGCTGATGTTAAATCCGTAACAAACATCAGCGATAAAACTGAAATTTCGTATAAATCTGGTACTCGTGCATCTAGTACTTCTGATTTCTGAGAGGAAGCATCAGTGTTTCGAGGAAAAAATGAACTAATAACGTCACACATGGCTAAATTCTGTGATAGAATGTCAAAACTCGAACAGGGACGCCTTAATGAACTTTTCGCTGCGACTATATATACTTCAGCAACTGCTCGCAATATAACCCAAAGTGTATTTTGGCAGGACTTCTTCAGAGCTTTGCGTCCATCCTATAAGTTGCCATCAAGGTATGAAATTTCGAATACTTTATTGACTGCATCGTACGATAAAGTAAAACGAGATGTTGACGCAAAAGTTCAGATTGCTGATTTTGTTGGATTGAAATGCGACGGGTGGTCCAATATACGCAATGAAGGAATGATCAACTTCATCGTTACAACTCCTGGTATAGTATTTTTTAACGATTGCGACAACAACTAATGCTCAGACTGCGGAATATATTGCTAAACAAATTAGCGAAGTCATTGATGTTATCGGACCATAAAAGTTACTTGGAGTTTGTACTCATAACGCAGCCACGATGAAATGTGCCTGGAGAATATTGCAGGGCCAGTATCAGGAGCACGATATCACTTTCTACAGCTGCGTCACTCACATTTCAGATCTCTTAATCAAAGACACGATGTCTCAACCGTCAATTGACAAACTCGCAACGAATGGAACAGCAATCGTCAAAGAAATTAAAGATAAACACATAGTATCAGCCACATTTGCCGAGATTCAACAGCAAGACCAAAACAATATCTCAACAACTCTTAAGCTTCCGGTCAAGACAAGACTTGGGTCTCTGCTTTTCTGTGTGGAAAGTTTGCTAGAAAATAAGCATACTCTGCAAGCTTTAGCAATTTCTCAAAATGCGGATCGCCATTTCAATGCTTTAATAAAAAATATTATCTTGGGAGAGGAGTTTTGATTCCTGACGTTCAAGACTTTGCGTTTGCTCAAACCCGTGGGAAAATGGATCACAACGTTGGAAGGAGACAATCCCAAACTAAGCCTAGTCCCCGAAGCTTTCTACGAGCTGAGGAATCACTTCGCTAAGGAGCTTAAAGAATCTTCTCTACGCGTACTGACAGATGTCGAGACAAAAGAAATGTTATCTTTATTCGACAAACGATGAAGCATGGTGATCAATCGAGTTGACTTTGCTGCGAATATTCTCGACCCAGTCTTGAAAGGTCAACATTTAAGCGACGATGATTCGGTGGATGGGATTGCCCTCATCTTCGAGTTAGCAAATAAATTCGGATTGGATCAAAATAAACTTCATCCAGAATTGACTGAATTCACAACGAATACGGGAATTTTGAGTCAAGAGTATATACGAAGAGCTATTTCTATAACTTCGGCACAAAAGTGGTGGAAGGCCATGTGCGACACTACAAAGCTCAGTAGAATTGCTAGTAGAAACCTATTCTCGACTTGCCAGCTACATCAGCTGGTGCGGAATGGTCCTTTAACACCTTTGGGTGAATTCATTCTTCTAAAAGAAAAAGACTTTCGACTGAACGAGCCGCGATGATAACTTATATCGCCCACAATTTAAAACTTTTACATCCGAGACGTAAAAAAAAAGAACAAAAAAATGAGGAAGACATTGTATCAGCCACTGAGAAACAGTTTTCTTCTGATGACAAACTTGACACACACGAGGGAGAAGACTCAATGATTCGACCTAGTCAAGAAAAACGGGTTTGCTGTCAAAAAATAGGAGAGTTCTAAACTTAATTGATTGAACATTGACTAGATATATCTATGGCTAGCAAAGATGGTATTATTTCAGATTCTATAAAAATAAGAATATGTTCACAGATATATTGAAGCATTGTCATAAAAAAATATTTATAAGCGAGTATAAAATAAAAAAACATGCCGTGCACGAAAAAAATGTTACGTGAAAAACAGTTGACTAGCTGTTAATTAAATATATATGATGAGAATTTATGGTTTTGTTATATATTGTATGATTATAAAACGGAGCAAATGTGTAAAATTTTATGATACATAAAAATGCTGTACTATAAAATGATTTTAATAATATATAAAGATAAATAAATAATGATATTTTAAATCTCAACTAAAAGTATTTTGGCAATATTTTCACTTCCAGTATGACGTAATGCCATTTTTCGGCTTCTATATACCGCTATATGAAATCCATCATCAAAACTGCGCTCAAAAAAAAATTCTTTACAAAATTTACGACCAATTCGTGACCGAAAAAAAATGACCGTCATTTTGCAACTAGAGAGGGGTTTTCATCATTTGACGGTCTTTTGTATCCGTCAATTGAAGTATAATAAAATGACGGTCATTTAGAAAAAATAGCTGAGAAAAAATGATGTCAACCGACCATCATTTTTACGTCATTTGACCTATGTTGGAAATGACCGTCATTTTGCATCACTAGGTATAAGCTAATTGTAAGTATTCCCCCCGCAAGTCACGGATTAGAGTGAGACATCAGTCTCCCGGTGTTGCTTTCTCTTTCTAATTAGGGCTTCAGCTCGGTGCACGGACCGGACTGTCTATCTCTGTAAGACTACGGTTCCACCACGGTCTTCTACACAGGTCTGGGCACTCCGTCTCTAAAACCGTGCCCTGAAAATGTGGCACATGGCGCTAATGAGGAGAAGGCTTTTATATATTCCTCTTTGTTGCACACCCTGCACACCCCGGTCTTTGAGATTGCAGCGCCTGCAATATGATTACGCCGCGTTCTGTGGAAAAGGATAGGGACAGCCCTCAGGCCTGTGTAGAAGCCGTTTGTCCCACATATAATCTATAGAATTGGAGCACTACTTCATAACTGGGGATTATCTAATTGTAAGTTTGAAGTGGTTCGCCATTTTTTTTTTTAGATAAAAAGCGAAAACGGAAGAAAAAATTTCAAATGATGAAAACTAAAGGAGGGTTATTTAAAGAAATTGAGAAATAAAACGGAAATAGATTCTTGCCACCTTCTCGCAGTTGTTGTTCTGAGTTTGGTAAAGAGCGAGACGAGTAAAGAAAATTTTTCATCAATCTACAGCTTATCTCTAACTCTAATTAAAAAGGAACAAAAAGCTGTTGCGATATCCCACGCTGCTTTCGTTATTTTAGTTTTTGATTCAAGATTAAAGTCCAGCATTGATCCAATTTTAAATTTTGCAATCGATATCTCTGGAACCAGCGATTCATCAAAAATTGTGTTTCCTTTTTTGTTTCTGTTTATTCACATCTGTAACAATTTTTATCTCCTAAACGATGAACTTTGGCAATAACTACCATAAAACCTTCTATTGAGTAATTGATGAGAGGATTTTGAAACTGTGCTTAAAATATAAGCTTCCCTTAGAAATTTCAAAGTTGAGCGTGTGTGACCTTGGAACCTTCAACTGAGGTCTATCGAGTTCTATGAATTGACGTATTTTTCGACACCCTACCATTTTCGTAAGAAATATTTGTTGTGAAATTCTCTATTTTCGGCTAGTTCGGTAATTCTATAAGGTAGCGAATGCAAGGCGTGTTTTTCACTCTTAAAACTCCACCATTGCTGTTGTGAAAAAATACAAAATAAGACTAAAAAATTTTTGCCTGCTCTATAATGTCAAGTTTCAACAAAATTGGTGAGTTATACTAGGGGCTGTTACTTGTAAGTTCCCCATTAAGTACAGATGATTTTTCTAATAATTAGTCCCACAGTAAAAACATGTACTAAAAATGTATCAAAAATGTGGTATATATTTTAAATATCGAAATTCATCCCCCGGTCAGGGATTTAAGGGTTGAGATAAAAAGTTGGAATTAGAATCCGAATAGGATTTTGTTTCAGGATATACAGTTTGACCGTGCCATAAAAATTCTTCTCATATTGGTGGTAAAATTCTGGTAAAATTTATGCACATACTGTTTTATGTTAGACAGTTTTATATTATAAAAGTATTAGCCCAACGATGAACTAAAAACCATTAAATAGGATGTTTTTTTGTGATCTGAGCATTCAAATTAAATAAAAAACTGTAAAGCTTATTTTTTTGTAAACCTTTCTCTGTACGTACACGAAAATTTTCCGATTTTTATGTTGATTTTTGTATTATAAAAGGTAATCTGTTATTAAGGTTTGTATATTCGATTAATCCACTATTGGTCGACGAGAAAATTCATAATATTTGTCTACTTTATTATCAAAAATATGTGGCCAACATGCTTAACACACTTACATTAAATAATAATAATGTGATTATGGCCATCAATATTTCATTTTTGTTTTACCCAGCATTCGCCTCAAAACCAACAAAAATTTTGGAAGTCACAAACTATTCCAACTTCTGAATGGTTCTTACTAGTTCATTGTTGGTCGGATGTGAATACTTCTTTTGGTACATATAAAACAGCACACTTATACATTATATCAAAATTTTTATGAGTGCATCAATTTTTTTTTTGGAGATTAATATCTCCGAATCCCATGGATTCAGTTCAGGAGGTACCTGCAAAATACCTAAGGTGGTGCCCTGGTCGATTTAGACATTGACGTATACATCTCCAAATATCTAATTCCGCGTATCTCAAACGTAAAATCAAAGTGTTAGTGACTTTCGCAAATTGGGGCTATTTACAATCCGATAACAATTTCCAAGTATCATCTTATAGTCTTACGTTTGTAAAGTGTGAAAACTACAATGAATGACTGATCCTTTGCATCAGCCAAGTCACAGCGTAATGGGATTGGCATGCAACGCTTTCAGTTAATTATAATAATGTTCGGTAAAAGAAGAAATAGATTTAGATTTCCTATAATGTAATGAGTGGGATGGTAACAAATATAGCGTAATAATATTTTTTCAACAATGCTGATCAATGTCGATTGTTGTAATATTGAAAGTGGATAAAGCAATAAGCAGTACAGGAGATAATTAGCAGGCACATATTAAAAAGCGTTTAAGATCTTTCTACACAATATTAGTGAATCATTAAATCAGACAAATATAATGAATGAAGCACAATAACGAGATGTGAAGCACAAGATTGCTAATTTTGCCACTAACTTCCATTAAGGAAAATCAACGGCATTGGGCAATTTGTGATGAAAAAATTGAAGCAAAATAAGTAAATGGTAGTTTGTGCATCAAAGAGGTAAAGCACGTCTACTAACGCCGAGTGTACGTTTGCAATATGAGTCATAGACGAGGTATATACAAGCCAAAGACAAATATTGCAAATACACGAGGAGTAAAGAGACTTTACCTTCACGGTGCGCACGGTACTTTATGCAACAAAAGTATGGTTTATAAGTTTTTTACACCGGTACAGGAATAATTCCTGCAAGTATGGAACACAAGAGAAAAAGATGGTAAAACCATACTAGCGCAACATAAAATACTATAACTGAATACCTTTCAGCTGGGGGTTAGGCTCTCTTTCTTGATAATAGGTTACTGATGCTCCGTTTCTATAATTCGTAGAATTATTAAGCTGTTGGTGGCACATATCGAGTTCTTTGGATACCAGATTCCATGCTGGATAAGACAAAGGAATGGAGATCAATTACATAGATCGGTGCCGATATAGGTGAAACATTATTTAGAGTAATAATAGCTCAACTGTTCATAGTTACATTCACAGATGTATGCTATCAGATCATCGTGCTGAGTTGGTGGTTCTTGCTGTAGCCTAGCCGGAATGGGAGATGGTCGTTTCCCATTCATCGCTGTCATTTGAGATCTTCCGCTGGAATTGAAAGATCATAAGCTCAATATGATTCTAAAGTCTGTGACAGTTGTAGTTTTGGAAAATTTGGAATTAAAGTTATGAGATTGATGTTAGTAACATTGACCCTAACAAAATATTGAATTTTAGTAGCCTCAGAATGACCGAAGGAGTTGACCCTGCAAAATATGAGTTTATATATTATGCTACATTAGGGCTCACCGCATTTAAGACAATCCGAAAACTGCAAAATAATAATTTTTCATAAAACTGCATTATTAATTATGCAGCGTTATATGCTTTAACTTAAATGAATTTTTTTCTTTAACCTGACAGGTTGTGGAAATCTTTGCGACTGTAAAAATAGAACACCAGATGTATTTGTGAATATTATGGAGTAATAATGCATCTCAGACTTTATAAAGACCGATCTAAGGACATTTCGAAATGTGGCTGAAACTAGCATCGAGCAGTAGCAGCCAAGAGGCTCCGGGCCATGGCCGAAACAGGGCTAGAGCACCCTGTGCATACATTTAATTGGCGGGGTCGATAGCAGAGTCGAATTTTCTTTCAACTGGTACGATATTACTTATTCACAGCGGAGACTCCATTAAACAAGTAACTGCCGTGAGACTGGGTCTCCCTCATTTGTTATTAATTATCAAAGTTCGAGTCGTTTTTTTGATACTGCAGTCGATAGCAAAGACCAATTTCTTCAAACGACCTCGAGATTACTTATTAGCTGTCGATTGTACTATTAAAAAAACGACAATTATCAATGTTTGATAATTAATGACAAATGGGGGAGACCGGATCTCACAGCTGTTACTTGTTTATTGGATTCTTCATGGTGAATAAGTAATATCGTGCAAGTTGAAAGAAAATCGGACTATGTTATCGACCTCACTGATCTGATGTACACACGGGGTGCTCGAGCCGTTTTGCAAGCGCTCGCTGCTAGTTTCAGCCACATCATTACGAATTAAGAAAAGCGTAGCATCAGTACAAAATTCTTTAACTTATCCAGCCTTTCTTGAAATAGAATTTAAATATCTTCGCAACTATTGTTTGGAAAAAGAAGACGTGAATAAGAATTATTGTTTAATTGATTTGTCTGATGTTAATCGCATTAATGTAGTGTTTGCTATTTGAATCAGGGCAGCATCCAACAACTCGAGTCTACTTGATGGAAGAGTTAAATTTCAAAGCTTCGAGAAAACTTTATATTTGGAAATTCATGTTTGCCTAAAAACTCACGTCCTTTAAATTTTGAATGAAATTGTAAAACGGTAATAAAGCAAAATATATTTTATTTTACAAACTCAACTTCGTCAAAGCCATTTTGAAAAGTACAAAAACGGGATTTCTTTTCAATGTTTAGTTAAATTAATGTTATTCACTTCAACCTCTTTCTCTCTTATTATTTATTCACCTATTTCTGTTCACTAGTATTTTTATGATTGACCTTCATTTGTTTTCAACGCTGGGTCTTCCGATGCATATCACACGATATTGGACACTTCTTGAAAAAAGCAATTTCGAAGGTAAAAAAATTAAAAGTAAAAGACAATCATTATAAAAATTTGAAAAATAATTGCAAAGATAAAACTCAAATAAAAATGCCATACAAGATTTCTGCATCTGCAAAAATGAATGTTGGAAAGCTGTAACTATGGAATGATTATTCCGTGAACAAAGTTTTTCGGAGCTTATTGTTTCTTACTCGATTAACTACGACCAGTTTTTTTCTTTTCTTTGAATAGCAATGCAAAGTATAAAAAATGAATTTTGATAAATTATCTTTCTTCCTGAAATACTAACTTGGTTGAAAACTGAATATGCATGGGCACTAAAAATAAAATATACCACCACTGGGTGATCAAATAACAAGCAAAATAAAGTTCAGTAAAACTTTATCCTCATAATGCTCGTTTTGAAGCTACAGCTTGCTTTCATTTATTTTTGCATATGCAAATATCTTGCAAGTCAATAAATACAATGAAACTGTCCTGCTGCTCTTTCGTCCACATTGATTACCATTAACGCATATGCATGAATTATCCATTCGCATATGGTATTTCCGTGACTCGTAATATTTGAACATTTTTTGCCTAATGGTACTAGCCGTACGTTACAAGCGTGTGAGCACGTGCGCTAGGTTGCTTAAAGTATATAATCGAACGAAAACCTGTAGTGGCGAATGTGTCAAAAAACACACACATGATCGAGAGACATAAAATGCACGCTGGCGGGGTGTATGTGATATGTCACACGGCAATATGGCCGTAATCGCTTATGACATTTAACCTATCAAGTATCTATGTTCGTAATATGCATTGATAACTTGAAATGATGAGAAACTAAAGTTTGAAAGACACAAATTTTCAAAACACAGATGGATTGATTACTAGAGAAGAAGTTATCAAATTTAAATCACATATAACTGAGTAAAACATGGGTAGTAAGTGAAATTGTATGTAGAATGAATGTACCTCATTTTCAGCAGGGTAAATGTGTCACAAATAGATTTGCCACTTTTCACTGTATTCTAAGAGATGATTGTTGAATATAAACAGTAGATTTCTACAATATTTTTACGTTAATGTAACTGGACTCCGTCAGTTAAGACCCGGATAGAAAAATTCTTTCTTAAAGTATAAACGTAGTAAAGTACTCGATTAGTTACGTTTATTTGACAGAACGAGCTCGTTGAAACGCAATTGTCAACAACCCTGGTCCCTAGAAATAGGGCTCAGGCACGATGTAAGAATAATTGGTGAGTCGCGGCAGCGTCTTTCCGTGCAACGCGCAGTCATTTTCGATGAAGTTTTCCAAAAATTCCACCAGTTGTCACTGCGACAGACGTACTGAAAATGGTGGCGAATTTCAGTTGTTCTCTCATCTATTATAATTCAGATGATTTTTTTCTGCTGGTTTGTTGGTCGTTTCTTGATAAATGGTAGACCATTTCTAAAAAATAAAAAATTTCTACTCATCTTGCTCCAATATATTGACGATACGATTGCTGTTATTCTACGGATAACGAGTTACAGAATCGCCGTACTGTGGGGGTTGTGCGTTAATAGTTCGCATGGATTCGCGTGAATTTATAGTTGCGTTTTCGACGAAACGAATGAGAGATAATGACTCGGAAAGTTCATCAAGTTCTGATGACATGTGGGATGCTGCTTTGAGTGTGAGAGGAAAGCGACAAATACGTCCACGCATTATAGGTTATAATAATGCGGTCGCTTGTTACACAGATCACGAGTTTAAAAGTCATTTCAGGTAATTTTATTTAAAATTGTAATTATTAATTTGCACATATAATTTTAGTATACAAACTAATTAACTAATGTTTGCAGAATGTCAAGAGCTACGTTTAAATACCTCCATGGAATGATGCAAAAAGATTTACTAAGACAGGTAAAGGGTTGTCCTTGTATTCCTTCTCAAACACAGCTAATGATATGTGAATATAGAAAGTTCTTCCTCTTCGAGCACAATTGTAAGAGTGTCTGTAAGTGTGTTTACATTTTTGGTAACTTACGCTTCTTGGTGCGAAGCTCGTAAGACAGTCAATGACCGTCTGATATTAAATTGCGGATCGTATAATATTGAAATGCGGATATGCATCATCAATGTTAATATTAATCTCGAGGTAATTTTTCAATTTGTGAAAAGTATATATAATTTGAAAAACTGGTAAATTCGAAAAATTAACGACGGAGCCAGGAATCGAACCTGGTATCTAGCGATGCTTTACCGGAGCCTAACTCCACTAGACCACCTAGCCGCCCTAAGCTAATGATAGCTAATGACAGCTAATGATAGCTCTTTGGAAGATGGCCACTGCGGATTCATATAGGTAGCGATTCGTTTTAAGCATGAAATCAGATTTATACCTTACTTAGAGACTACTGATATGATTTTAACATAGAGAATTACGCTGTGATCTTGGTTAAAACCGGATTACAAGTGTTCTGTCTTTTTTTTTTTAATTGTTGAAGCACATTGTGGGTAGAAGTTTGTATCAATTGGATCATTCATGTTTCCACCTTTACTTTTCCAATAAACTCGTTGCAGATCCATTTGTGACCGATTTAATGTTGGTCGGGCAACTGCTGTCAGAGCTGTACGAAGAGTCACTCGTGCATTATTCAAACGAGCTCCTCTGTTTATAAAATGGCCCACTGGAGATAATGCTGCCGCAGTTATGCGAGGATTTGAAGAAAGTAGTAGTTTTCCCAAAGTTATCGGTGCTATTGATGGAACCCACATTCGTATAAACGCTCCAAAAGAAGACCAGAGGGATTACGTAAACAGAAAAGGATATCATTCCATTCATTTGCAGGTATTCATTACTATATTTCATTTGATTCCACTTTTTTGTGGTTGGTTTTATTTTAGTCTGTATGGTTTTTGTTTGTATTCATATCTTTTTCTAGTTGGTTTGCGACCACAGATGTTTGATAACACATTGTTACGCTGGACATCCTGGATCGATCCATAATCAAAGAGTATTCCGCTTATCGGAAGTATCTAAATTTTTGAATGATGACCAAAAGTTTCCATCCGACAGCCATCTTGTGGGTGATGCCACATACGAACTGCAGCAACATTTGATGACACCTTTTCGGGACAATGGGTTCCTAACTCGGGGACAGGAAAATTACAACTATCGACATTCCGCAGCCAGGATAGCCGTGGAAAAATGTATTGGCCTACTAAAAGGACGTATGAGAAGCTTATTGCATTGCTTGCCAATGACAAGAGTAGATTTGATGGCTGAGTATATTGTGGCTTGTTGTGTTATTCATAACATTTGTACATTAAGAAATGACGAGATAAGCGTAATTGTGTTACCTCGAAATGTCAACGAAAATCAAGAAAATAATGATGTTTGTCAAGTAGCGAATCAGAACGCTCCGATTCAAAAAAGAATTAGGATTATGGAAAATCTTCCATAGCTTGTTTTTTTTCGAGTATAATCATTATTATTACTATTTGTTAATATGGAAACAGGAAAGGATTGACAGTTCACAAACCGACGAGACAATAAAAATCATGTTTGCCAAAATGTCAACGAAAATCAAGAAAATAATAACGTTCATCAATTAGAACGCTGCCATTCAGAAAAAGATCACGATAATATCGCGTAAGACTTTTATTGTTATTATGATTATTAATTGTGAATATGGAAACCTGAAATAATGGGGAGTTTTTACATCACAAACAGAATCATTGTATATATTATATGAAGAAGTAAATTGAAAGATTTCAAAAATATTTTTGATTTCATCAAATATTTTTTATTCTTATTGCATTAAAATCTTTGGTTTCAAGTTCCAACGAAAACATTGCAAATATTAGACTTTAAGTTTTATTGAAAAAAAAGTTTTCTATTTTGAATCGTATAAAGAGTTGAATGAATGATCGATATTAAATGTAAATAATATAGATTTTTTTAACTGCGTATGAAAACTTACACTATTAGACTTACTTTTTAATTCTTCAATAACACTTATATAATCTCTCTTAATATGTAAAAAACTGAACTTAATCGATAAAACTAGTTACTTCTTATCAATTAATTTAGAAAGTAACGCAAGCATTTTTTCATCCATTTCCAAGCGCTCCTTGTCGTTTCGCACGCGCTTCCTCCTCTTCCGATTTTTGCCAGAGTCTCTTTTTCAAGAGAGATGCCACGTTTTCTCTTGTCTTCCGGCTCGAGGATAAATCTGAGAAATGAAAAATGTCTACAAAATTTGGAGTAGCAACTAGTTGCATAGAAATGAAATTAATAAACATACCGGATGACACTTCGCCCTCTGATTCCTGACTTCTTTGCGAGGAGACTCCTGTCGAAGAAGGTACTGCAACCGGCGAAGCCCAGGCTTTTGATTGGAAAAAAGTGTCCATTTTCTACAAAGGAATGAGCATATCATTTAATCCAAGAATGAAAATAATTTTAGAAAACAAATATAAAAACATACAGATTTTGTTTTTCCTTCATATAACAACCATGTTCGTCTGTCACTGCCACTTTTGTTATTATGGTCTTTGCCACTCTTGTACGTTTTTTTTAAACTCCTCATCTTGGCTGCACATCGAGGTCCAGTTATTAGTGGAATTTTGCTTCTCATAGTTTCCGCAATGTCTTCCCAAATTTTTTTTTTGGAAAACTTCCCGCTGGAAAATTTCTCCTCTCTCTCTGCGTATGTATCGAGGAGGAAGAGCACTATCTCCGTAGTCCAACGATATAATCCTAGAAGGCATATAGCATTTTCGAAATTATCGTTTGCATTAATTTATTTGGGTAATATGCTCTAGATACCACAGACTGATTGACGTACCACTCACTTGCTCTCTTGCGATTGCGAGTGACCCTCTATATTTGCTAAATCAAAAATAACGACAATGTAATAACCATTTTATTTTTGACTCTTTAATAGGCACGCCATAAAAACTTTTACAGATATTTATGCGTTTAAACCATTTGTATATATGCATATGCAAATTGTTTAAAAGATAATAGAGCTTGCGTACCACTATCAGTATTTTCAGCATCTTCCTGCTGCAATTCCACAATCGTTGCGGCCTTTTCTTGTAATGCACTATTCATTAGTGCTGTTGCAAAGTGTAAATGTGGAATAAAAAAACTCAGTTCGTTAGAAAATGTATTAGAAACGATGAAAATACATGACTGTTCATAAACACATCTATCGCAAGAAATAATTGGAATTGAATGAAACAAAATCTCAAATAATTATTTATATTGATATTTAGAAAATATGATGAGTTCCATTTTTTTCAACAAATAGAATAACGCACACAACAAAAAGTTCTATTTGAGTTTAGGATAAGAAAAACGCAATTTTTTCCCCAAACCAAAGTTATTCGATTGAAAATTATATTTTATCTTCAAAATTAAGGGGCCACTAACCATTTTCGGCACGCCTCGCATCCTCCACTGACACTTTCACTTCCACTACAATGTCAGTTTCAGAATTGTACAAAGTTATTTGTCTCGTCGCCATTGTTGTTTTTTTCGAATTCCCGCCACGTTTTGGTGAGAGCCCACTCTGACCCACCAATATTTTGTGGGCGATGTGGGCGCGATGTGGTCGCGAACAGTGATGTCATCTATGACGTCGAACGATCGCTCGCGACGACCACGGGCCTTAGGTGGAACGATACAGAGGGTGTTACAATCGTTGCGGGCGTTTAGTGGAACGTACCAAGATCACAAGAAGCCACGACCTATTTTGGGTATGTTCCGATATACACTGCGAGCACTGTTCAGTGTTCTTACCGGGGAGAAATTCGTTCCGTTATAGACGGACAGTATACAGTCGCAGTATCCTAGGGAAATATATGACGTCATAAATCGTTGTCATTTTTCTACTATGAACACTGGTGCTTTCGAGGTAAGGTGCTCTCAGTGCTTTGATCACGTGATCAACAGCGTTCAGAAATTTAACAGCTTCCACTATTGATAATTATTATTATTGAATATTGTCATTTAAAAATACCGGCCGTTGAAAACAAAAATGGAAAATTTGAATAAATTGTGTTTATTGCAATGTGAAACAAATATTATGTATAAAATGAAAGTAACGCCAAAAAATGTCGATTACAGTATACTGTACTGCATTCCGTTTTAAGCAGTAACCAGTATAGCTAACTATAAAGGAACGGCTTCGCAGTATACTAAATTGACGACACACCTTACAGTGCTCGCAGTGTATATCGGAACATACCCTTTATGAGCAGCGCTGCTGCTGCGTGAAATTACCAGACTGATGCTAGTGAAAACTTGGCCGTGTTCGTAAATTGACTGATAGTACTGAAAATTCCCTAGAACAGAGTCAGAGCTATTCACGAACTTGGAAGCGCAAAAGAAATAAAAGATTGCTGACAGTACTGTCTGTCAATTTTCGAACACGGCCTTAGTTACTGAACCACTGCTGCTTTTCACTGCTCATGAGATAGCACCCTAACTGTAGCTGTGTGATCGATTCCAGTGTTTAGCATCTGGAAATTTCCACGCGCTACTGTACGACGTCATAGGAGCCTAGGTAGCCCTCCATATATATAACTCCATGCTATCACGTTTTTACTTGCCAAAGATGAACAAAAATCGAAATCTGCTCCCCAATAGTGAAGGAGAGATGGTGTTCTCCCAACACTATCTCTCGTTGTAATCAAAAACAAGTATCTGAGAAAGACAGATTCCTCCCAATTTTCCATCTTTCTCAGTGACACTCTCTCGGGAAACGCCGGGTTTACGGCGAGCGTTCCAGTATCACTATATTTCAGTGTAATCAGTTGACAGATAGGATTTAACATGGCCGAAAATGTACTGGGGTCCGAGATCGGCTTTCAGGATTATCACGCTACCGAAGCAATTCATTTAGATATTGAAGAGGTAACAATCCCTGAGAAGATACACATTGCCAGTCAATTAGCGAATCCCCCTTTATTATGCAGTCAGACCTCCAAATTATTAATTACATTCTTGATAGGTTGTTTGATTTAGAGGTTATGATCCTCCCCGATTCGGCGTTTTGACATGTTCATTGAAGAAGTACCACTTTGATTATAATTTTTTACAAGTAGTTGTTTCTTCCCATCTGCCCTGTATTTATGCTCGCGAATGGCGTTACGACCGGGCAATTGCATGCTTGCACTTATTACAGACTAATATTTTTTAATAGACACTGTTTAGAATGTTTTCCCACAATTTCCTATATTTTTAGGCTGCATAATATCTCCACTCTGAAATAGAAAATTTCTATAATATAACAGAATTTCTGCCGATTGCAGCCGCCTGATTTGTATATTGAAACTTTTCATAAGGTTAAAGTTCATAACATGAATCTAGCAAACTATTCAAGCAAGAAATTACCGCTTTACAATGTTACGAATATCTTCTTTGCGTTGTAATGTAAGTTATATGGTTTGAACAAAGTCTACATAGTCACACTAATTTTCTGATGACTATTCATAAAATATTTTTCTAAGGTTGCTAGATAATGATCCTTCTGAATCTTTTATGCTGACGTTAAAAATTTTAAGCTTATGTCATGACATTTAAGAAGCCTGCTCATATGAAAATAAATGTTATGGAACTTGGTTCATGAAAACTACTGGAGTACTTTTGAATCTTTGTCATTACCCAATGAACTTTTGAAATTCATTGAAATTCCTATGGTCCATCAAACTGATACCATTCAATGTAAATTTTGGGGGAATATTATAGATAATTCAGATCTGATTGAGCTAATCTTCTCTACCAGAATTATTTACGTCTGTTTGTTGATTAGGAAATATATAAACTATTACAGAGAACACCTATTGATAATGATGATCTAATATTTCTTCTAAACTAGCGCACTACATAAGGAAATTTACAATTGTATGAAATGATTTTGGATGCTCTTATAACAAAAATTCTATAGTTCCATAAACAATAACTGTATCTTGATATAAATGGATGAATTCCAAATTGTTGGTAACTAACATCACAATTTTTTTTCAATAAATTGGAAATGATATAATCAATTGGTTTTTGTTTTTCACATTTGCGAATTTATTAGGAACAACCTGATCTTAAATACAAGTATGTATTACATTTATAAAAATACTCACTACGGTTTATGAAATAACTATAGTTCGGTTCCTTGAATTTCTGTGTTTATCGTATGTATCAAAGTGAATTTATTGTTCATATTATCAGTTATCTGTCACTAGGGAACATTTACTAACTACATGGTATAAGCTGAACTATAGATATAAACATTCTTGTGAAAATGATTTCTATCATTTAATGTAAGTTAATGTATGAAAATATTTGATTAAATTTCTCAACGTTCCATAATTTTACTTTCTGTAAGTAACTCAACGATGGAAAAGAGGTTAACTTAAATGTCGATTTACAAGTCTTCTGTAAAACTGTAACAAATGTGGTTGTAGAATAAAAAATCATGCTGAAACTGGCAGTCGAAGTTATTAACTGAATACATACAACTTTGAAAGAGTATTACAGGGTAAGGTTTTATGCCTACAATTTTATAAAAAAATCATTTTTTCGGAAAATGTGTTTTAATCCTAGGACTGCATACTGGGGTCGTTTTTATTCTAGCTATTTCTATTCGCTGTTTTACCACTTTATAGAAAATATCTATTGGGCTTTTTTGCCACTCAAAAAACAAATCCAGATTGGTTGAACACTGAAAGTTAAACAAGAAACTTGTAAACTTCATTGGTGTCTTTACAGATCTCTCAATATAGATTTTTTTTTCTTAGAATTTTGTATAAAATAACGTGATATGTGACATATTCATTTGATCATATTTTCGTATTTTTATTGCTAATAGAATATGCATGGCCGAATTTTTTCTCCTTTTTCTATAATTTTCTTGAGAACCTAACTGACATAACGGTCAGCGATTGTACGTAAGTGAAAATAATGTTTGGCGTTTATACCTTCCAAAAATTTATTATTAAAAGAAAAAATGAAGCCAAGAACATCAAAAGAATAACTAATATCTATTAGTTCACTTCGAGTCCAATGCCTTATACCTCGTAGTAAAACGTAAAATGGATATCTGCAGTCTTTATTATTCCAGAAGGCACAATATGGCAATCCAATGGCTAGTCCAAGTCTTTCATTCTAATGGGTATGCACTGTCATGCGCTTGGTAATTTCTATAACTTAACTCAGAATCCTCGAATTAATCCCAACTTGGAATTATAGAATTCAATGAATATACCTTATTCACTTAATTTACCTTATCACCAAAGGTATAAGTGATTCAATGTCCTGCTAAAAGTCAAATTTTGTTAGCCATTTCTTTTGTTTATTATTAATGACTTAGTCGACAGGTGTTTTCATTTTTTCGTTCGCCATTTAGAAAAATGAGTGAATAAAGTCTACGGAAGTTCTTCAACTCATTGTCAGGCTGAAATGTTAGTAGTAAAAAAGTCAACCTTATTCCAAAAAACCCTTCACATTGCATCTCTTACACTTGGTTGCATTGGAACAGGTGTGTCTTAAAATTCATAAGATCTTATATGAAATTAAGTATCTTTTCTTTACTCAAAGTCAAAAAATATAATTAGTGAATGTAATTTACCTCTGCATTGTACATCAAAAACATCGTATTTTCATCTGTCAAAATAAATAAACTTTTCGGAAGATCGAAACACGTCATAATTTTTCCCATCAAGAACCGTGATTCCACCCTTTGAAACAATGCTTTTTTACGCTGCTTATAAAAAAAAAATCTCGTCAAATGTTAAACAATGTATTTGCAATGCACCTCGTAAATAAAACAAAATATTTTTAAATATGATTATTCATTTAGAAAACTATTGAATATGACAGTAGGAACTTCAAATTATAGTCCAGTATTTTTTGCAGATTTTATCAAAGATGTTAGAATAAAAACGTGCATAAGTGTTGTACACAAATGACTCCAGAATGCAGTTTGTGCTATTAGAACCATAGTGTACAGTTTTACAGTCAATCAACAATAGTATGTTTAGCGGCTAACTTCAGTTTGATAATCAAAAAAACCAGCATCATCTTAATAACAGCTGTTTGAAATAATCTAGTTTTTACAATATCCTTATGTAGAAGGAATACTTTTGAAGAAGTGTTGTCACTCATCTAATGCATTCTCTTACAGCTAGATGATGCTGAATATGCCATCCCGGCGGTGGAGGAGCCACCCTCCTTAGAGAGTATTTTGACGGAACTAGATTCTGGTTCACTATCTGGAACAGAAGATGAGTTTGTAACACCAGCAGAAAAACTGGGAGGTAGCGAGACAGCCAGCGTAGGGAGCTTATTATCTCTAAATTCTGTCAGTAAACCATTTAGACCATCTCAATCACAATCGTCGAGTGCTATATTGAGGCACGTTATACTGAAGGGAATATCTTCACAAATTTCATCAGCCAGCGTAAGAATTCTATTATTTATTTTGACTTTTCATCTACAGTATTGTAAATGGTAATGTTGTATTATCAAGTTTTTTACAAGACATGACTGCCACATTTTGTTGATACCAAATTCTAATTCAATGTAGATGGATCAGAATGAAATCTTCAAACTATGAAGTGTTACAGTTTGTCCATTCGATTTAAGCGCAGCTACGACGTAGAAAGTGACAGACTGACATAAGTTATTACATAGTTAGAAACATTTTATATTAGTGTTTACATTGAGTGCCGAATAATAAGAATGAGGAAATCAATGTTCTCACTTAGCTATTAAGAATTGATTATAACCCCTAAATTTTGTAAGTATAATATGATACTTACAGTCATCTTACGGGCTGCGTGTAAACCAAATAGACAAACTATACTTCATACTAAATTGTTCTTTGAATTATAGGAAGTTTTTTAATATGAACGTATTACGAGGAAAAATCTTACTCGTTTCTTTCTGCAATACATACCTATATCCTATATGTACGTTCAAAAGATTTTTACGACCTTAATTCTTAGAAATGCAAGGTATTGACTAAAACAAGGTTCAAAATTTGTATCTGAAGCTCATTAGGTTAACCCTTCGATTCACGTTGGGACGCTAAGCCTCCTATCTTTTTTTTTTGCTGTTTTTTATTTAATAAACTACATTTTTGGTAACAACTACCGAGTTTTTTGGTTCCACGTGGTCCTTGGAATACTTCTAAATCTCAAAAAAATATAAAATTTATTTATTTACTGCAAAAATAGTACATTTAAACAAATGGTCGAACTTCGTACTTTTCCATGACAAAAAGAATTTTCTGCAAATCTACCATGAAAATCTAAATGCTAATTTTTATACAAACTTAATACACAACCAAAAAATTTAACAGAATTTCTTCAACATTTTATTTTTGTTATTTTTGTTATTTTTGTTTGTTCGGCATATTGGATCCGCCATTTTGAATTTATGAACTTCAAGTTGAGATTCGTAATTAGCCACCCCAAAAGCCCATGTACGCAAATTTTCAAGCAAATTGCACGTAAGGTATAATGTATACATGAAATGGTTAAGTGAAATTAATAAGTTTATGTGATACAGAAAAATTTTTGACGACGCTGAATTGTAATTGTTAACACCTTGTTATTAGCAACATCAGAGAAATCATATTACTCTACTATTTGTTACAGCCAAAAATATATGTTCATCTGATATTATTGAACAATAACTCATCCTGTTCACTTTATTTGTGAATAATATGAGGTATTATTCATCGGAATTAGGCTACTAATATAGATTTTTTTCGATAGAAAAAATACAGTCGAACATTCATTATTCAAACTAATGAGGACCGTGTAGGGTTCGGAGAATCAAGAATTAGTATAAGCTAACAACAATGTTGCATGGAGAAAGAAGTACATAAGCATTAGGGTGCTTTTTTTTGGACTATTTTTTTTTTGTTCGGTCCCATCGTGAAATTTTGTTGGAAATACAACAAAAAAAAATTCCCTGAAAGATTGAGCCCTTAATATTAATATCAAGTGCTCGCCCAAGGCATGTAAAGATTTCCCGCTTAAAATACACGTAAACTTTAATTTTTTTTCTTTGAAACATCTACAGTTCAGAGGCATTCTATGGTGTAGTCTAGGACGTCGGTAGGTTTTCTTCGGAATGAAATGCTGTACAAAAGTGCTCATTGCGGTGAAGTCGTAACTCACACCGGCGAAGTCGTACGGGCCACCCAAACCCAATTTTTTCATGAAATTCTTGTTTTTTTGCCCCTATCTCGTAAATGACAAGAGCATCAAAAAAAGAAATATTCAATAAATTTGTAGGAAATTTAATTTCCTACAAAAAAGTTCCAGAAAACCAAATTGCTAACATCGATATTTATTGAGATATTGGGCTTTTAAGGTGAGGAAGTATGGAATTTTCATGAATTATTGAGTTAAATTGTCGAATTATTGATTGTTGAATATTTTTTTTTTTTTGTAGCTCTTGTCATTTACGAGATAGGGGCAAAAAAACAAGAATTTCATGAAAAAATTGGGTTTGGGTGGCTCGTACGACTTCGCCGGTGTGAGTTACGACTTCACCGCAATGAGCATTTTTGTAGAGCATTTCATTCCGAAGAAAACCTACCGACGTCCTAGACTATACCGTGAAATGCCTCTGAACTGTAGATGTTTTGAAGAAAAAAATTAAAGTTTACGTGTATTTTAAGCGGGAAATCTTTACATGCCTTGGGCGAGCACATAATATTAATATTAAGGGCTCAATCTTTCAGGGAATTTTTTTTGTTGTATTTCCAACAAAATTTCACGATGGGAACAAAAAAAAAAAAAAAGTCCAAAAAAAAGCATCCTAATAAGCATACGATGTTTACACTTAAAATTAGCAATGCATGGATGTTGAACTCGTTCAGGCCTGAACTTGTTATGTTGCAAGACAATCCTATGAATCAAATCATTATTCACGTGATTGGTGATTCGGATAATTGATGTTCTGTTATAGTCAAATAATGTTATTTATTTGATATTACTACATAATGATGAGGTGTTGGTTGATACTTAGAATTCAGTATTTTTATATGTTTATGTATCACCTGGACATTTTCAGCTACATGTAACTATATTAAGTCAATGCCATTTGTTAAACTCAAGATATACCACATTGCTGTTATATTTGTCAATGGAGCATTCTATATCAAATCACCCTGAAAATTTTTAATGAGATTGAAGTTTGATCGAGAATTAAACTTATGAAAGTGTCGTTGAATACGCTATTAAAAGATTCACCAAAACTAATGCCAGTACCTATTCTATCATATTCTAAAACATTTATCTAAACTGCACAAGAGCCGCTGATTATCACTGGTCTGCAAACAAAACTTTTTTCCTCCTTATTATTATTATGTGTAATTATAATAGATTTGATGCTCTTGAATCGAAACATAGTAATACAAAATATGTACCACGTATACTTTTCATGTAATGTTTTTTTTAATAAAACGCTATTTTTGCTTACAAATTATAATCAAACAATTCTGATAGTGACAATATTTCTGAAAATAAAACTATAAAGTTGAAAAGTTTAAATATTAAAATCGTCAGAAGATCTATCTACTAGTATACTTTTAGTCATTTTGTAGTTTTCTTTCTTTTCATACCATCGATTGGAATTTCACAGCGAATATCTTCTCTTTCTAATTTCTTTTTCAAATTTTTTTTCTATTAGTTCGAACTGGTTTTGTATGTACATATACCATTTAAATAGATTAAAGTAGTGTAATTGCAAAAGCAAAACACAAGAAGTTCTGAATTTATAACAATAAAAAACAAAAATCATAACATCTAATATATACTTGACAGCAAAAAATGGAAAGCAGATATAAATTCGTTACATTAATAAACCTTCATATCTATAATATTTTGTTTTGAAGGAGGATTTCGTTGCAGACCTGTGTTACCCCACAAATTCAAAAGATTAAATTTGTAGATAAATATAAGGTACCAATTTGTATGTTACTTACATTAATATAAGTTTTACAAAAATCCAACTTACCATTCATAATAACATAAACAAACTGTTTATACATTAGCATGAAAGAAATGTTGCAAATAATTAAAATCATTAACTTTGAAATGATGGAAGAATACAAGTAAAATTATTATATCATTCTAATTAGCCAATGTTGAAACAAAAAATAGATATTATCTGTTGAGTTAAAAATCTTAAATCTAAGTTGCTAGTACAGATGGCGTGTTGATATAGATTTAGAATATCGAACTAGACATACTCGCATTTACTCTAACGATGCGCACATGTGTTTATATAGATATATGTGATAAAAAAAAATTTTAAAAACAAACGCGAATGATCTCGACGCAATGTAACCAACTCGTTTCTTTTCTCTAAAAATTATTAAACGTATTTCACAAAGTAAAGTGCAGCGAGTACGTTTATTTCAACAATAAAAACAGGTTATGAGACCAGTGCACGCAAAACTATTCGTGTGAAAGAGAAAAACAAGCCGGTTGTCGAGATTTTTTTATGTGCCGTAGCGTGACGCCTTTTGAGCATTTTTCAACATGGATCTGACGAGGCACGTTAAAGCCCTTGGTCAGTGAGACAGATAGGCAAATATGGAAGAGAAAAATGCGTCATTTACTGGACTACCACAAGAAAGCTTTGGACATAATTGACAAGAAATTAGAGAAACCAGAGACCATGCCAGAGGACGCAACTGCGGAGCAAATCAAACAGTATCAAGCAAAAAGCAATAAGTATCGAAAAGTAAATAGTTATGCCAAGTTTATGATTTCAAGCTCAGGGACAAATGCAGTTTACGAAAAAATCATAGATAAGGGGTCAGCGCACAAGGCCTGGAAGGTGTTAAAACAGCATTTCGAGGCCATGTCAACGGATCAGTTGTTCAGAATCTGCGTAGATTTCTTCGCTTTCAGTTGGGTGCAGGAAGACGATGTCGGTAGTCGTGTCACGAAGTTAAAGAGCCTGTGGATTGATTTGAACAATGAGCTAGAGATAAAAAATGAAAACGCCCTCCATGATCTGATTCTGGTATGCAAAACGCTACAAATTGTGCCCAGAGAATTCGAAAACTTTCAATCGAGTTGGATGTTACTATCCAAGGATGAAGACAAAAACTTCGATGAACTAACGACTCAACTCTGCATGTGTCAGAGAAACTTTAGAAAACATACTGATCACACGAAGTCCATGGATGAGGCGCTAGTGGCAAAATCAGACAAAACGTTTCTAAGAAGTGCACCAAAACCGAAAAAAAAAGATACGTGCAATTATTGCAATAAGAAAGGGCATTGGGTAGTCAGTTGTAAAAAATGGATTGCTGACATACGACCACCGAAAAACAAGTCAGAGGGCGCTCCCTAGAGCAACGCTCTTGACACCAATGTAGCCCTTGTTTCCATCAGTGAGGAAATAATCTACAGTGAAGGAACCTCTGTAGATGAGAAGAATTTGACAGGGTGGTGGATTGACAACGGAGCCACAAATCACGTGACCAATTGTCTGAATCTATCGATTGAATTCAAAGAGTTTCAGAGACCCTGTTACATAAAAGCCGCCGAAAATGAAGCTCTGCAGGCCCTTGGCAAAGGAACCATTCAGATTTTGTCGTTCACAGAAGAAAAAACCTTAAAGATGACTGAATGATGTTTGGTTCGTCCTGAAAATTTCAATGAATCTATTTTCTGTTCTAGCAGCACAAGATAAGAATAAAAATAGCAAATTCAATTCCACAGTGACGAAGTGCTCATTCGAAAACCAAGGAAAAACAGTACTGTATGGGAGTCGTGAAGTGTCCAGAACTCTGTACAAGGTAGCCATCGAACCAGTCATTCCAGAGAAACTGGAAAGGGCAAACATCGCTGAAGCACAAAACTCTACGTTGCAGCTGTACCATTAAAGATGGGGACACCAGAACAAACGGTACATAAGAGAGATGATGCAAAGGGAGTTGGGCATCACAGTTCAACTGGAGAGACAAATATGAACCATGTGTTTTCGAAAAAGCACACCGTCTGCCCATTGGCACTAGAAAAAAAGCAACGAAATCTGGGGAACTGGTCACAACTGATGTAGTAGGACCTTTCGATGAGTCTTGCAATAAAGGCCGTTTTTTAGTCGTATTAGGGCAGTTTTACGAAATTTTGCTATGCATATGTAATCAAAGAAAAGTCTGCCGTTAAGGTTGTATTAAAACAGCTTCTAGCTCATTCAAAGATCAGGCCGCACAATAAAAGAACTATTGAGTGAAAACAGCGGGCAATTCGATTGTGCTGAGGTTAAACAAATTCTTGCAGAAAGAGTAATTATACAGCGACTGACAGTGCCATACAACCCTGAGCAGAATGGCGGCAATGAGCGTGAAAACCGAATAATCGTTGTGATAGTAAGTGCCCTTCAAATATTCGAATCCTGACGTTGAATTTCCAAAAGCAATATGGGTGGAGTTGGTAACATCAGCAATTTACATTCTCATCAGAACTGGAAAAATGTCAGTAGATGGTATTAATCCATATGAGCTGTGAACAGGCAAGAAGTCAAGAATAAAGCACTTGCACATCATCGGATTTACCTGCCATGTTCGTATTCCAGTGCAGAAGAGGAAGTAGATAGACAAAAAAACAGTGAAAGGATTCCTTGTGGGATATGACGGAGACGAGCGTTACAGAATTTATATCCACGAAGAGTATAAAGTGGTCTTATCAAGGGACGTTCAATTCCAAGAAAAACCAGGAGAATGTGAAGAGAAAGTCTACCAGTCAGAGATGTTGAACAAGAAAATCAGGCCCAAGAAAAAGAACCTGTAAGAAACGATGAAGAATGTGAATCCAAAGACGAGTCGGACACTGAAGAAGAGGAAAATCCCAAATTACTTGAAGGACGAAGCTTGAGGAGTCGATCGAGAATTAAGAAGCCAAAACATCTTGAAGATATCGTTCTAGCAGCCGAGGAATTCATCAACATTACTGAATATCCTGAAACTTTCGAAGATGTCCTGAAAAGTGAAGACAGTATTCAGTGGAAAAAGGCCATGGATAAGGAGATAGCGTCGTTGAAAGAGAATCAGACCTGGAATTTAGTAGATCTTCCTTCAGGTGCGAACGCGATTCCGTGCAAGTGGGTTTTACGACTGAAAAAGAATCCTGACGACACGATAGACAAATACAAGGCAAGATTAGTTGTAACAGGTTTTAGTCAACGTCATGGTATCGACTACAGCGCAACCTTCAGTCCAGTGGCAAAATTCGGAACGATCTGTTCAATTCTCAGCATGCACCAAGTGAGAAAATGGATTTATAGCAGTTCGATGTATCAACAGCCTTTCTGTACGGAGAACTTGAAGAAACAGTGTTTATGAAACGCTCCAAGATTACGGAGACAAATCCAACAAGGTCTGTGAACTCAAAAGGAGCCTTTATGGACTTAAATAAGCACCAAGATGTTGGAATAAACGTCTCTGGGATTTTCTTCAAAGACTTTGGCTCAAGGCTATTGATGCAGATCAATGCCTATACATCAAAGAAAGGGATGGCAAAAAGCTCATACTTGTGATCTACGTGGACGATGGTCTAGTTGCAGCTACAGATCCAAAAGAATTAGAAGTTTTCATCAGAGACTTGCAATCAGAGTTCAAAATTATCTCAAAAGAAGCACTTTGTTTTTTGGGACATGAAATTCAACAACAAGAAAATTCAATAAAAATTCATCAGGAAAAGTCATCAAAATCAAAGAGAAAAATCGTGCAAGAAAAGTTTTAGAACGTTTGAATTTCTCAGATTACAAACCAGTGTCAACTCTAATGTTAAAAAGTCCGGAGATTTTGAAAGTAGGTAATGATGATGACAAATCTCAAAAATTCTCATACCGACAAGCAGTAGGGGCCTTGATGTACTTGATGTTTGGTACGAGACCAGACTTGGCGTACAGCGTGGAATTTATATCAAGATCACTTGAAGGTGTAGTCCGAGTCAAGAGAGTCTGTCGGTACACAGCAGGAACCTTGAACCTGGTAATAGTTTACAGCAGAAAGACAGAAAAAGGAATTGTGGAACTGTACAGCGACGCAGATTTTGCAGGCTGTCTGAAGTCAGCGCGCTTAACTTCTGGAGTTGTAGTCTAGTATGCCGGAATGGCAATTTCCTGGCTGAGCCAAAGACAAGCAGTAGTGGCAACCTCCACAACTGAAGGGGAGATCATCACAGCAAATGAGGCAGCAGAAGAAGCAATTTGGTTGAACAGACTTTTTTAAGGAATTGTCGGACTTAAACAAGTTCCAGTAATCCAAGTTGACAATTCTGCAGCGGTGAGACTAGCACATAATTCGGAATTTCATCGTAGAACCAAGCACATCTCAATCAAGCATTTTTTCATTTGTGAGAAGGTATGCGAAGGGAAACTTTGAGTTCAACAAATCTCTATGGAGCAACACAGCAGACATTATGATGAAGTCACTACCAAGGACACATTTAAAACTTTTGTGTGTAAAAATGGGACTCATATGAAAGAACAATGACAAATTTACTGAGTTGATTAATGTTTTCGTTGTAACGTAGATTTAAAGTTTATCAACAATGGAATGTGTTGAAACAAAAAGTAAATGTTATCTGTTGAGTTAAAATTGTTAAATCTAAGTTTGAAGTACAGATGGCGCGTTGATATAGATTTAGAATATCGAACTAGGTAAATTCGCACTTACTCTAAGGATGCGCGCATGCGCTTATACAGGGTGGGGCATTTAAAGTGACCAGGGCAAGTTTCTCGAAAACAAAGCAAAATCTCAAACAAGGTCTCAGACGAGAGCTGTAGGGTTTTGAAGGGGACGGTGTATTTTTTATTTTGAAAATAAAAACAGTATTCAATTTCAAGTATAAGAGTATAAGTACACCAGTTTCCTAAAATTAACACTCAATAGGATATTTCAAAATCAAGAACAAGATACAACGACAAACAACATCGACGAATAACATTCGTCTACAACTTTGTGTTTTGACTGATAACTCTTGGTTCGATTTCAACTTTCTACTTTACGGGAGAAAAACAATGTCTCTAAGGTTTGTGTGATGTAAACAATTTTTTCAGGCATTAGATGCTTAATGCTTCCTTCGAAAATCGAACCAAGAGTTATCAGTCAAAACACAAAGTTGTAGGCGAATGTTATTTAATGATCGTTATTGAGAGTATTCACATCACGTACAAATCTCCTTAGTAGCAACATTCAGAACTCCTATTATCGTGATTATTATTTTAGAAAAATGGATGGGTATACGGTTGCCAAGAAGATCGATATGATTTACATTTATGGCGAAACGCATAAAAACGCTAGTGCAGTTTGTAATTTACACGGAGAACGATATTCTGAAAGAAGTCAACCATCCCGCAGAACTTTTGATCGAGTCATACGGTTGTTTTCAGAAACCGGAAGTGTCACAACGAAAAAAAAGGAATCGAAGTGTACTGAAGTTAATGGCCATCATTTCGAACATTTGCTTTGATAAAATTGTGAATTTACTCCACGTCAAGTGGAGAACGGACATCTTTTTCTTATTTTTAAAATATCCTATCGAGTGTCAATTTTAAGAAACTGGTGTACTTATACGTTTATACTCGAAATTGAATACTCTTTTCATTTTCAAAATAAAAAACACACCACCCCGTTTGAGAAACCGAAGCTGACCTTCGTATCTCCTTGGCGCATCCACTTAATAAAAATTCGAACGCGCTATGTTCCGTCCCCTTCAAACCCCTACAGCTCTCGCCTGAAACTTTTTTTGAGATTTTGCTTGGTTTTCGAGAAAATCGCCTTGGTCACTTTGAATGCCCCACTCTGTATAGATATATGTGATGAAAAAAATTAAAAAATACAACGTGTCCGATCTCGACACGAATCAACCAACACGTTTCTTTTCTCTAAAAATTAATTATTAAACGTATTTCACAAAGTATAGTGCAGCGAGTACGTTTATTTCAGCAATAACAATACTGAACAAAGATTTCAATTATAAAAAATAATAATCAATAGGATCTATGACATGTTGACCAATTTTGAGTCTTGGAACAAAATAGCTTCTTTTTGAATTTCGAAATTGTTGCTAATCTTAAGGCAAGAAATTATCAGAATTACCTCAAAAGCACGTCAGGTACAAAATCCTTGTGCCAAATACTTAGAAACGGTAAACACTTCCAAAAATTTCTTCCTTATCTCAGACACCGTCAAAAAAACCAAGTGAATAACAACTCTGTAAAAACCGTATCTCGAAAATCTATTTCAAGAACATCTTATTGTTAATAAATGTGTATTTTAAATTAAAGTGTTGTGTAAAACAAAATTAATTTAATCACGCATAGTGATAGCTGGCACGACTCAAGACAAAATTCCAGATCGAGACAGGTTGCACGAGAAATTCACCCAAACCTAAACACCACAAGATTTCTCCCGACCAGGGGTAAGGTAAAAGTATGGAAACCCATAAAAATTTCACTGGGTCCGGTGAAAAAAAAAATAATGAAAGTTTTGATTTTCAATACCAGCATTCTTCTTCTGACGCGACGCAACAACAACAACGTGGACGTAAAAGTATTCTGCTCCCTTTGGGGAGTTTTTTCGAGTGTGTTTTCCTTGCTATTCACTTTCGGATGCTTTTGTAGAGCGTCGCAATAGAAGAATCGATTCATATTAGATGCTCGAATTGTTCTCCATTAATTTCTTGGCAGTAACCAATCCTATTGTCAAATGTACCCAAAAGTCAGAGGCAAGGGAAACTCACCCCAAAAAACACTCAAAGGGAACAGGAGTCTACGTCCACGTCGTTGTTGCTGCATCGCGCCAGAAGAAGAGTGCTGGTGATGAAAATCAAAACTTTCATTAAAAAATAGTGAACCTTGAAGTTTGACTTCAAGATCAACTTTCAAAAGCTAATCCGATCATTCTGACCAAACCTAACAATTTTTATGTAAAGGGACTTGTGTGAGATGCGGATCCTAAAAATTATCCGCGTTATTGGTACCAAGCATACTTTTAACCTTTATGTGATCCGTAGAGATCATGTTGACCTTAGACCTTAACATCTATTAGAACGTAAAATCTTTCACTCCTTACGGTGCTGGCATTAAAAATGGGGGTTCCCATTTGATAAATCAAAGTTGACCTCAGAATGTTCTTGAAGATGAGGATCATAGTCAAATCAAAGGTCAGCATTGAATCCCTTGTTAAATATTAGTTCAGATTTAACCTTGGTAATTTTTTTTACCGAACTCCGCGAGATTATTATAGGTTTCCATACCTTCGCTTCACTCTAGATATATGTATGTAATCGGATGGTAACGTTTTACCTACTGTACCGACTGACGTGCTATGTGAAATATAACTAGATTCTAAATTTACTCTATTAACAATGTATAACTAGTGGACACAATTTGTACGCATGAGTAGCTAGGAGAGGCAGATTGCCTTACTTTCCTAAAATGGATATTGACCCTAATGACTTCTTATTAAACTTGAATATAAATAATTTAAATAAAATTTAAAATTCTGTGTATACATCAACACTGCCTAGCCAAGGTAAAGATAGGTCAAGACTCATACAAATTCGGTATACTATGATTATCGTTTTTCTTTTTATACATTTTTTAGCTTTTATTTATCTACTGAATAGATTCTCAATTCAATAATTCATTCTAAAGAGGGCCCCTACTAGGGCCGAAACGGGAGCAACAAAATTTTGTTTCGCATCATTGACCTTCATACCGAAGAAAACAATCCTGTTCGTCATTAGTTATCTAAAAAGTGATTCATAATTGCGATTTGACATATGTTATTGGTCGCCCTGTATGTAGATATATGATTGATACTTCCAACCTATCTTTGGCATTAAATGTGCTATGTCATTGTTTTGATTTCAATTACAAGTTCGTTATAAAACCTTTTTCAAATATTTGACACCATCAGAGTTTCGAAATAAATGCGTATTTTACCTAAAACAGTAACAGTTTATCTTCGCAGTTTATGAGCGTATGATGTAATCACATCAATATTGTATAAGGTGTACAAAAAGAATACGAATATATGGGAAAAATATGAATCGCAAGTGATCCGCCAGGTACTTATATTCTGTAGTTTGATAGAAAATTGAGCGTTTGAAAAAATAAAGCCAAGTACTGTACACTTTCCTCACCAGGCAGATTTAACATTCTATGTATGACTTCTAGATTAACTGAATGTGTGCTCCCTTTTTTTTTTGATTTACAGGAAAGGATAAATGCTGGTTTAGCAAGCGCCATGGCTGCTGGTGGTAACATGTTAGTCATAGGCACCAGTCACGGTTTGATTCTGGGCTTTGATTCTAATCAAACCTTACGTTGGTGCGACCAAGAAGCTAGGCACCAAGGCTCCGTTTCAGCTTTATGCTTCAATCACGATGGTTCGAGACTATTAGCAGGCTTTGCAAGAGGACACATACTAATGCTAGAAAGCTCTAGTGGAAAAGTTTTAAGGACACTCACTGACGTACATCCTCCTGGGACTGCAGTGTTACATGTGAAAGTAAGTTTATCTTTTGCTTGGTGAAGATTAATAAGTTGCACGCAAAATTTTTTATACCATTTTCGAAGTTCTCATTTCGCATTTTCTGAAGAATACTGTTTGATGTTTCGAAAAACATACCCAAAGTTAAACTTAAAACACAATATTGAAAATGACACTGAAAAATAACACATGAAGTGTTAATAAAATTTGATATGCAATCAAAGATACAATAATGCTTTCCGTCATCGTAAAACTCTTACCTACACTTTAAATCATTCAGATGTGTATTTGAAAAGTGATTTGAAAAATCAGTACGTGTCTTCACATGAATTTGTACTCTGCTTTGGTTTTAGTAAGTACATACTAGTGCTGTGAGATTTAGTTGGCTTAACCGGCCAAGACAATCAACTTGATTAATTAGCTGAAAGTTAGCTGGCTAAAGTAATTAGCCGGCGAACATAGTCAACCAGTGAACCGGATAAGCCGATTAATAATAGCTAATCAGCTAGTTTTGACCGGTCAAATCTAGAAATGCTGAAGATCAACAAGAAAATTAATTTTTCACCTCTTGGATTCGAACTTCTAACTATAATACCGCATAAATAGACGTTTGTCACTTAGAATTACAAAAGTTCTCCAGTGAATCCAATTTTAATATCACTGAATAATATCGACGGCAGTATGGAAGAACGTGACATCTCAAATTGTGCCAGAACCTCGTGACATTCAGACCGAATTCAAATTTTTCATTGATAAAGCACTGGAATTTCGGGTGTATGAATTACATGAAGCATTTTTTTCTAATAGATTCAATAATTGAGGGCGCCGAAATGAAAAGGGGACGAAACGAAATTTCGCAGAATAAGTATTGTCCAGCAGAATATTTTTTCGACTTGCGCAAAACTCAATTTGAAAAAATAGGCTCGGTAGAGAATTTCATTCCGCATCTTTTACCAAATAAACTATATTGATAATTTTTATAGTTGATAAAATATTTCAAGAAAAAGCCATTCTCGAGGAAACAAAAGTTTAATGCTTTTTTCACTTCAACTCGTCATAACTTTTTTAGGTATTCATATTTCTTCTTGAAACTTGTACACGATAAACTTGCATGTATCCCGCGTCTTTCAAGAACAATCACAATTCTTGATATCAAATAGAAACAATGTCGCGATAAAAAAAAAAAAAATCATACCAACATTTTCACAATGCTATGAAAAAGTTTTGTGGTAATTTTTAGCTCTTATTGTTTAAGAGCATTGTTAATTTTTCTGTGAGCGCGTGTCACGGTGCATCTGCGGTGCGCGCCACTCACATTCTCAAGCGGTTGAACCGTACTGAAAAAACATGTAAGTATGTTTAATCATTTTATTAATCATTTTCTCATTTATTTACTTTTCATAATGAGTTCGATTTTATGTGTAAGCTTCTTAGCGTTCTGTAGGCCCGATGTAGGTTTCTGTGTGAGTATCATTCCAATCCCATAATGTATATAATTTTTGTCTTCATTTTATAAATTGAAAAATTCAATGTAATTAACATATGAGAATTGAAGAATATTTGTTTGTTTGATTTTATGTGAAAGATTCTGGTTCCTCAATATGAAGGCTACATAAATCAGAAAATCATTGAAACAATTATTGAATTTATTGGAAAAAAATGCTTCGTATAATTCATGCACCCAAAATTCCAGTGCCGCATTAATGAAAAATTTGACCTCGGTCGAGATGCCACGTTCTTCTTTCACAATTCGAGATGTCACGTTCTTCCATACTGCCGTCGAATATACTAGCTACAGTTGGGAAATAATACGTATTAAATTATTCGTAAATATGCGGAACTAGGTAAGTGGTGTTGCTTTTGTTAAGCGAGGGTGACTGGATGCTCATTGTCAGTCCTGCTGGATCACTGTGCCCGGGCCCATTAGGGCACTCTGGAGTGCAGGAAACGACGTGAGGCCAGCCAGCTTAGTGAACTGAAGCAGCCTGCCAACCCTATTTCCTCGATTTTCTTCCCGCCGGTGTAGCTGACTTTAAGGGCTTGTTTGCGTGGGCCCATTCTGCCACACCGTGCAATCAGGTGGAAGGGAGTCGCCTGCTCTTCCCCACATCTCGGGCACTGGGACTCTACTGATCAACTGACCGTCGATCCCAGGTTGAGCGAAATGCTCACCCTGGATCCCCTGCACCAGTGCTTTTGGAGAGTGTAGTTCGTCTGGGTTGTTCATCCAGGTCTCTCTGTGAGGGTGCATTACCCTGAAGGGCTGGCGAAGTTGGAATCCGCCGAGCAGCGGTCCCCGCTCATAGCTAGGATGGACTGTGGTGCCCCTCCTCGGTGTAGTACTACTGTGTTTCCTGCACTGGTGTGCATCTAACGTCCCAAATGCCCCAGTCGTTGCGCCGCACTCCAGGCCTCCTCGTCCACTGGTGTGGGGGTACCAGATCCAAGAGATCCCCCATGGCAGTTATGGGGGTGGTTCTAAGAGCCCCCGTGATGACTAGGATTGCCATTTTGTAGATGCAGTCGTATAGCTTGCAGAGTATGGCCTTGCCCATTGCATAGATAGAGAGAGCATAGGTGATCTGAGGTAGTATGATGGCCGTCAATATCCATCGAACCACTCGTGGTGTAGTCCCCAGGCTTGGCCCACCATCCTTCTGCAGGTCCAGTATGTGGCCGTGGTCTTCTGTGCCTAGTGATCGATGTGAGCCTTCCACGTGACTTTGTTATCCAGGGTGACTTCCAGGTAGCATACCTCAATAGAGAGGTCAGTCTCGACCCGAAAATCTCGATATGTTCCATCATGAGGTTATGTTTCCTAGTAAACAGTACCATCTCGGTTTTGCTGAAATTAATCCCCAGCGACCGAGATGTGCACCAGTTCTGAACAAATTCAAGTACCTTCTGCATCTTTCTAGTCATGGACGGGAGGTGGTCGCCTGCGACAATCAAAGCTACGTCGTCAGCGTATCCCACTGTAGTTCCCATTATCTTGCCGAGCTCTGTAAGTAGTCCATCTGCGATCAGGGTGCACATCAAGGGAGACAAAACTCGTCCCTGCAGGTATCTCCTGCTGACTCGGGTCCTGACTTCGGTACCTCCAAGACTAGTGGTGACGATTCCGGTTTGTAGCATCTGCCTGATTCAGTTGAATAGCATGGCGCTTATGCCGAACTTAGGACCGAATAAGGACACACAGCTAGAGTTCCGTCCGTTGTGAATCTGTCCACTACTCGGTCCAGCGTTTTCGAGCAGAAATGACATCAGGCTAATCAGTCTCCATGAATTGGCGCGGTCGTAGCAGCGGTTGCCCGTTCTCGGGATGAAAATTATTCTTATCTCTCTCTAGCTCATGGGTATGTACCTAGCGCTAGGCACGCTCTGAAGATAGTGTTCAGCCTGGTAACCAGGGCCTCCCCACCCCCTTGAAGGAGGGCTGGTAACATCCCATCTACCCGCGGGCTTTTAAACCTGTTGAAGGTGTCGATACCTCATCTGATCTTGGCCATCGTAACCGTGGTGCTGTCGGGAGGTTAGTTACTGTATGACGCCAGAGAATATGGTTTACAGGTTGTTTATTGCCAGAAAAATCGGGTTACACAGTTCGGATGGCGTAGTAGAAAATGCGGAAGGCAGGGAAAATAAGCGAAACGAGTTGATAGATACGTATGTGCCAAGAGCGTGGCGAAGACTGGGATAGAGATGAAGGAAACGTGCAGGCTCGCCCCCGAGTCGAGGCCAAGGGTCGCGTCGCGCCATAAATGCCACATGTAGGGAAATTTCCGGCGCGGTCAAACCCTTAGCCCTCGGCTAGCGAGGTGAGGCCTGGACACTCGAAGGTTAGTTGTAAAGAACTACGGAAAAAGATACACATGGAGAAACGGAAATATTTTAATGGTTTTTCGCCGGCTTGCCGGTGGCGGGTGTCCGCCACAGTAACTGTTTCCCCTGCCGATTTTCAGTCCATTGATCCACGTCCGGTTGGGCCGACCTGTGAAGGCGTTTCCTGAGCTACGGGCCTAGAGCCTAGGACGTGAACCTCCAGCAAGTGGTTCAGTATGTCTGACTGGTTTTCCGCTATGCCATCGTCCGGCAGTGTGAGGTCATCCATTCTAATATGCGGGCCTGACGAGAAAACTCTGCGGCGCTTAGCCAGTAGTGTTAGGGCTTCAGACTCACTGCAGAAGCTTCTCCAAGCCTCCGCCTTCGATCTTGTGATCATTTTCTTGTACCCCTTTTGGGTAGCCTTATAGGCTGCTCAGTCCGGAGCCTTTTTTGTCTTAAGGGCTCTGTTTATTAGTTTCCGGGAGTTGGATCTGAGTTTGTCCAGCTCTCTACTGCACCAGAGAACCTTAGACATGCTTACCTTGGGCTCCGTAAGGCACGCTGCCTCAAAGCCCTGGATTATGGAGGATCGTAAGTGTGTTACGTGCCCTCCACCACGCTTGTACTGCTCAAACGACAGCAATATCCCTGGAGCCCCCATTCAAGCTCTTCCTGTAGGAAAGGCAGTCTGTGGGCTTGAGATTCCGGCACATCCTTGTCGGTTCCACCTCAGCATCTGCTGCGAGGGAAAACGCAATGCGCCTGTCGTCTAAGAGTGCGTCTTCTTGGTGCACCCGCCAGTCGTTGATTAGGTTCAACAACCTAGAGCTGCAGAGTGTCATGTCCATCACTTTCTACCGGTGGGAGGTAATGAAGGTCGGTTGTGAGCCTTTATTCAATATTTCGAGCTCCACTGCTGATAGGTAGTCCAGCAGAGCTGTACACCTCTTATTGGTGTCGGAGCTGCACTATACAATGTGGTCCGAATTTGCATCACAGTCAATCACCAGGGTAGTCTTTTTCGGTGCACTACCTAATCAGCTCTCTGAGTTCCATCGTCGGTGGTGGTTCCACAGAATTGTAAGAGAGGTAAATCGAACAGACGACTAGATATAGTCCAGATAGTCCTGCCCTTTGTCTATCTCAGTTTGATCGATCTTGCGGCCAAGTCTCTGTTACACAACTGGCTGAGTCTTGGTGTGTGATGCCTGTTGTTTAGGAAAACCGCCGCCCTGGGACTAGGTTCAGCCGCGCTTTCCACGCACACTAGCACACCGTTCTCTCGGTCTAGTCCTGCAACAAATACTTTCATAATATGTGGTTCATGTATGACTGATATGTCTGCTCCACCTCTAGGCTGCGGCTATGAATAGTCTCCCCTTGTCTCCACGTCGTACCGCTGGCGCGGGGGTTGCACTTAGCAGTGTTCTGTGCGAACCTACCTATATGCTTTTTCGCTCGGCTTTGCTGAGCTCATGGGCCCTTGAGGGACAACCCCTGGGCCGCACAGCATAGCCTCTTCTTCCAATAGCACCCCTCGTGCTCTGGACCGCAGATCTCGTGCCCTGGATCCCTGAGCCCGAGGGTGTTACGTCTTCCGTCGGGGCAGTGACAGAGGGGCCCCGTTGCCATTACCGGCACTGCTGCTCCCTCCCACGGCGCCACCTCGACCCCGCTGACCTGCAAAAAGGCCTCGGGTCCTTTCTCTGTGCTAGGGTGTCTGTCCTTGAAGGAGATACGCCCCAAGCCGAAGTAGGCCAGGTGCCCCTCCCCCTCTCTCACCTGAGAACTTCTCTGGATTTGGCGTCCGGCGTTTTGGCGTTTCAGCCTCCTCATTATGACCTCCGTTTCCAACGGTAGACCAGAAATGAGGATCATCGTCCTCTTAGGTCTGGACAGTTGTTCCCTTTATAAAATTTGGAGGGAAGCCCCCGCCCAAGACGTCGAGACCGTGACCGTCCGAACAGCGCCTTCTCGTCGGAGCGCGAGACGTAGAGGACGCCCTGGTCGCACCGCTTCTTTGATCTCGATTTGTAGCATGGTCGCCGTCGAGCTGGTCTCCATGAAGGCCACCTTGTCCAGCTCTTCCCTTAAATCTAAGTTCTCTAGTCCCAAATCCATAAAAGTCTCACAAGTATGCAGGAAGCGACGGTCCGCCCCCACAGAGCTTGCTATGTGGGTGTAAGGCTAAGTACAATGGGGTGACGCCCAGTACCCCAAAGCATTTTTTGTGACTCCGTACCCCATTGTCATCCAGCTCTCGGCACGATAGCTCCCACCTTGGCTTGGGGAGTTGCTCCGTGACTGGGGCCTTAGTTTCCCTGACCCAGTTTTTACGCCAGCCAGGTCCCGTATAGCCCCGATTAACCAGGTCGTCGCCCGCGCTCATCCCAAGGACCGGTTGCCAACCGGCATCCCGGTCCCGGGCCTGAATGCGCGGGGTCTTTCCTGGCCGTTCACCTATCCGCCACCTGGAGTCGCGCTTAGTTTGCGCTGAACCCATAACCCTTATCCCGTACAGGGCTTAGGGTCCGAGGTTTAGTAAGTGAGTTTGGAAAGTTAAGCCGAACAAGTATCACTATAATACGAATGTTAATAGTTTTATTCTTAGCTCGGCTGATTATTATTGATTGATAAAATTTTTTGGTACCTTGGACAATTGGATGACAATAATTCCGTAAAGTGAATATAATAAAATTTATTCCAGTTGCAATTTCGAATCTGAAAGAATTTGAAAAAAATTCATTGGCTTATTGATTTTGTACATTTTCAAGTTTAGCCGATTGAAATTAGATGATTACCCAATTTTGGTCGGCCATGCTGGTTAACCGACTAACCATTTCGGCCGGATAATTGTTTTAGCCAGCTAACTATCAGCTAATTAACCTAGTTAATTGTCTTCACCGACTAAGCCGGCTAAATTGTACAGCACTAGTATATGTCGCTAATGTTTGAACTTGAAAATGATCGCAAGTTAGCGTATATTTATAATCAAGGATATCACTCAGTTATAATAAAACTTATAATCACAAAGCGTGAAAGCTCAACAAATTGATCGCAGATATCACATGAAAACTTTTACTTCACTAAATGAGTAAAAAATATATTTCCGATAATTTTTAACATTTGGGCTGTCTAATTATAAGTATATTTATAATCAAGGATATCACTCAGTTATAATAAAACTTATAATCACAAAGCGTGAAAGCTCAACAAATTGATCGCAGATATCACATGAAAACTTTTACTTCACTAAATGAGTAAAAAATATATTTCCGATAATTTTTAACATTTGGGCTGTCTAATTATAAGTTGTCTCTTGAATATCATGTAATAGAAATCAATATTAAGAAAGGGTATCATCCAAAATTCTTTTCTTAAAGTATGAGTCTCTAAACCTACATATCAACTGGTAAGAATCTACTCTTATCTTTTTTGTACTCATGTTATTTAACACCCCTAGCAGTTCAAGTTGCATCACTGCTTTCAGTGATTGTACAACTTGATTATTTGATTATTTCACACATCGTCAAATGATTGAATGCGTTGATCTTTGATTGACATAGAACATATTACTATATTGTTGATTCTTAATGTGCAAGTGCACTTTTTTGAAACATGCCCTCGCAGATATGAAATCATGCATTTTTAGTAACGGAATTATTTCACATCTTAATTGTGTTTTTTCATTTAGTTCACAGACTCACCAAAACTGGCTTTGTGCAGTGACAGTGGGGGTTCTGTATTTGAATTAAATTTTACTCGCGTTATGGGAGTTAGAGGCTGCGACAGCAAATGTCTCTTTAGCGGTTCAAGGGGCGAAGTTTGTACATTGGAACCCCTTCTATTGAACCAACTCCCGACACATTCGCTGAAGAATTATACGCTGGTCGCAATGGCTACTTTATCAAAGGTATTGTAATTTTTTCATCCTTGCCGTCTTGAACGTACCTTCTACCAAGAATTTCTTTGGTAAGATGGTAAAAAACTGTCTAATTTTTTAAGAATGAATTAAATCTGAATCTGTTGAATGAATCAAATGATACTCCGATATCGCAACAAACTGAAATAATACAACCTTTACGTGTCAAACTAACAGTGAAGGAATATTTGTTGATTTTAATGTACATTTTACTTGTTCGAAAACGGAATTTTTAGAGACATATTTTGAGTATTAAATTTCACAGTCAATCTAGATTTTGGATTCAGTCGTCTATTTAATTTTAAGCTTGAATCGTAATTATATGAGAGCATAAACATTATTTAAAAATGTTTCTAGTTTGTATATACTACGTTATTTTGGCTCGTTACTTTATGCTTATTTGCTGTATGTAATTGTCACATTGTGCATATAGTAGTGTAACTAATGATAAGTTGTGTTCACACCCTTTGCACATCCTTGATTTACAGACGAGACTAATTCAAATCAGCTGCCTCGTCAAATATCTTTCCTAATACTGTTACTGAGTTAACCAATAATATTGTATGAACAGTCCGCCCTTAGAATTTAAAGAGATATCATGATTTAATCTTTGCTTTCGGTTCATTTGACGTGCTTTAACTTTGTTCGGAGAACTCTTTTAACCGTTATTTTCA
Source organism: Neodiprion virginianus (assembly GCF_021901495.1). Lineage (NCBI taxonomy): Eukaryota > Metazoa > Arthropoda > Insecta > Hymenoptera > Diprionidae > Neodiprion > Neodiprion virginianus. Next base: position 19,513,002 of record NC_060877.1, read on the forward strand.
CTCTTGTGCTACGAAAGGTAATTCAAGTTGTTTTCTGGAATCGTCGTTCAGCTCGTACAACTTTCAATGAAAATGATCTTAGCATATTTTTACATGTAACTTCACTTGAAATTAACTCACGTAACATCGCAGTTCTGACACTAGTGTTCTAACAAACAGGTACTTACGATTAAATGTTTTTTTTTTTTTTGAGTAATTCAAGTGAAAGCACGTTAAACAAATGAAACACAAAGATAAAAGGATTAGCATAGTACGGTACGGTAGTATTTCAAAATATGGAGCATTATATTTCAGATCTTTAGTTAGTGTATAACCCAGTGTAATTGAACTTTACAGTAAGTTTTTTCTTGGTCTGGTATAGATGGTTATCAAACTATCAGGGATGAAATTTTCGACTTCAATCCCGCATTATTTTCCATTGATATCTGTTGACTTCAAATTTACCGTATCTAAACAATTTCGTCAGAAGTATTTTGAATTATTTTCTTCATATTTTTATTGGTGCTTAGTATTTCATATCGAATCCATTTGTACTTGGTTTTTCAACATAATCGATGAAAATTCGTTTTTATAAAATTTCTGCTACTTCGATTCTAACCCTGTTGTAAATAAAAGTAAGGTTCAATTTTTTGCTGTGAGTACCACTAAGGAAGTTCGGGGCTAACATGTAGTTTTCTAGAAACATAGCACTACACGAACGGTGCAATCCGTCAGACCAGTGATTTGAATTTTGTATTGTTCGATTCTGTTATTTTGACGAAGATTGAGCCTGATTTTCGGCAGCCAGCAGTGGCGTTGAGAGCTGACTCCATTACCAACGTAATCGACTTGGTCGAAAAACTACCTGTGGTGCAGGGCTACAAGACGGTCATTTTTTAGAGGTTTGGTTACATTTTTAAAGTAATGTCATATTTTGTCATATTTTTGTAAGTGACCGGAGAACATGACTTGGCCGTGAAACGCCACTGCGAACCTTCATTTATCCAACTATAAGTTCAAGCGCGAAATACGAGATGCTACTTGCGCTCCGTGTTTCTTTATTCTGTCATTCCGCGGTGCAGCGGTGGCTTCAGTTGATTCCATCGCATTTATTTCCCCACCTCACCGGCAATGTCACGTGAGCAACAGAGTGAAGGGCTGATAAGGTTGAGGCATCGTGTAGGGCGCTCGTCACGTCGATCCTTGCACTCGAAATAAGCATGAAAACAACGCCAACAACAAGAACGACGATGGCGACGATGACGACGACAAGCTCAACACGATTCACTTATACCGGGAGCTTCAAGACAGGGAATTTTTAACGACGTTTGGTGACATTTTTGTGAGTGTCGAGTATTCTGTTTCGAAAAGTAGGTTCATTTTCTCTTCAAATTCTTTCATCACCATGTACGCTGCATGTAAAAAATAAGTTCGTAGAATGTACGAACGTGTTCGCTTATTAGGATGGTGCTATGGTTATATTATCAGTATAATTTTTTATTGAAGTAAATATTTTCCTTGGAAATGAAGTTCAGTAACGACCACCAAAAATTGTTTACGTTTCGGCCTGACAAGGAAACGTTTTCAGGTGTCCCCCTCCGATTTCGATGAAACTCTGGTATGTTATAGAGGGTCAGAATCGATGACATACGTATTTTTTTTTATTGGCCCAAACTCATTTTAAAGGGGTAAAACACCCCTCCAAAGTTGACCACCTCCCAAGATGATTTTTCTGTTTTGCATTCAAGGAAGGGATTTTGATAACTAATAATGATAGTAATAAATACCTTGTCAAAAGTGATGAAAAACACACTTCGAATATTCTCAAGAACTCTTTATTTTAGGGGTTAACTTGTATATACAAAGTTCATTTTTTACATTAGAAACAAGATGTTCGTCAGAGCTCAATGAATCCAACAGCACTGTGAAGAGCATGCAAGAATACAGAATACGTGCTTCCGATTTTTTCCCAAAAACTGAATTCTTATTGACTTTTTTCCCAATATTGCGGATTATGTCTAGTATTTAACCATGAATCATTGAATAACATTGTTTGAGGCTCGCATTAATTCTGGCATCGCTCTCTTATCATTTTACTGTTTTATCATTTTTTTTCAAGAAACGTAAATATTTTTCATTTGAAGCTAACTATCAACTACTCGAAAATTCGATGTGTGTCATATGTAAACAAGTCATATCTCTACTTGAATTAATTCTATGGCACAGATATTTTTTTTTAACGATTACGCGTATCTTTCGGATATTTTCAATATGAAAAGTCGTGAGACCGTTCAGTGCTTGTTAATACGTTAATAACAGAATTTCGAGCAGTTATTGAATTTCTTCTCACGTTTACAATGAAAGTAAATCCAATAAACGTTATTAAACTTCTGTGGGCAGCATTTGAAGTAATGAATATACCCGAGTCCCCGTTAACAAATAATGAACGCGAAATAGTATCGAACTTCGAAAACATTTTATTACAAAGCATGACAGAATATAATAGTGTGGAAATGATTGAGGAAAATTCTCTTGACTTTGAAGAGCCCTACAAAAATCTTGAAACGTTCGCAGTGGAAGATGCAGATTTTCAGGTGCCTTCCGAAGGACCTGAAGATAGCTGTTCCGAAGATGACGAACCTTTAAGTTTCGATTATAAAAGAAGAGCTGTTGAATATTGGCGAAGTGCAAAGACGAAAAAAAATCGCTCAATTGATACGGTTCGTCATAGATACAAAAAAGTCAAATCAGTATGACAATTGCGTCGTTGGGCACACCAAATCAACCAGGGAGAGACATACATGGAAAAATTGGCTCGCATATCAGAGTATACATTGCAGAATATGAAAAATGCCATTGACGCAGGCTTGATTGTTCATGATACGGATCTGCGAAGATGGGCTTTACAGGCCCAAGGACTTATCAGTCATAAGGATTTTCGATTTAAAGCATCACCAACGTGGTTACTTCACTTTAAAAAGATCCATCGCATTACTAGCAGAAAAATCAATAAATTCGCCACGCGAATATCAGTGGAAAATAGTGAATATTTACACAAGAGTGCTGAAGAATTTTTGAAAAGAGTTGAACCTTATATTTCCGAATATGGATTACAAAATATATATGATTCTGATCAGAGTGGTTTCCAAATAGAGATTCATTCTGGACGAACGTTAAAGGAAGAAGGAACTAAACAAGTGTCGTGCATAGTACAATCAGTAACTTCAACAACGCACAGTTATACTATACAGCCTACAATTTCAGCGGACGGAAAATTATTATCTCCATTATTTATTGTTTTAAAAGAACCAACCGGAACGTTCGGACCTATAGTTGAACAACATTTATTCAGACCGCCAAATGTTTTCATCACAGCTTCCAAATCAGGAAAACTTACTTCAGGTATAATAATTCTTGTTTCGCGCTGCATACATTCAAACGGTATTAATTACAATGATTCATTACAGAGCATTTCAAGATGTGGTTAGAAGAAGTGTTTATCCCAAAAGTGGGACCGAAGAGTCTACTTCTAATTGATTCTTGGAGTGGGCATTGTTCTAGAGTTGTGCAAGAGACAACACCCCCAGACAAAAAGTTGACGACTTTATTGATACCGAAAGGAACCACTGGAAAAATTCAACCTCTCGATGTTTTCGGCTTCCGTATATGGAGAAATTATATTCGTCATTTTTCAGACACCGTAGTTCTTCTTGATTATGATTTAAATTTACATGTAAGGAATAATATAATAAAATTACAGTCTTTAGTTCACAACCAACTGTCATCTCCGCGATATCATAATTTGTTTCGTTATGCGTGGCATAAAAGCGGGTTCATTGCCAAGAAACCTGATGAATTTGACAACCCCGTCGATTTTGCATTTGGACAGTCATCTCATCCGAATTGTGAAATCGAAGGTTGCACGAATGTCGCAGTAATCAGATGTTCTTGGTGTAAAAACTCGCTTTGCCTACAGCATTTTTTTGATGAATATCATTATTGTACCGACTATCATCCATAAAGCGATTTATAGATAAACTTGGAACTTGTTTTTGTTTAAAGGGTGTGGCCACGGTAGAGGAAGTAGAATCATGTGCATATTCAACAATTTTGTATTATATAAACACGTAATTTATTTACAAAACTATTTACAGGTGTATTTGGTGTATGAATCAAAGTAACAAAAAAAAATTTCTTTATTCATTTTTTCAATGCAAAATGGCTAATAATCACTACTTGTTTTTTGTTTATCTTTTTCCCAGCACTTACCCCTGAAATATCTGTGCCATAGAATTAATTCAAGTAGAGATATGACTTGTTTACATATGACACACATCGAATTTTCGAGTAGTTGATAGTCTGTTTGAAATGAAAAATATTTACGTTTCTTGAAAAAAAATGATCAAATAGTAAAATGATAAGAGAGCGATGCCAGAATGAATGCGAGCCTCAAACAATGTTATTCAATGATTCATGGCTAAATACTAGACATAATCCGTAACATTGGGAAAAAAGTCGATTACAATTCAGTTTTTGGGAAAAAATCGGAAGCACGTATTCTGTATTCTTGCATGCTCTTCACAGTGCTGTTGGATTCATTGAGCTCTGACGAACATCTTGTTTCTAATGTAAAAAATGAACTTTGTATATACAAGTTAACCCCTAAAATAAAGAGTTCTTGAGAATATTCGAAGTGTGTTTTTCATCACTTTTGACAAGGTATTTATTACTATCATTATTAGTTATCAAAATCCCCTCCTTGTATGCAAAACAGAAAAATCATCTTGGGAGGTGGTCAACTTTGGAGGGGTGTTTCACCCCTTTAAAATGAGTTTGGGCCGATAAAAAAAAATACGTATGTCATCGATTTTGACCCTCTATAACATACCAGAGTTTCATCGAAATCGAAGGGGGACACCTGAAAACGTTTCCTTGTTAGTCAGTTCTTTAATGTATGAAACAATATAAAGTATTTATTATATATGATTAAGACTATTGGTACAACTGCCACGTTAATGCTCTAACGACTAACATTACGCCGTCTCCAGAAATTCGGAGAAGAATACATAGATCCAGTTCACTAGTAATGACACATAGCGCGCCATCTCTCGATCTCTCATTCAAAATACAAATGTATACACACACTCAACAAGAACATTTTTAAACTCTTCAATATCTTTCACAAACTCGTAAATTCGTTCTCGTAGTTCTGCTCTTTTTAAGGTTCTTCTCATCATGATAGGATCAATACAAAAATGATTTTCTGACATGCATTTGCGACTTTTATAGCTCTATGTCTCCCACCATGCATACGTTCCGGTAAGCTGTTTCTTAGAACTTGTTCTCGCATACCGATCAACACTCACCTCCCAACATCAAGTTATCATGCTGATTGATGCAGCCCCCCCCCCCCCCCCGAAATTTATTTGCTGACAGATATTCGAACTGTTTTTTCTTTCTAAATTCTGAGAATTCAGTATCGCTCACCGATCGATGCAAGCCTCACGAGAAATCTTTGCAGAAATACGAACTGTTTGTCTGTACGTAAGAACGTAAGGTCTGTAAAATGTTGGAATCGGAATCTGTACGCAGAATCCTCATACTATTCTACTCGTACAAAATCGTCAAGTATATCATTCGAACACTCTATTTGCAATCGAATTTCGAAAGTAATGAAGTCAAGGCTTACCGAATCACGGATAGACATTTTGGATTTGCGTTGTCTACAAGTACTCGAAATTCATTTGCTGATTCTCTTGCTTGATGGCCGTAGTTTCATTCTCGCGTTATTGAGTAGAGTAAACTACATTTTGTTAAGAATGTTGCGTAGACTCAGGGTTCCAAATTGAGTTTGTTTCGTCCGTTATAATTTACGTACAGCCTAAATTCCGTTGAACAGGGCCGAATCGCGGTATCATGTTTTTCAGTCTCGGCTCTCGTATAGGTCGCGGTTTGACAAAATAGAGTGTTTGGATTAGCGAACGATTTATTTCATATTTTTGAGAAAGTTTTGAGTCTTGATGTGTTGCAATTGCGTTTAGTTGAGTTCGACGTTCTAACTCACGATACAGTTACTATTAAGATTTGAGTTTTAGTTGCGTCGATTTAGTTGCTGATTGCGCTGCGAGTTTTGGTTATTTTTTGATTTACGATTAAGTTTGCATCGTGACGAGTTGTACTGTTCAGGTTTCGTTTTAGTTGAATTTAAGTTGAAATTAAGGTTACATTTAATCCATTTTAGATTCAGTTGAGTTAAAGTTTCAAATGATGTTTATTTCATCGGAGGTTAAGTTTAGGATAATGTTAAGCTTAGTCTAGGTTGTTTAGTTAGTTTTAAGTCATTTTACGGTTCTGCCGATGCTACAAGTCGGGTAATTGTTAAGAATACAGTCTGTTCGGTAGTCTGGTCGGCATGCCAACGAGTAATTAGTTAAGGTTTCGGGTTCGTAGCGATTGTTGCTCTTCTTTCTTCTTTTATCGCTTCTTTGTTTTTGAGAATTTTGAGTCAAGTCTAGTTTTAGTTTGCGAGCTAAATAACTCGGTACATTAAGAAAGAGTACGATTATATTTATAAATATGCTAGTTGAGATTTTGAGAATTTCGAATGTCAAGTGTAGTTTTGGTGAGCGAGCTAAAAGCTCGGTAGATTAAGAAATAGTGAAGTTACGATAATTTTCTGTTATTTTGGTTTTGAATCGCAAAGAGCGAGTTTCGGATAGGTATGTATGTTTTATTTTCCGTCTCGCTTCTTAAGAGAATATATTATTTTATTTTATTTTCTTAACCGGCTTGTTTTTGTCGAGTGTCTCTCTTTCTCTCGCTAAAATTACCCCTCCCATCTTCGTAGTACTGAGAATCGTTAGGGACCACCAGGGCGGGCGGCCTATGAGCCACCTCTGCAAAATAGTAAGTGCAACCCATTTTCCGATTACCGCTCAATTTAAGGGGGTTTCCTGAATTAGAATGTTATAAAACAGCGTTTTTTTGTGATTTAATTTTAGAGAAGAAAGAGGGAAATGAAGTTATTGAATTTAGAAGTATGATTTTATATGTATTTAACCAATAAAAAATTTTTTTTTAAGTAAACACCTCTTAATTTTTGACTGAAACAAAAAACCAAAGAGGATTAAATTGTTATATAATTTTCTTCTCGGTGAACTAAAAAAAGGCAGAAAAAAATTTGAAATTAAAAATTTTGGCGGTTTTTAAAAAAAATTAAACTTTAAGGCACTGTTACGGGTTTGAGGAGGTTTGATTCGACAACCGGTAACCGGTACCTTTTGGTTTTATAAAGGCTTCATTAGCACTGAGTAATGTGTAATTGTGTAACTAGGTGATTTGGATCAGGAATAGGTAAAATGATTATTTAGACTGGATCTGAGGTTCAACTTGGAAGTTAGAGTTGAAGTTGATTATACGAACGTTGGAATAGGACTGAATCCGAGGTAAAGAGCAGGAGTAGACGAAAGGTGCGCAAATCCAGAATGGTGGAGAATAGAATTAGCAGAGTTGGCAAAAAGCGAGTAGCGTGAGCCAGAATGGAAATAGGAGGACAGGAATGAGACGACAAGTTTACAAGGTTATAAGGATCGTGGGAGAGTGACGAGATCAGGGAGACGTGTGGCAATACGCCGACGTCACAGAGCCATAAGAATTATTTAAATACACTTTTTTACTAACTTTTTTAGTTCGCTTCAGAGAATTCAATACTGTTCAAAAAAAAACGTTAGTTTAATGAAATAAGTTGTTTAGTTTTTTAGCTGTCACGCACGCGAATTTAGAAAAATCGTAAAAATAAAAACTGGAGAATACGCATTTCAAAGTTTTCAATTAGAAAAGAGATGAATTTTTAGTTAATTACGCTGATAATCTGCTAATCAGCTATTCCTGTTCCATATAACAGTCCTTTTACTTCTTCAAAAGCCTCATTTTGATGCATTCAATCGAGTTTACTGGCTGTCCGAGCCTTTTTACTGCTAAATGGTTGGTGGTTGTACTCTCTGTCGATCCGTTGCGTGTCAGCGATATCAGCAAACATTGTGCACTGCTGTCCTATACTCAAATTAAGTGACTGCATGGCACTCGCAATCGCTGAATACCCTTCGTTGGACATATCTACAGCCATGTAGTTCAACGACAACTTCAACGACTTTTTCGCCCGAATTGAGGTGTTTTGGAGTGATAAGCCAAATTATTGAGTTGAATGACTTATTGGATTTTTTAGTCTAACCGCCTAAGAATCGCATTAAAAGGTTATCATTCGGGAGATCTTCATAAATTGGGCGAATGTGTTTCTCAACTTCTTCATTAATCAATCGATCGGGATGCTCGAAATATTTTAATTGATTCATGGATTCAGCTTTGCGCCATTCACACCAACTGTCGTTGCCAACTGGATAATTATCGTGCCGAGAAGATTAATCAGTTTAACAATAATGATCCAGCGTTGCTATTATAGCTTCTTTCATCTTTTGGACAGAATCCACGTTCCTTCTAATGGACAAACTATAATAAATCGTCAGTTCTTTATGACACCGGCTGTCAACCGTTTCTTACAACTGAGCTTCCGTTCTTTCTTTATATTTCAAAGTCGTGAACCCATGCATTTTTGTACGTGTCCCACTCATTTTTTGTAAAAGGGCAATCATCACCGTACGATTTTATTTATCATCAAAATGCCTGCAAAAGATTTTGAATCCCCGTCGCCGATGTAATTTGTATATTTTACGCCAAATTTTTTGTCAGATCTTAAAAACGTTTCTGTAATAGAATCCGCCTTCATCTTCCCAGCTAAACCTTGGTGATTTGAAGAGCATGATTCTGCGTAAGTTTCGTACCATTTTTCAAATTTGTCATCGTCTAGTGATTTCTTGTTTAGAGTACAGATGTGGCAGTATGCACTTTTTACGATAAGGGCGATACTTTACCACTGTAGTGTCCAATGAGAGTTGTTACATCGTATGATAAAGTGAAGCCACATTTTTTGCAGGATGCATCGTCAGACTTTTTCAAATGATTTTCAACATTCCCCGTTTTCTGCATTCTCTTCTCGCTCTTCTTTGACAGCTTTCTCAGTGACGTTATTGAACATCGATTCCGATGCCGGGTAAATGTACTGGACTATGTTATCGTACATCGATTTCGCTAACCCTTGGCATAGATTGATGAGTCCACAAAATACGTTGATGCCACCTCGTCCAGCATCAAGTAGCCTCATAACAAACACGATTCGTCTATCTATTTCATGACCGGCGTTTATTAACGAACCTGAATTAATTTCACGCCGACCGCACATACACGATAATATAATCATGAAGTCTAAGCCGCGATGCCCACTTTTTTCAAATTTAATTCTTTGTTTGCATGATGCGCAGATTATAATAATAGCAATTGCTTGAGAAACTGTGAAAAATTCAATGATTCTATAACAATGAAGTGGTTTCGCAATTATATCTTCGCTGCTCGCCGTAGATAATTTTGCGCGCTACTGCTTGTGATTCGATTTCCATGGAATTTACGCTTACGCGGTTTCAGAGCTCATTCAGAGGTCGATTTTGTATCTTTTGGATAACTTGCCATAATATTCTTACGATTTGCATGCGTCAAAAATCCGAACAAAACTAAGCGTTGATGCTACAAACTACTAGGTAAAGCCACGTACACTAAATGAATCATATACATTTATATCAGGCTTATTAATTAATTCGGTGCCTTTACTTTGGTATCTTGTATCTCTAGTTTGAATTTGAATTTTTTTCTTGTCCTAAGGTAGTTTCAAAGAGCAAACCGTATGCTGTGAAACGTACTATGAAAGATGGTGGCCCTGCGAACTAGACCTCAAACAGCAGTAGTTAAACCAATGGCATCCGACAAGGAGCATTTGAGACACTGCATTCTTTTTGCGTTCGAATTGAAAAAAAATGCAGCTGAGGCAACCGAAATGATTTGCTCAGCCTTAGGAGAAGGTGCAGTGATACATAAAACGTGTAAAAAGTAGTTCCAGAGATTTCGCAATGGTGATTTTGACCTTGCCGACCGAGAAAGACCTGGCTAGCCGAAAAAATTCGAAGACGAGAAACTGGAGCAGCTCCTGAAGGAAAATCCTACTCAAACGGAGAAAGAACTTGCACACGCTCTCGGAGTTACTCAACAAGCGATTTCCCATCGCTTGCATCAACTAGCGAGAATTCACAAGGCAGGACGATGGGTTCCGTATGTGCTCAGTCCGAAGAACAAGGAGAGGCGCTACGATACCGCACTATCTTTGTTATCACGCTTTCAACGGAATGACTTTTTGTAGAAGATTGTAACTGGTGATGAGAAATGGGTACTTTATGAAAACCCGAAAAGAAAAAAATCGTGGGTTCAGCCCGGTCAACCATCAACATCCACAGTCAAAACTAATATTCACTGCAAGAAAGTGTTGCTGCGGATCTGGTGGGACATGAAAGGTGTTCTCTATTATGAGTTGCTGAAACCGGGTGAAACTGTCACTGCTGCGCGATATCAGGAGCAACTCAAGCATTTGAGTAACGAAATTAGAGTGAAAAGACCGTATGCAGGAAGTGCTAGCAAGTGTTCTTGTTGCATGACAATGTAAAGCCACACACCGCAAGATCGACCAAAGACGCTATAAATTTATTGCGCTGGGAAGTTCTCCTTCACGCGGCTTATTCGCCAGACATGGCTCCTACTACCTGTTCCGGTCCCTTCAACATCACCTTTCGGATACGCACTTCAAGTCAGTGGAGGAGGTTGAAGAAAGCATCGCAGATTTCATCCAATCCAAACCACCATAATTTTACCGAAGTTGAAGGATTCGTCGCTAGTGGCACAGTTTGAGACAGTGTGTAATCATGGCTTGTCTGGGAGTGTAACACATTACACTGCTGTATTAAGCCATTTAGACCGGACCCGGCCAACTTCTACAAATGCACGGCACACGAACCAAAACAAATCTCGAATACAGGAGGCCCTTGTTAGTGTCAAATCAAAGCACTCATGAAAAACAGAAAATTAATATTTTAACCTTTATTTTTTTTTTTACATTTATTTAATAAGGTTGAAAATAACTTTGAAAAAAAGGAGTCCTCGCGGTGAACACGATTGTGGCCGTAAATATTATCTAAATCGACTTCCGTTTTCGATTGGATGTAAGTGAAAGGCGTGGCAGAGAGTGTGAGTAGTAGAAGGAAAGTAAGTGGGATAGCAAGGGCGAGTAAGGAAAGAGATAGAGTGGGGATGTTGAGGGGGAGATCAGGACGGGCGGAGACGCAAGGGGGAACAGGAGGGCGGGAAAAAAGAGGGAAGGGCAGGTAAAGGAAAGATGGGAAGTTTTGAGGTTAGGTAACGAGAACTAGGTGATGGCAAGGGGGAACGGCAGTAGAGAAGAAAAGGGGACGACATCTAGGGAGTCGGAAAGAGGTTAGACTAGAGATAGATAAGTGCCAGGCAGGTAAGGTAGGGAGTGGCGAAGCGAAATAGCATGAGTGAGGCGGGCGGCTAGAACGAAAGGGTGCGGAGCGTGGAAGAGGAGAGAAAGAAAGGTAGACCGAGTAAGGTAGCATTGCTAGACAGGGAAAGGAGTCACAGTTTAAGTCGGTGATGACGGTGACAGAACTATGGAAGAGAAAGCAGGAGGATGTAGGGGGACAAAAGAAGGAAGAAATAGACGGAGGGAGATGAAGAAAGCAATAAGGGACATGGGTAAAAGACTAGATGCAGTAGAAAAGCGGGGAGGGGAGGAAATAGAAAAGGTAGAGGAAAGACTGGCAGAAATAGAGAAGGAGCGCATAGAATGCGCGGAGAAGCGACAGCGTGAGGGGAACTCAGGAGTGGCAAAGATAGCAATGGATAGGGCAAGAGAGGTGGAGTGGGTTTTAGAGAGGAAAGAGAGGGCGGAGCGGAGGGGAAATATAGTAGTAAGAGGAACCAGAATAGAAAAGGAAAAGGAAAAAGAAGGATTGCAAAAGATTATGCAGGTAATAATAGTAGAGATCGAGATAAAAGAGACGTGGGAAGTAGGCGCGAAAGGGGTGAGAGAAAGGGGGATATGGATAGCAAGACTAGGGAGCAGGGAGCAAAAGAAGAGGGAGTTAATAGAAAAAAAAGTCATTTAAGAAGGAGGGAAGAGATATTAGAGGAGGATCTCACCTGGGCGAAAAGAAAAACAAAATGGAAATTGCGGGAGATAGCAGCGTTCGAGGAGAGAAGGCTGTGACGGGTTTTACGAATAATATGGGTGGGGAAGACAATTAGAGACGGGGCGGATGTAATCGGTAAAACTTAGTGAGTGTATTTTTGCACCGGGGTTGACTTAAAATACTAGATACAAAGGGGTTGTAGACTCGAGTGGTGGCTGATCACGCCTCAGCCCTTAGCGTTCCTTAATACTAACTTACAGATACGCGCGCGGGGGGGGGAGGAGTGTGAGGTGCCGGGGAATGTGAGGTGGTGAGGGTTGATATTGCCAGGGGACGGGGGATGTCGTGTGACGGGGAGTGCGAGGTAGAAAGGGTTGGTATTGCGAGGGGAGGAGCAGATCGGCTGTAGAGTGCAGGCTAACCTGGTGTCGTCGGCGTGTGTGTGGGTGTGTCTCGAGGTGTGGTGGAGGGTAGCTGGGTGTATCGGTGTGCGTGTCTGTGACTTTTTCTCTTTCTTTCTCTCTCTCTCTCTCTCTCTTTCGCTCTTGGGTGCTCTACGCCGGTGTGGCTGCTGCTACTGCCGTGCTCGTACTGAATCTCGCGCTCGGCTCTGCCGAGCGTCGGGGGGCTTCGGTGATGTTCGGGTCTTTCCCGACGGGACAGGACTCACCCGTTCGGCTCTTCCCCGCGGGTTTGGGGTTTGTTGTGACTTGCACTCTAGGTGCAACGTCACAAGGCGAAACAGAGTAAGAGCAGGGTATGGGAAAATACGGATAAAAGGTAGAATGTGCAAGTGAGATGAGATAAGAGAGGTGCTTAGGGATGGGGCGCGCAGAGACCTGGGCGGAGAGGAAAAGGAGGGGGTGGGAAGTGATAGTGACAGGATAGCAAGTGAAGAAAGGCAAGAGGGTGATATAGCGTCACAAGCGGGGGTGAGTCGGGAAAGGCAGGTGAGGGAATGGATAGTATGGAGCGGCGGAAGTTGCGGGCGGGGGAGAGGAAGAGGGGAAAGAGGAGGGTAAGTGAACAGGTGATGAGGGCTGGAAAGTAGCGTTCTGGACCGTAGCGGGGCTAGCGAAAAAGGACTAGGATTTCTGGAGGGTTTTAATAGAGTGGGATGTGATATTTTGAATGAAAATATGGATAGAGAAGAAGGGATGGGAAATGATTAGTAATAAGCTACCGGCGGGATATGAATGGGAAGTGCAGTGTGCAGTGAGAACAAACATGAATGGAAGAGCAATGGGGGGAATGTTGTCAGGAGTGAGAAAGGAATTAGTAAGAGAGGAGGGGGGCAGACAGAGGTGAAGGAGGGGATGGTGAGGAGAAAAATAAGTGTAGGGGGGGGGGGGGGGAATGGCCAGTAATAGGGATATACGCGAATGGGGATTTAAAAACTAAATTAGGGGAACTGAGGGAAAGAGTAGAAGAGGCAGGCAGAGGGGCAAAAGTGTTAGTGGGGGGTGACTTCAATGCCAGGAAGGCGCAAGAGGGGGGAAGATGCTGGGGAGACAGAGAGGAGGAAACTAAGAACAGGAAGTCAAAGGACAGGAAAATAAACCGAAAGGTAGAGAGCTGTTGCAATTTTTAGAAGAGACGGGCTGGTCAGTAATGAATGGGGATATAGAGAGAGATGAAGAAGTGGAATTTACGTATGTGGGAGGGGCGGGGGAGACGATGATAGATTATGCTATGGGAAGCAATGAGGTTAGAGAAAGGCTTGAGATTGGGAATAGAGTTGATTTAGACCATCACCCAGTGGTAGTGTGGGTGAGGGGGGGGGGGGGGGGGTGTCTGGGAAAAGAAAGAAAAAAAGGGAAAGGGGAGTTGGTGAAGGGGTTCGGACAGAGGAGGGCAGGCAGAGGTTTAGAAGAGAGGTAAAATGCGAAGGGGTAAGGAAAGCGGACGTAGGCAAAGAGATAGAGGAAAGACTAAGGGAGCTTAGGCGAGCAATAGAATCAGGAGGTAGGGAGGGTAATACGAAAAAGGGTTGCTAGGGTGAGGAACCTAGCCAAAAGAAAGCAGACCTTAGGAAAAATCTAAGAAATTGGAGCATGAGGTCGGAAGAAAATATAGAAAAGAAAGAAGGTAATATAATATATCATGTGAGGAAAAGATGAGGAAGGAAATGAGAGTGTCATAAAAGAAGTAGCTGAAGCAAAGATGTAAAGTAAGGTATGGGAAATGATAAATAGGGAAAGAAGAAAGTAGAAGAGGGTGAGTGAGGCAATAGATGAGGAGGAGTGGAGGGAGTATTTCATAAGACTATAAGGTGGACTGGACAGGGAGGGGGACGGGGAAGGGAAGTTACAGAGGGAAGAGATCAGAAAGACGATAGGCAAGTTGAGGGATGGAAAGGCACCGGAAGGGGATGGAGTAGTTAGCGAGGTATGGATACATGGGGGGGGGGGGGGGGGAGGAGATTTAGCAGTGGGTATGGAAAACATTCACGGGGTAGGGATGGGAGAGAGTTGGCCGGAAGAATGGATGGAAGGACGGATATCGCCGATGGTAAAAAAGGGGGAGGGAAAAAGGGTAGAAGAGTACAGGAGGGTTACTCTAATGCCGACGTTGTACAAGGTTTACGCGATGGTGTTAGCAGGCAGGTTAGGAAGGGAAGTGGAGGAGAAGGGTGATATCGCATAATCAGTCGGGTTTTAGGAAGGGAATGGGGATGATTGATAATATGTATGTCTAACTATCTAATCAACAGGCAGGTAGGGGAGGACAAGGGAAAGATGGTCGCATCTTTTGCTGACTTGAAGGCAGCGTTTGATTCGGTAGAGAGAAAAGTGCTGTGGGAGGCTATGGAAAGAAGAGGGGTGAGGGTAGGGTTCAGGGCAAGAGTAGAGGAGATTTGCAAAGAGACAAAAAGTAGAGTAAGGAGTGGGGGAAGGTGAGAGAGGTGTTCTGGATGGCGAGGGGGGGGGGCAGGCAGGGTTGCCCACTCAGCCCGCACTTATTTAATATTTTGTTGGCGAATATGGAAGAGGAGATGGCAAGAGGGAGAAGGGTCGAAGGACTGAAGTTGGTGGCAGGTGGGGTCTCGACTCTAGCGTACGCCGATGACGTAGTGCTGTTAGTAGAGCAGGAAGCGGAGATGGAAATTATGATTAGGAAGCTAGAGAAATACATGGATAGGAAGAGGCTGATGGTAAATGTAGCAAAGTCGATGATTTTGAGATTTAGAAAAGAGCGAGCTAGAAAGAAAAAAGTGGATTGGGGATAGAAAGGCAAAAAGATAGAGGAGGTGAAAGAGTTTTGTTACCTGAGGTACACGGTAAAGTATAATGGGGGTAGAAAGCGCGCGTGAAAGAGACGGTGAGGAAAGCAGAGGTAGTAATGAGGTAGGTATGGGGAATAGGGAAGAGAAGGTTTGGGAGGGACTGGAAGAAAAAGATTTGGCTGTTTGTAGGATTAGTGTGGACGGTTATGAAATACGTAGCGGAGGTATGGGGGTGGAGGGAGGACACGAAGATCGAGGCAGTACAGGATAGGTATTTGAGATGGACTTTAGGAGTAGATTGGCGAGCACCGGGGTATTTAGTCAGGGAGGAGTTAGAGAGGGAGAAACTAGGGATTAAAGCAGGAAGCAGGGCATCAAATTTTGAATGGCAGCTGGAGAAAGGAGAGGGAAGCGAGTTAGCTAGGAGATGCTGGGAAGTAAGGGAAAGGGTAGGGAAGGGGAAGCAGGGATCGCGATGGGAAAGGGAAAGGGAAAGTTTCTTGGCAAAAAAGGGAGCACATAGTAGGGAGGTAATAGAGAGGAGGGAGAGAAGATCCTGGAATTTAGGGAGATAAGAATAGAATAGAATAGAATAGAATAGAATAGAATACAAGTTTATTACGTCCATTGAAATGTTGGACAAGAACTCAGTGGGTTGGGGAGAAAACAGGTGGACAAGGTACGCTAGATTCAGGATAGGAAGCGAGATGAGGAAGGCAAAGAACTGGGAGGAAGAGGTAAAGATAAGGTGTAGGGTATGTGGGTGGGAGGACGAATCATGGGAGCTGGCAGGAGGAGGTAAGGGCAATGTTAGGAGAGGAGGGAGAGGGAGAAGGATGGATGGGAGAACTGGAAAGGGTCAGGAATGTGAGATAGAAGGAAAGAATGAGGGATGAATGGGAAATGGAAGTCGAGTAGGATAAGTATGCTTAAGGTATAAAATAATATATAGGGCATAAAATAAGATAAAATAAGATAAAGTAAAGATAGGTGATAAGGTAAAAATAAGATGTAATGTAAAAGAATGGCAAGGAACGGCAAGGCACAGGGCTAAGGCAGGTAGAGAATAAGTAGTGATAAGTTAGGGCGTAAGAATAGGTTAAGAATAGTGTAAGAAAATATGTAAAGGATTGTGAAAGATGGGAGAAATGGGAGTCGCTGTAACCCCAAGGGGAACAATAAATACAACATACATATTATCTAAATCGACATTTGTAAAAAGATGATTAATCAGTATGAAAGCCGCTATCTTGTTATAGACAGTTTGAATTTAATAGTCAGTTTGCTGACAGTTTGGCTGCAGTTCGAACAAATAGTATCGAATATAACCTATTATTCGACAGCTTTTTGTAAAAAAAAATATAAAGAATTCAAAAAATAAAAAAAAGCTTCCATAGCAAGATGAAGAATGGCGTCAAGAATGTTGTGTCCAAATTTAAAACGGATAGCTTAAAAATTTTCGTTGAGAGCGTATATTGAGGTGGTTCAAAATAATCGACTATACTTTCAGTCACCTTAAATAGTTATAGGAAGAGGATATAAGATGCCTGTTGAAATTCAAGCCCGTAATGTTAATATTCAATAGTTTCTGAAAGTCATTTTTCAATTTCCATTTGATTAACACGGGGACAAAATATTACTTTCATTCTGACTTTTGTCGCTCAGTAACAAGGCAATGTACACTTGGGGATAATGAATCTGAGACTGCTAATTTTTTACACTAGACAGTTATGTTGGCAACACAGAGAAACCTACAGCGTCATAATGGGCTGAGCCCGAAACAAACTCAATCACAATAAACATAATATAATCCATGACCGTCGAATCTAACATTAGAATACCGCGGGGATAATGACTTGTTGATGTGTCAGTCCATGGGTCATGGGTTATGTTATGTTTATTGAGATTGAGTTTGTTTCGTGCTCGGCCGACTATGGCGATGTAGGTTTCTCTTTGTTGCTAACACAACCGTCTAGTATAAAAAATTAGCCGTCTCAGATTCATTGTCCCCAAGTGTACATGAGATATCGTAGATTGGTCAATTATATAAGTAAATGATGCGAATTCGGCTTCGAGTTGTGTCTAGATTCCGGTATTTCGTATCTTCAAAGTGTAGTATGTGAAGTATTGCTATTGCAGCGGATGTGACAACAGCAGCTCAGACTATTGGTTACGGCTAATATTTGCTTTCGTGCAAAATAATGCTTGAAACTTTGATTTCCTTTTTCAGTCACCCCCTCCAAATTTATGAATTGTAGTATGATATTCTTTTTAGAGAATTTCACATTTCAATACGTAGCAATCTACAGTTGGACCTCGGCTATCGTGATCTTGATTGTTGCAATTGCGTCGAATATCGTAAAGAAATTGTTCGCTACGATCCCGACCATCGCAATCAGCTGTAGCTTCCCTTAAGCTCCACCACTGAACTTCATTGAGTTATTCGCGGTTCGGAATATCATCGTATTTGAAAATTCATAGTAGTCCCAACAGTTCAATTGATTGCATGTAGACTTAATTTCGTTCCACAACAGCAACAGTCATGCTCGATAGGCTGTGTCCCAATTCCATCCTCGATAACTTAGAAAAACGTCAATCACTTTTCCAGTGTTGTATACGCACGTCTCCTAATCTCTTCCAGTCACGTTTTCTTTCTCGCTCTACCTGCTTTCGTTACTCTCGGTCCTCATATGCGCATCACATGTGTGCGGTAGAATGTGAAGGAGTGTGGAGACCTCTCATGCGTTGCGATAACCGAGGTTCCATCCAATTGTCATTTATAATGAAATCAGGATTGTATTGAACTCTTGAACTTTTTAAATGCCCGTTCTATTATCGCATGTTTTCAGGTAATAGTTGTTTCTATAAGACCACGGATGCGGGTGGTTCTCACGCATGCCTTAGGCGGGACAGCCATTGCTCCGCCACAAGTATCGTGGCAGCTAGTTGTCATACAAGCCGCAGATTCGACCCGTGTCGTTGATCCTGTGTTGGCCTTAGCTCGAGATGATGCCGTACACTTCTATCAGGTATTTATTAAATCATTTCCTTTCCACTTTATCAGTGTAAGAGCAATTTTAGGGAAGACTTTTATCAAAAATGGTTGCATTCAACCTCCAAATCTTATTTTACAACTTCACTCCATTGCGAGTATAAAAAAATCCAAGGAAACTAGCGTATAACAATTTCTGAAACTCGAGCTTCACGTGGTATAATTACAATAATTCATACAGCAATTACCAGCTTCAAACTTCTTGATATCTGTATGGATTTGACCCCGACTCCCACCGAATTGATTGCCGATTTATATCCTACTTGTACTTTACCAAATACAGATTTTCTGATTTTTCAAGATTTTCTGCACCTGCCCTTGAGGAGTAGATATTTTAGATCTCATCTTCCGTAACTCGGAAACTGTGCATTTGGGAGACGAGTTGTGGAAGGAAAAAATTATGTTTTTTTTGTATTAGTGAAAAATATAACTGTACAGGGTTTCCCATTTTAACTTGAACAACTGAATAACTCAAAAAATGTAAGCGAGTCAAAAAATGTTTGAAACAAAAGTTATTGGGTATCGAAAGGATAATCCAACTATGACCTTCACTTTGGCATTCACCTTCATTTCTAATGGTATTTGAAGGTCAACTTGTGTTTTTTCAACTCAGGTTCCGGAAGACTACGAAATTCTACGTTTAGATGGGTATCCATGTCAGAGGTCAAATCGACCTCTAGGGGTCATTTAAAGGTCGAATTTCCGCTTGATGCACGAAAGCTCGTAAATTGTGATATTGCTGTTTGGGTTGAAGAATGCCATACATCGGTGACTAATGATATGTATTTTTGATATGGGTCGAAATGTCCGTAAAGACCAAACTAATGCATTAAATGACGCATTGCACGACTCAGTCACTTAAGCGCTCACATACCCTTGCGCATGTTCAAATCGAGTAAATTTGAAAATTATTACGAGGGGTGGCATGGTGAAAATAAAAAAAAATTTAGACTTGACATTTTATTGGCTTGTCAACTCTAAGAAGAAAAATATAATATATAAAAATATATAGAAATATTTCTTACGAGTATAAATGGACTACTGATGAAAACCATGGCGCCTCCTTATCGACATCATAATTTCACCAAAAATAAACCAATCTGCAAAAATAAAAAAGAATCTTGTGAGATTAGGTAATAGTAATAGTCTGATGTAAGGAATTTTTTTTTTCAAAAATGAAGAAAAACAGTATTTGAAACTGTAGTAGGTATGAAATCAGAAAATAAAATTATTTTTTAATAATATACAAAAAAAAAAAAACCTCTCGACAGACTATTGTTACGGGTTTGAGCAGGTTTGATTCGACGAGCAGTTATCGAATCACGTCTATAGCCACCCAAGATGTTATTTGGGTAATTCGGGTACGGTCTCGTCGCTGTTCTTAATCCGGAAATGACGGAAGGAGTGATAATGAAATGGAGAAGGTGTACCATTTGGTTGTATAAAAGCTTTATTAAAACTGAGAAATGTGTAATTGCGTAATTAGGTGATTTGGATTAGGAACAGGTGAAATGAGTATTTGGACTGGAACTAAGGTTGAACCTGAAAGTTAGAGTTGGAGTTGATTATACGAACGTTGGAATAGGACTGGAACCGAGGTAAAGAGCAGGAGTAGACCAAAGGTGTGCAAATCCAGCCGGAATGGTGGGGAATAGAATTAGCAGAGTTAGTAAAAGGCAGTGGCGTTAGCCAGAATGGAAATAGGAGGCCAGGTTGAGACGATAAGGTTACACTCAGAAAAAAATGTGGTTGACTTTACTATAAAAAATTGTGTGCTGAGGGGACAATACGAATTTATAGTTAATAGAACTTATTGCATTATGTTTTTCCGAACTATGAACTTATTGTTACATCTGACAAAAGTTTTATCGTTAACGGTACAATAATGAAGACCTGACCATATTTAAACATTAGTGCGATAAATGTGATAAACTTATCGTTACTAGATTTATAATTTAGAAATTCAATACAGAAATTTTAGATTACAGTTTTTTAACTTTACTATACGAGTTGAGTAGCTTTATCGTAAATGTATAGTAAAACTGTGGAATGAAAAAAATAGATGAGAAACTCGTAGATAATTCATGTCAATGATTTTTCGTGAGTGCAGACACCATTTTGACAACTTATCAGTAGCTACAACCGTTGGAAAACGCATGTTGGATCGATTAAAACCTAGCGCATTATTTTTTCCTAACCGGGGCTCGAACCCTTTTCGCTCACAATGTTCCGATTGTAAGTCGGGCACCCTACCTACTACGCCAAACTACTTTATGAGAATCTATGACTTTATTTGATTCATAATAAAATGTACGGTCCATACGGGCATGACGGGTACAGTCACTGAAAACTGATTAACAAGATTATTCCATTTATCGACTGCATTCAGTAGAATGTTTCGTAAATTCCAAGTACCGTAAATGAAATTTGCAAATATACCTAATACATTTACTGCACAATGAAGTGAATTCAAAATACCCTTTTGCGTTTTTCCAACTAACTTAAGCAAAATGACAAAATTATAATGCACATTTATTGAGAATGCTTAGTAATTCACTATATAACACGACATTTGTAATTCAACTACACTTTTGTGTTATAAATGTGTCGTAGATTTTCAAATATTTTCAACAGTGTATGTATAGTTGTTGAAACTATGTTCGTATGATCTTGTCTGAATAATTACTGTATCAGCGTTAACCATATTTAAGTCGAGTCAAACTATGTATGGTGCATTCAACTCTGACAAAAGTTGCAGGAATCATCTCGGGTGGTCTAAATACTTATCCGTAAATAATTGATTATAAATTAGTTAATTAAACCATACTCTATACTATCGAAGACTACAGAACAGAGCATGAGGACAAAATATGAAAAAATTAGAAAATGTGTATCTGGTAGCGCAGAAGTATGAAATGAATCGGCGATGAATTCGGTGGGGGTCGCGGTCAAACCGCGTTCACGTTCATTTGGACTACCCCATATATGTATAATACATTATCGAGTGAGCTAAGTGACTACCGATTCATACCAACATTTACATCCATTGCATTACTAGCGAATTTATTTACATATTGAGACAACGCTATTATTCAAGTTTATTTTTTCAGGTTTGCACGGAACGAAATTCTAGGATACGTCTTTCACCATTGCAACGTGTTACTGTTTCCTATATGATCAGCAATTTAAGATGGCTAAACGCAAGGTCCCTGGCACTGCTTGATACGCAGGAAAAATTGCATTTGCTTGATGTCAGATTGCAAGACGAATTGGAAACTCTGGACTTGAGTAGAGTGGGAATTTCCTATGCATCCAGTCATTTCAAAGGACTGTCTACTGGTGGCAATGTCTCAAAGGTAACGAGCTGAAATATGATATAGCACGTTCGATGTAACCTTAACGATTATCGCAATTTCAAGCTGATTTGTATTTAGGATGGTCCACCGACTTTCTGCCAGATTTTTATGATAAAAATACCGATATAACCACAATTTGGATATGTTTTTGAGTACACTAATGCTGGTATACACTAAATATGTGATACAGTGTACTCTAAGATATGAAAATTCTTCAATTTTCGGGCCTCCAGGCCATACGTTTACGAAAAACGCGTTGATAAATTTGACTCAAGTTTTGAATTAAACCTCTGTCTTCCAATTTTCAAAACTGCCTTTCCTCATAAAAACACGACCTAAGGTGTGTTTTGTCCTAAAAATGTTTGTTTTTTCTGAATATGAACCCATTGAAAGTAATACTCTTAATACCTGTCAAAAACACGTTTTTTTACATTTGCAGTCTGCATGTGCGAAAAACCTAAAAATAAATTGTTTCTCTTCAGTGTAAAAAAAAATTAGACATTTTTGAGTATATCCTGAGATTTTTATAGTACCATGGCAGTGGGATCATGTTTACTTTGATATAAATGTTCCAGGGACCTTGAATAGTATAAGTGTACGGGGTGGTCGGGTTTCATCGCCCCAAGCGAATATTTAAGGGGAGTAGGAGGCAAAAATAAGCCGAAAATGGGTTAGAATTTAAATGGCATTTGAGAAAAATTTAAATAACATGTATACATTTTCTTAGTTTTGGCTACAAATGTCAGTGAATGAAGGTTTGAAAATATTAATATTTGAGGGAGATATGGGCGGATATAGAAGACCACGCGTCTTATGCGCTGCTCTTTCATTGCCACGATTCCGAGTGAACGGTCAAAGTCTTTGGTAATTTTCAAGCGCCATTGTCTTTTTCGAATATTTTTTTAAAAATATGAAATTTGAAAAAATGGTAGATAAAATTTGAAAAATATTGAAAAATGAATTACATTTGCAGTAATAACAACAATAATAAATTTTTGTTATAGACGTTGGTTCACTTTGTAAAGAGAGTTGATATCTTCATTTTAAAACAAAGAACAAGGCGATATTTTACCGTGTTCTTGACTAATCGTTGCAGAACTAATGGAAAACATTGCTTAGAGAAAAACGCATGTAAATATGTACCACACCCGAACGTACGGTTATCTTCAACGCTCAATATTTTTCTTCATTATCCATAGTTTTTTACGTTTACCACTGATTTTTGTCATCGACAAAAATGTGACAAACAACTTGGAAATAAGAAAAATTGTGTGTCTTTTTCAGTAGTTTATAAAGGCAAATTGAATTTTTACCACATCTTCAGCCGTCAAAGTCTTCCTAGTCCCTCTGAGCTGCAATTTTGCGAATTAGTAGGTATACAAGGCCGGTTCTGGATACAAACACCTTCTTTACCGACCAAGCCGGCTATTCGCGCATCCCAGACGCAAACCCTTGAAGGTTACCCCCACTTTCGTAAGATAAAACGTGCTCTGCCGACCGCTCGTCGGTAAGAAAATCTCCCAAATGACCATGATCGTCGGTAAAAAATCCTCCAAATGGCCATGATCGTTGGTGAAAAATGCCTGAAATTGCCGTGGTATTACCCTTTGTGGGATAAATTGCGCTCTTCGTCGGTAACGAAAATCATGCTCGTCGAGCGGAATCGATAACTGCATTACCGAGCGCACTCCGTGAATCCTCACGCGTTCGAGCGGACCCCGTGGATCCTCGGATGTTCGACCGAGAATCTTGGCATGTGTCAGGTTTTGAGAGCTTCCAGAAGGTTCGAGAAGATTATCCGGCGATCAAGAGGTTTCGCGGGCGGAGGTACGACGTTGGGAGGCTCATGCAACGGCCTTGAACGAATCCAGGCTGACAAACAATTCGTCCAACGTGTTTCGACTCGACGTTGAGCGACATGCGGTCGAAGGATTTCGTTGCGACGTTGAATTCTAAAAGACCCCCTCTGGCATTGAACGAATTTCAGGTCGACGAAATAATTCTCGGAATTGTCCGACGAAAAGAATACTCGGAATCGTCCGACGTGTTTCGACTTGACGGTGAGCGGCCTGCCGACAACGGATTGCGGTGCGACGTTGAATTCTGGAAGGTTCTGAAATTTGTATGCGGCTGCTTTGACCCTGAACGAATATAGGCTGACAAACAATGCGTTCGACAAGTTTCGATTTGACAGCGAGCGGTCTGCGGACAACGGATTGAGGTGCGACGTCGAATTCCGCATGGTTCTAACGTGAATCTGTAACATCTAACCAGGTCCACCGTCTGTACAAAATAGGTTAGTTTCGGTAGCTTCTAGAAGTGTTTCAAGGATTCTGTATGCCTAGTTGGAGGAATACGGCTATAAAAGTCTGAATTTCAGGTCAGAAACATAGTCTTGCATCTTCAGCTCTCTTGAGGAGTACTTCAAACAAAGCAGTATTAAAACAGCGAATCGATCTGTTCTTGAAAAATATTCACGACTTGAAAACCGTTATTAACTAGAAGTCAGAACTCAACAAAGTGACACAAAAGTTCGCAAATCTAAATTTATCAAGAAACTCATAACTACTAAACATTCAAAAAAAAAATGGATTTCACGAAACTCAACAAAGCTGCAAGCATGAACGAATTTCTGCCGACGAAGAAATTGACGGAGCTGGAAATTTTCAAAACCTACAAAGTCACCAACATTCGACGAGTCCAAACGAGGTTTGGGCAGCGTGTCGTTACAGACCTGAAAAAAGGATTCAGCGTATTCTTACCAGCACGGATTGTGCGACTGCTGAACGAGGACGAGACCCAATATCAAAAATGGGTGCAGACGATGGAGGAGGAGTGGTTGCTCTTGCAGTATCTGGGCGGCGAGTATGGTCAAATTGAATTCAAAGTTGCGTCGACTCTCACCTAATTTGTACACCGTACCTGGACAACGTGTGCAGCGTCTCCGACTCTCGAATAAGTTTCATCAAATAAAAAACCGAATCGTTATCTCCATTCCAATTATATGTATGTGTGTAGAAGAAGAATCAATCATGATAATAAATAACATTTAAGAAAATTATGTGGACGATGATGATGATGATGATATAAATTTCTATCAGAAAAACATGTTTTGTTCAATAAAAAATGTCTACATTTTTTTTGTTCCCTTCAACATCGTTCTAGTCCAATAGTGATCTGAAACAGAGAAAAAACAAATAATGAAATTTTCGAAAATTGGAGAAACCTAGTGTCACGTGCGGAGAGGTCTCGCACGCGACGACTTAACCCTCTAGTGTAAGTGCCGATGCGAAGTTCGAATATTCGCGGCCTTATTAGGACACTAAAATGTTAAATGAGAGGAGATAGGTGACGCGGCGCCGAGTGGCGTTAATAGCCGATACGGTCGCGGTATTCGCTTGGCCAGCGAAAGGGGGAAGATTTTCGGGGACAACTAGTCGCCGAGACTAGTCGCGTGCCACTTCATAATAACTGGAGAAGGAGGAAGGGAGGGTAACGTGGACTGGATACCGACGGCCCATCCCGATCGAATTGAACACCTGAAGATTCCACAAATTAATTCTCCGCCAAATCACCACCCGAGAGTCGCCGGAGTTTAAAAGAAAGAGCCAACAATCGACGAGGCATCTGGATAAGATAAGTTGCTAAGACCATCGTAATTTCGCCCTGTAGGGATTGTACGGCTAGTGAACCGATCATATATTATTTAATTGTTGTAAAAAAGGAAAATCGGACGTCGGTCTGGTAGATCCCGATCCCTAGAATTAAATATACTTTTTGTTTTTTGTCTAATCTCACATTATTGTACGGCTAGGGGATCGATCCTATATTCTTTAGTTATTTTAAAAAAGGAAAATCGGACGTCGGTTTGGTGGAGCCAGATTCCCAGAATTAAATATGCTTTTTGTTTTTGTATAATCTCACACTAGGTAACCTTTAGAGGTTTATTCTTAATTTTTGGTGGGTGAGGAGGTGATTGTCCTCTACAGGGCGATCCTTGCAAAATGGATTGGAGGATTTCAATGTTATTGTACTAGAATGTTTATGATGGAAAGCCAAATGTTTAATGAAAAAGATAGCAAGAGAAATGGGAGACGGGGAAGCTTACAATGGTTTTATCTTAATGTTTACTCTCTCTCTCTCTCGCACTTACTCTTCGGTGGTTCAGCTTCGAATTCGCAGAATGGCTCACACTTTCACACTCACATTCAATTAAGACTACACAACTTGATTAAGTTCATGGCACAGCTTCCTACACTTAAAGTCTAACTTCGAAAGGCTGACGTCGCGACGCGAGACGCTTCGAACACCGCGTATAGAATTAGAGGAATTCATTCTCTATTCGTCGGTGACTCTAAGACTGATAACTCTATACTCGACAGCGTTGAAGGAGCCTGTTTCCGTTGACGTTGGTTTGATCCTGTCTCTAACGGGACTGACTTCGCTCGCTCGTCCGACACCCCTTGGAGCATCGGGCAGCGAGCGAAGTTTTTGCTGAATTCACAATTTTAGAATAAAGGCTCGCCGCGCGACGGTCATCCTCGAAGCGCGTGATCTCGTGCTCGCCTCATCCCCGTGTTGATTACACCCGGGATCTGGCGGGCGCGGAGACGCTGACGTTGCTGACCGTCAACTACGCCGTTGCGCTTTGGTTGTACCACGAACTGTTTTATAATGAATATTTTATGAATTTAAAGCTATGCTTCCTCGTCTCTAAGCGATATTAATTGTTATTGACATGGTTATGATGATATATTCGGGTGTGAATATGCGGCGTTCGTGACACTAGGACCACGTAAGTTTTATAATTGTTATGGTAAAAAATGAAGAAAGGATGTATCACCCGATACTTTGAAAATTGAAGAATAAATTAACCAACAAATAAATATTTCTTTCCTAGAGCATGTAAATTTTCTTACTGCAAAAATTAGTAAAATGAAAAAAAAAAAAATGGTCGTTTTTTGTTAAGATATAATATCAGCTTACACTTTTCGAAACCGCCACGTTCCGTCAGATTCACGTTTAAGCAGCGTCAATACTCCTGCCTCGTGAACATAAATTTCACTCTTATTGTTCCCATATGCAGCGGTTGCCATTTCGATTCCGTTCATAAGTAAGTTAACCGGAAAGCGAAATGCCCATTCCCGCGGCACTCTGATGTTAGCCGTTATCCGAACTGAGGAGACAAAAAAAAATTAACACATACGTTTGAAGTTTTGATTGTCTATCAATGATCATTGAAATTTGAGAAAATAATTCCGTCAGACATGCAAATTCTTGATTGCCCATTACAGAACCTTAAAAAAAAAATTGTAATATTCTGGTACAACTCACCGATCGCGATGGTGGCAAAATTGTTTGAACAATTCGTTGAAGGAAGCTGAAAAAAAACGCACACACGCTAAATTATTTCTATTGACTCAAGCGAAATCCCAAGTTGCACAAGAAACTAGACTTTATAAGTGCACTGATTTCAATCACCCACCTTGACAGTTTGAACGTTCGACGGCTAATGAATTCATCAGACGGACGGAGCACCCCACTCTTCGTACAGCTTTTTCGTATGTTTTAGGTTCACGATTAAACAAATACCAAATCATGAAGTGGTTGACACTTGTCGGTTACGTTTGCAGGATATATCCTTCTCACTAGGTCCTACTGCACTACTGCGTAGACCTCGAAATCGTGAAACTGACACCGTGGGGCAAAGTAAAACATCCCCGTAACGCTCTCGGTGAACGATATCTACTAAGCCTATCACAGTTCCATGTATAACTCTAGCGATTAGTTCACTCTCACAGCTCTCTCTCGTACATGAGGCGTGCGAAACTTCTTCGCCATGTTCCAAGAACTGCCTTGCTATCTTCCACGCGCTGCATGTTCGTTCGAGTAATATCTTGAAATTTTTTTCGCTGAAGAATATTGCATACGGTTGTTCACGAATTTTCGGCAATGTACGAGTCACGTCGTTGTTTAACCATAAAAGGGACCGTGTCAGCGTAGAGCGGTCATTCTAGAGCAAGCTTTGCAACTCTATCTTTGTCAAGTGCGCGATCGAAAGAAGAAGAAACAAACATAGATTCCGAAAAGTGTTTGAAGTAATACAAATCATGGAAACAGCGTTCAAGATTTCAACTGAAAAATTGTCACCGGCAGAGATTGCAAAATGGATTCGATTTGGAACCCAAAATACCAGGCTTTTGAATAAAATCATACGCAACAACGCCTTAACGATCGGGGAGAAGACAAGAATTTTGACTACAATTGGAATTCTGAAATCGTTGACAGCCAAATTACAACAATTTCAAAAAGTGGGTGACGGATTACGAAGCCTACGAAGAAGCGATCAAGTACGGTAGGAAGATTTGGAGACAGCTTTCGAGAGCCGAATTCGAACGGGAGCCGTCATCAATCTACAGATTCCTCGAAGATGCCAAACACCCCATCGTTGTCAGAATGAAGGCATGCTACGAAAGGCTGTAGGTTTAAAAGCCAATTGCATCTTAACCTGCAAATTTGGTGTGACAAAAAACGCCGAACTTGTTGAAGAAATGAAATATTTCAATACCAGAAACCAGATCATCCTCCAGCCAACTGACATACACGAGTGGTTCGAAGAGGACGTGAGACAAAAAATGTTAAGCAAAGTCGAAGATTTTCAAGAGAAAGACTCTGGTTGGTCGTTGACCAAAGTGATAAATTTGACTGTGAATCTGAATAAGTACGTGCCACTACGAGGCGGTGTGTTCACATACACACCACTACCCAAAGATATTCAAGATAAGAAGGCTGTCGTCAACATCCGCAATAGCGACTCATATTGCTTTCTATGGTCGGTTACCGCAGCCCTTTTTCCAGCTCACACCAATCACAGCGTAATCACTTCCTATCCGCATTCCATCTCAGTGCTACGGTATGATGGTTTGAATTTCCCAATGTCCTTAGATCAAATTACAAAATTTGAGAAACTTGACGGTCTTTCAATTAACGTTTATGGTATAGATTGTATTGAAAAACAAAAGCGCGTTGAAATTGTACCTATTTATTTCGGCCGAAACAAGTTTGATAAACTAGTAATCCATCTTCTAGTCTTAGAGTCTGAAAACGACGATGACGATGATGATGATGGTATGGAAAATATTGAAAAGAATGTAACACACCATTTTGGATGGATTCGAAATTTGTCGAGATTAACAAGTTCTCAAATTTCGACGAGCACCGTGGCTAAAAAATTACATAAATTTGAATACCGATTTGCGGAAAAAATCTCACAACGAATTCGAAAAAAATTTTTACAAACTGATGAACAACGCAGTTTTTGGCAAAACAATGGAAAACGTGCGAAAGTACAGAGATGTTTGATTCATCACCGAATGGGACGGACGGTACGGTGCTAGAGCTACCATAGCCAAACCTAATTTTCACGAAACACGTCTGGACTGTGAAAACGTCCACTTATTTGGAAAAACCGCGATTTTCTCATGCTCGGTTTTCAAACGAATCGAGAAAACAAAGCGGTAAAACATGCTAGTCTTCTTGATCACTGTAACATTACTGACGTCAAACTCTTCTTGAATTCTCAGTATTATCCCCACGGTAACCTGAACTTGGACATGAGTCACAATCGCTTCGCATTACTGTACGAGATGTACGCAAACTTTCAAGCCACCCATCACGGCAAAGAACCCGATTCTCTGTTTACGAAGAGCGCATTTCTACCGTGCGAACCTTTGATTGTCATCGACTGTTCGAAACAAAACGAGGCTCTAAAATCTGGACCGGTAGATATTCGTATCGAATTCGAGGCTAAAAATAACTTCCCTACTGGTACATCTGCCTACTGCTTGATTTTACATGACCGTATAATTGAATATCGTCGGCTGAGTGGTGGGGTGAGGAAATTAGTATAAAACACTTGAAGGTTGTGACAATCGATTCAGTATTTTTCACGATGTAGTTCATAATCGACGTACAAGGATTCAGAAGACCGGATCCCGGTTTTACCCCGAAGAGTTGGCAGTTATATCACTCGACGAAGATACCAACTCGTCAATTTTTCTCTTCAAACCTCCGTACGATTGGAATTATCTACTCGCTCCATTCAATTTTTGATGATTTATCATGGACTATCCTGGGAAGGTGGTGATCTACCATTCGAGAAGCTTGACTTCACCATCGAATGTATGTCGCTGCGTAATGCTTTAATAGTTTACGTAAAAGGTTTGGAGAAGAAAAGTTGGCTGCAGAAAATTCTGGGTGCAACAGTTGAAGTCGTTGATTTGATGGATTTGGGTTGTCCGTCGTTGCAGAAATTGAATAAAATGTCAGATACGAATTTAAACCGTACGCATCATGCTATATTACATCCAAACTGTACAGCCCAAAACCTATTGTTACTGCGAAATTTTTTACTTGAACACAAAAGACAATCTGTATCTACTCGAACAGTTTATTCATTTCCATTGCCTGAAGCATGGGTACGATACCGTCGAGTAAGAAACATGTAATTACACTCATATATCAGCATTATGAATTTCATGTAAATTTGTCATCTAAAGTTGTTTTTTTCAATAAAATATATTTTCGTCATCATTTTCAACCGTTAATTAAGAACCTCTGTCCTGCTTGTTAAGAGTTTATTTCAGAACCTTCCAGAATTCGACGTCGCACCTCAATCCGTTATCCGCAGACCGCTCGCCGTCAAGTCGAAACTTGACGAACGCATTGTTTGTCAGTCCAAGTTTCCGAGAATCTTTCAGGGTCAAAGAAGCTTTTTTTCACGGTCCCGGACTGCTCGCTGTCAAGTCGAAACTTGTCGAACGCATTGTTTGACAGCCTATATTCGTTCAGGGTCAAAGCAGCCGCATACAAATTTCAGAACCTTCCAGAATTCAACGTCGCACCGCAATCCGTTGTCGGCAGGCCGCTCACCGTCAAGTCGAAACACGTCGGACGATTCCGAGTATTCTTTTCGTCGGACAATTCCGAGAATTATTTCGTCGACCTGAAATTCGTTCAATGCCAGAGGGGGTCTTTTAGAATTCAACGTCGCAACGAAATCCTTCGACCGCATGTCGCTCAACGTCGAGTCGAAACACGTTGGACGAATTGTTTGTCAGCCTGGATTCGTTCAAGGCCGTTGCATGAGCCTCCCAACGTCGTACCTCCGCCCGCGAAACCTCTTGATCGCCGGATAATCTTCTCGAACCTTCTGGAAGCTCTCAAAACCTGACACATGCCAGGATTCTCGGTCGAACATCCGAGGATCCACGGGGTCCGCTCGAACGCGTGAGGATTCACGGAGTGCGCTCGGTAATGCAGTTATCGATTCCGCTCGACGAGCATGATTTTCGTTACCGACGAAGAGCGCAATTTATCCCACAAAGGGTAATACCACGGCAATTTCAGGCATTTTTCACCAACGATCATGGCCATTTGGAGGATTTTTTACCGACGATCATGGTCATTTGGGAGATTTTCTTACCGACGAGCGGTCGGCAGAGCACGTTTTATCTTACGAAAGTGGGGGTAACCTTCAAGGGTTTGCGTCTGGGATGCGCGAATAGCCGGCTTGGTCGGTAAAGAAGGTGTTTGTATCCAGAACCGGCTTTGTATATCCACTCGAATTTTTCAGTTTATCTTATCTCAAAGTATTTGCAAAAAGACGAAGAAAGACGAAATTTTTCGATGTCCACTAACATTAAGGAACGATGAGACATACATGAAAAAGCTTCCTACAAAACTTGTAGAGTTTCAAAGGGAAGGATGATGCTGATATGGGTCTATTTGGGAATTGTGCCATTTTCGAGATCCCGCAAAAGAAGTTTGATTTCAGGTAGGAAACGCATATCTTAGATATCAGCAGCTGATTGCCAGATTAAAGACAGATATACAGCAACTCGCAAAAAACTGATTCAAAATCATCTTACCGTATACCGTCTGAAATTTGAAACGCCAACTATCCGTAATATTAAACTAACAAGGGGGCACCCGGACAGATGGATGGACAAGAGACGCAAGGGGTGGTTTAAGGGATGACCACTACGATCAGGACCAGAGATGACCGAGACTACACGAACGACTGACAACTGACGACTATATACCGCGGATGGCCAAGCCCGAGGGCATAAATTCGCCGACGTTCGAAAGCTCGGCAGCAGAACTATAACAAAGAGCTCATCTCACTCACCCGGCCATTTGTAATTAGTTTACTTTGCCGAGAGTAAGTAATAAATGAAGTAAAATTTAGAAATCTTAGAAATTTAGAGCCACAACTTGAAGCGTACAGCGGACTATAAATTGTTTAAATCGTGGCAATGCGATAGAATATCCCTTTAGCACTTACTTGCAATTTAATCTCTCACAAAAACACGCAGGGTCACTGTATCATTATCAATCATAAAGTATGGGTACAAATCATTTTAGTTTATTACACAGGCTATTATTCTTTATGTCACGTGTCCCGAATTCCGAAGTGACCGCATTTACTTTTCAACACACCTGGTTTTTTTATAAACTTAAAAAAAAACGTGTACTAGTTGAATATATATTTAAATTTAGTCAAATATATATTTATTTAAACATTTACAAAGAAAATATTAATTGCAATTGTTACATTACGATTTTTCTGAGTGACATTTTGAGCGTTTTTTTTATAAAATTTCGCTTGGGCGTGATCATATTCTAATGACCAACAGTAATCAGTCACCGTATTTACATTCCATCGACTTTGGTATCTTGTTTTCATAGTTTTTATGTCATTTAAATAATTATTTTTATGAAAAAACTGAAAATTACCACTATATTGATTTTGTTGAAAACCATATGTGATACGATAAACCGAGTAATGAATTCGTAATCAGTGTCACCGATCAGTGAAAGAAGGTAACAACATTCCATAAAATAAAAATCGGATCGGCCCGTTTTCACGCACGCCCGCTCGCGTGTGTGTATGGTTTGTAAAATTGAAATTCAACCTGTCAATAAGCAGAAGAAGAAAAAAAAGATGTAGATTTTGATGATGAATGGGTGGCTAATAACGAATCTGAAGTCAGATTGTAAAACCCAAAATATTCTGATTTTGGTAGAAATTGATAGGCCGAAGTTTTTTGAGTTACCAATTACGAATCCAAGGTCAGCCTTACAAAATTTGTAATGGTGGATCCATTATAGTGGTTCAAAACACAAAAAAAATAATCGTCATATTTACCTGTAATATAGTATCCGAGGTCTTTCATATCGTTAATCACGAATCTGTAGTTCGAAATTCGAATTGATATTATTATTTTTTTCTGTATGAACTTGGAATCTGCAGTGTGAGAACGGGAAGTTCGAGAGCTGGCTTATGGTCAGTCTGAAGCAGCTTGATTTTCTTTATATTCTATTTTGTTATTTTATTTTTCTGACATATATTGTTTGAGTTTTGCACTTTGTAGGGGAGACCGGGGTAAAGCAGGCCCCAAAACGTTTAAAGACGAAAAAATAGGTTATTTAAAGTTAAACAGTCGTGTGAATTGTTCTCTAGGTAAGTTTGAATTTTAAAGTACGTGAATTTCTGTTATTCAGCCTTGTAAATTGGTAAACAACTGCGAAATTCGTGATAAAGTCGAGGAAGTGCAAAAGTGCCGGCTTATTCCATACATGGGGTAAATAATATTGAATAAAAATTTTAATTCACCTCATCAGTTTTTCAATATAACATACACATACCTATGTAATAAAGGAACTTTCAAACTATTGTATCATGACACAGTACGTACTTATATCGTATTTTGTGCTACTTACTTTTGTTTTGCAACTAGATGGGACACGATAACAATCTGTATACAAATATCACAGAAAAATATATTATTTCTCATCAAATTATCTACGCATCTTTCGTAAGCCCACTTTTGACACTCTTGGCACTATATCGACTGACTACCGCCTGCAGATTCGGTGAATAGTGCCTGACACATTAAACAAAACATCGAATCCTCATGTTTACTTGTTTTTCTTTTCTTGTCTTGCAGCTGCTTTTTCTTTTATCTTTATTATTCTCTTTTTGATTCTTTCCAATTTTTCAACACCTACAACTTAATTTTCTTTTTTGGTTATTTTTTTGCTGCAACACTTCAGTTGTATGAGGACGCGGAGTCACAATCACAGTATTTCCCTTACGTTTAGAATGACTAGTGACTCGATTACTATACTTGACTTTAGGCAATGGACGAATATCTGCGATGCTGATGGTTATCTCTTTTTTTTATGTTATTAAGATTAATCTTTGGTGACGCAGCGTCTACTGAAGCGCGCATCACAGTACTTGTTGCAGGGTTTGTCGAAGAGCTTATAGACGATTTTGTTGAAGCTCTCGTCGGAGAACTTCACACAACATTTTATGTAGGGCTTGTCAAAGATCTTGTTACAGGTTTTTTGCAGAGTTCGTCGGAGATCTTGGCGCAGAATTCTTCGCAGAGCTTATCGTAGTGTTTATTGAAGAGGTTATCGAAGATCTTATTGCATCTCTTTTCGGAGACCTTATCACAATTTTCTTTGCGAAACTTGTTGGAGAGGTTGTCGTAGCACTTCTAGTAGAACTCGTTGAACACCTTGGCGTAGCGTTCTTTACAGAGCTTTACGAAGATTTTTCATAATTTACACCTGGCTCCTCGTACAAAAATTCAAAATTATTGATATCAGTTATACAATCTTTGGTTATTATTGGTACATTGTTGATCTCAATTTCTGTGACAGGATCGTCTCGAGCGATGTTGTTACATTCTTGCTGATTATGTGTAATTTCTTGCAATTCCGTTATATCTTCACGTACTTGATGCAAATCTGTAGTGATAGCTGGGGAAAATTTTTAAGTGTTGAAGATGTATGTAAATCTGTTGAGTGGGCATATTCCTGAAGACTGAAAATCACTGATGGCATTTTGTGGTACAGCTGCTCGTAAGTAAGCTTTTCCAAACCATTCTCCAACGCTGCGTAAGCTGATCACTTGTCCAGGGTGATGTCTCAGCCATACTGCACACTTTTGGCTGTAGTAGGTCTTCGATAGATACATAAATGTTCGATTCAGAGGTTGGTTTTATGATATATGTGCGCTGGTATTGTAACGGACAGCTGGTCGAGGTCACCTCTGACATCAGCTATGGCCGTACATACGACAGATCAGAACAATAACAGACGGTGACCGACGCCTCGCTGACACATATTCACTCGACGATCCACCGGCAAGGTCATGGATAAGAAAGAGACGACGACGATGTAGCATGTTGGGCGATCACGACGAGTATGAATAGGAAAACCACGGAGAGCATCGTCAGCAGTTTATCGGCACAGCGCTGAAATGACTCACTGGTCAGGGGTGGATTTTGTAAAAGAGCAGTTGACCGGTATGGGGCCGAAATGACTCACTGGAAAGGATTAGATTTTCAACCAGAGCAGTTGTCCGGCAAAGCGCCGAACTGTCTCACCCAGTTTTGATAACTAGGTGTTTCTAGTCTGGAGAACACTATCGAATTTAGCTTCAGTAAATTGTAATATCGAACTTCGAGCAAAGCGCTTAGTTCCGACTTCGAAACATATGATATAAGTAGAATCCACGATAGCATGAGATGTCTAGAGCGATAGGAATTACTTCATAGAGCATAGAATAGAAATTTGAACTATGAAAACAACAAGGAGCAGAATCTATAGATTCCTGCAGTATTATTTTATTTTTATATTTTTTGTTTGTTAATTTTCACGGTTGGTTTTAGAACTTAGTTATTCGAAGCACAGAGCGCGGCACTGTACCTGATTTGTTGATTTAAATTTTGTTTACCTAGATTAAAACTTATTTGGGATGACTTTCAAAATTTACACAACGCGTCTGTTTCTCTGTCCTACACGTTCATGTTATTCAGAATTTCACCTTGCATAAAAAACCGACAGGCAGCCAAGGTTGTCCCTGGTCTGCAGGATCGACGTTGTGTTTGGGTTACAACCCAAGACCAGAAGTAGGAAGGCTTACTCCGAGTTCGCAGTTAAAAGGGAGCACCGGGAAACCTGTGTATCCGAATAGATGATATACGCCTTACTCTCTTGTTTCCGATCGGTATCAACAGCGACACAGCTCTTGTTTTACGTGAGGGAGCATAAGACAGGAGGTGCTTGTTCATGAGCCAAGGCGGCTTCGGAATCACCTAAGTCCGTATAGCTAATTAATTCAGGGTGTTTTTGGGTCGGAAACACTGATCCTTCTTTTTGCCCATCAGAGGAGGTCCTTTATAGCATCTATATTTACCTTAATTTCAAGGGTTGAGGCAAAAGAACTATACAATAACGGGGTTTTCTCATGAGTGCAAGCCTCAAGGAAAATGTACACGTTGCGATATATAGAAACCGTGAGTTACTCTTGCTGCAGTAGCAATACAAGGAGAGTTCCACTTACAGATTCCTGTTACCCACACTTACCGATATCCTCCCCAGACTCAAATCCTTCTCCGCGATGACGTCACAGTCTGCCGTAAGGACCTGAGGTCAAAGATGTGCAACATTACCGACAATTGTATCGGTCAACGTTTAAAATCGCACTACCTTACTGACAATTTTTATCGGTTGGAGGTCAAAATCGTGCTACTTCATCGACAATCTTACCGACCGAAGGTTGAAGTCTCTATGTTGTGCTTGCGTGCTAACGTTAGAGGGTGCAACGGGGGGCGTGAACTTTTTTATCGACCTGGATGTCGGTTACCCATCCTGCATTCTTTTCCCACGATAGGACTGCTAATGTGTAACATTAACCATCTCACATTCTTTTCCCACGTCATCAACAACGCGACATTCCAAAATTAATGGTTCTGAGAATTGTTTTTCACGAACTCGGATGTCGATACGTTATCATCAATTAGAGAAGAGTGAAATTTCGAAAATTTCAGGTAAGTTGAAAAATTAATGACAGAGCCAGGTATCCAGAGATGCTTTACCAGAGACTTACTCCACTAGACCA
Organism: Neodiprion virginianus; assembly: GCF_021901495.1. NCBI lineage: Eukaryota > Metazoa > Arthropoda > Insecta > Hymenoptera > Diprionidae > Neodiprion > Neodiprion virginianus. Next base: position 19,549,738 of record NC_060877.1, read on the forward strand.
CCTAGCCGCCCTGACTACAGTGTCATTAATTTCTTTCATCACCTGTATTTCGAAAATTGTTTTTGTTTTCGTGTGCCATTGAATATATTTACATTATTGTAAAGGTTCGATTCCTGGCTCCGTCGTTAATTTTTCAACTCACCTAAAAATTTTGAAATTGTACTCTTTTCTAGCAAATTTTTCTTGCCATAAATATGATATGTTGTATTTCATATCAGCAAAAATGAACGGCCCGGCGTTCAAAAATGGTTAAGTGAATGTATTTCACATCAATAGCCACATACAGCACATGTGTGCACATATCAACAAGCTTTACACACAAGTCAAAAATGTGTCTCTTCGCGACGAATTTTAAATGTGAAGTTATCATCAACGTGAGATTCTTTTTGGCTTGTAACTGTAATGTGAACTCGACGATGAATTTTAAATGTGTTCAGTCAAGGCCAGAGTGCAAGGTCGACCGATAACTGCGGTAGTATACATTCAGAACTATGGATTTGCGGTGTTGGGTGAATATCGCTCTAGGAATGCGAAACATAACTCGGTTTGCGTACAACTCGGTCAAGGATGTAGAGCAAGGTTGAATCTTACATGAGCTTCGTATTAGAAGAAAAATTCTCTCTTAAAAGCTGAGGTAAAGGTGTAAAATTAATTCGTGAATATTCTTTACAAAACAGTTTTATTAAGTACAATTTTCAGGGTACATTTGCCAATCACTTCACAACGATAGTACAATAGTTTTATTCAACAGTATCGTAACCAGAATAATATATTCGCCAGGAATACGAGATCGTTCTTGTAGATGCTTCTGCGCAGTAACACGAATCATACACCCTCGCCATCCGAACTGTGTGATGATTTTGTAGACAATTTTGAAGTAACAAAACGTTTTGTGCTGCACATATTGCGTTGGGTATTGTATGCACGTCACATCTTAGAGACACAGCTGAAGTTTTTTGCAAGGTTCGCAGCGAGGAACAGCCTTAGTCCAGTAAATCGATGATTTGAACTTTGCGGACGATTTTAAGCAGCCAATCTCGTTTTTCTTCTCCTTTTACGTACGCAGTTTCAGCTTTGCACAGCCTGTTTTCAATGATCCATTCAACTTCCTCAAACGGTATGTTTCCACAGCTCCAAGTTAAACCGTTAAAATCACGTTCCAACTAAGAATTTTGGCTTTTGTATTTCACGTCCAGAGAATCCCATTCGTAAAGTCGCTTGAAGAAAAACATTGATGGAGATTCTTCCGAGTAGATTGAAATTATAGCCAATTCTTCAGCGATTAGCGCCATCTTTGAATTGTGCGAGATGATGGGAACGGGTCAGCTTTTATACCAACTTTTTTACCCCACCACTGAGTAGGTTGTATTCGACAATACGATCGTGAAGAATCAAGCAATACGCCGATGTTTCAACAAGAAAGTTGGCTTCAGCTTCAAATTCAAGACGGATGTCGATAGGTCTGTACTTCAAAGATTCGTTTTGTTTTGAACAGTCGATAACGAATGAGGGGACGTCTCGAAGAAATTCACTCTTCGTCAGCAACGGCTCGGGGTTCTTGTCGTTGTAGGTAGCTTGGAAGTTTGCATACATCTCGTACAGGAGCAAGTACAGATTATGACTTATGTTGAGGTTCAGGTTACCGTACGGATAAGATTGTGAGTTTGAAATAGCTTGACGGCCGTGATATTGCAATGATCGAAATGACTTGCGTTCTTGCCGGTCTTGTTCTTTCGACTTGTTTGGAAAACCAAAATGACGTATCAAGGTTTTTCAAGCTGAGTGGAAGTTTTCACAGATCAAACATGTTTCGATGTTGTGGGAAATATGGGATATTCATACAATTCCCAACTGCGGAAGCTCATCGAAATAGGCGAATCTGTCTGGATCAAATTTAGTAGGTTAACTTTTTTCTGAATCACTAGTTTCAAATACGGTATTAGACATTCGACTGTATTGATCATGATTTTGAATTCCTCCTCTTCATTCTGCATGATTCCGTTAACGTCAGTTTTTGATCTCGTCAAAATTAACTCATGTTTAGCGTTGACAACGATCTTGCGGTAGTCTTCAGCGAAACCCAATATCATGCTGAGCGGTATCACTACGTCAAAATTACCCTCGGCATCGGTTGATTTTTTCTTCTCTTTTATATCAAGACATCCAGCGTTCTACATCAGCCAAGTCTGACCAGGGTACAGGGAAGTGTAACCCTTCATGAGACTGGTCAAGCCAACGTTCTTCCATCAATCTCAACCGCATTAATTTTATAGCGAATTTCCTCAAATAAAAGACAGATGGCGTTGCTTACGAGCTTTTGTGGGGTATAGATACTCTGTCCCCCCCCCTAAGCGCTAGAGTGGGAGTAGCGGCGAAGTAGGGGAGAGCCAAGAAGGCGAGAGGGGAACAAGGCGACTCTCGCGAGGCATTCACGTGTCGACGCTGAAGCTGTACACACCTCTGGTGCTCTCTAGACCTTTAATAAATTCTGTTGATTACCCGTAATCGAAGTGTCAATCATTTGAGTGCACCTTTCCCATTGAACACGGCAGGAGTGGGCCTGCTATCAACCGAGTGGACAACTTCACTACCTCAGCCAACACCACACCGGTGACCCCACACTTTGTGTTCACAATAGCTGTATTATCAGGTCTGAGGAGTCGTCCATGGATATGTACCGAAGTATTGCTGGGTAATATGCGTAAATCCTGATGCTGAGCGTTGATTCGAATTTCATCGCTGTTGTTGACAGTTCACGAGGCGTAAGGTTCGTGAGCGTGAATCTCGTAATGCGCAACGGATTCGTCAAAGACGACTGGTGTTTGAACGTTCAAGATTTCTTCCTCCATGGTATGTAGCAGATAATAAAACAGCAAAATCGGATTTTTAGTTGTCAGAATTTCCTCTTCCACAAGGTGTCAGTTACAGACTCAGAGCTATCAGGAACTCCTCGTTCCCAGGTGTTGACGGTTCGAGAATCGATCGATGACTGACTTGATCGGGGCATGCCGACTTACTGATATACCTACTCTTTGCCAGTCTGTTATATACCATACCCATTGTTTATTGCGATTTGATACGTAGTCTCACAGTAATAACTTCTCCACGAAAATTAACCAAGTTTCCGTCTTGAGCCACTAACGGAAGCTGAACGTGATCCATGGTCCTGAGGGTGATCAGAAGGTAAATGACGTGTGACAGTACTTCCACGATCTTATATCCTGGTCGGACAGTCGGGAATAACTCGTGAATAGTGTGTACTTCATGTTCATTGGCGTAGCCGCCCGTTGTAATGTAATCCACTCAACTCGCAACGCGTTGACCTTAAGTATAGTTCCATGCACGTCTGATTCGTAAGTTTTATCAACCTCCAATACACATAGTGTGAATCCCAAAAGTTGAGCAATGGAATCATTCGTCTCAAAGTTAATCGTGTGGTTGCATGTGATTTCGCTGCGTGATGTATTATTGTTGGATTTGATGCTGAGCCTAATATCTGTATTTCTTTGCACGTTTTGAAGATACTTCTCTATGTCCTCGATCTTGTAGCTGGCGGTAGGTATGGTGATCACTTTATAGGCTACGTAAATTTTATTGTGACCAACATCAACGTTGGGAATCGAACTAAAGGTTAACAATTCTACCAAGACAAGAGCATAACTTTTATCACGAGCAAGTTCGACTGACTTTGATGAATCATGCACCATGTTTATATAGCTCACCACTCAGAAATTTCAGACACAAATGTCCGCATTCAAATGCATCATAACCCTGGTACCTTTCATGATTGTATTTCACACTACCAACGCCGAGGTATTTTATGAGGTCTGAGGGTGGTTGAAGGTTGCCGAAACTGTCAAAGTAATCGATATTATTGTCCCGTTTCTTGTATGCAACCCAGTGTGTTCCCGGACCGTCTTTGTCGTCAAGGTTGATTATAGCTCACTCCTTTTTTCGTGGACCGTTTTTAGGCATTTTGTTTCCCATAAAAACACCGCGGAAATGCGGAACCTTAAAGATTTTTGCATACTTCAATAAGTCCCAATCAGACCCATGTGAAGTTGGCAACCCACCAAACGGAAAGGCATTTTTTTATATTTTAATCGATTGTACTCGATGTGTACCTGATTGTACCACCTTAAATTTTGTTTGTACCTTAAGGGGGAAAAAATGCAAGGGGAAGGAAACTTGGTCCGCAACTCATGTTGAGCTAAATATTTTGCGTTGATGCTATTGTGAAAAGCATCGTTCATACTCGTTTGTACCGATGTTATTTTAGAAAAAAAAAATTTGATTTTTTTCGATTTTTTTTCCCCAATTTCCCTAATTTATTTTAATTTTTTTTTCCCAAATTTATTTCCTTAATAAATGAATAAATAAATATGATCGTTGGTGCAAATGGGTACACATGATTTCTTGCAGGTACCAGCGATATTATCGTCGGTACCAATGGGTATAAACGATTTCTCGGTGGTACTATAAGGTACAAACGATATAATCGTCCGTACCAATGGGTACGAACGATATATCGGTGGTACAATGAGATACAAACGATATAATCGTTAATACAAACGGGTACAAACGATTTCTCGATGGTACGATGAGGTACAAACGCTATATTCGTTGGTACAAATAGGTACAAACGATTTCTCGATGGTACAATGAGGTACAAACGATATAATCGTCCGTACCAATGGGTACAAACGATATATCGGTGGTACAATGAAGTACAAACGATATAATCGTTGGTACAAACGGGTACAACTGATTTCTCGGTGTTACAATGAGGTAAAAACGATATAATCGTTGGTAGAAATAGGTACAAACGATTCATTGACGGTAGGAACTGGTACAGACGATTCCTAAGAAGTAGAAATAGGCAAAAATAATATAATTGTTGGTGCTTGCGGGTACAAACGATTTCTAGCTGGTACAAAGAAGTACAAATGATATCTTCGTTGGTACGTGCGGGTGCAAACGAAATTTTGGCAGTTCGAACGAGTACAAACGACTTCTTGATGGTACAAGCAGGTAGAAATGATAAGAGTGTCGGTACGAATGATTACAGACGATTTTTCAGTGGTACTATCAGGTTTTTAGATTCAAGTATCTTTATTTATATATGGTTTTCCACATGCGAATTATTATTAGCATCGCCCCTAGGGTCTCTAAAACATTGTTTATTACCTAGAATAAATTTTTCTTTGGTATCCATTTGCTCTTGATTCTTGTTTTCCTTTCGGCTTATTTATATTATTTTTCTGATATGTTCTAGGGGGGTATAATCAAATACGAACGATATATATGTTGCATCGCCGTGAAAATCAAAGTTTTAAAACAGCGTTCTCGATTTCTCGCTCGCCGATGTTAACTAAGACTCAATTATCAGGTGCCATGTGATGGAGTCGCGCACCGCGTGCTGTTTATATGATCGCCGGCTAGGAATCAATAAGGGTTCTTAGAAGAACCTACCACGGTGGTAATGCGTGGTGCATGGACCACGAGTGAGTTGTGTCACGGAGAGGCCAAGATATGAGGAGTGGGAGACAGTTCTCCGGGTTATACTTTCTTGGTCATTGGTTACGACAAGACATTTTTAATTAGAACAGGCTCTCCGTGATACACTCTACTAGCATTGCTACCGAGTGGTTCGAATTTATATTTTATTATTCTTGTATCGAAGCTTAATAAAAAGCATGTAAGCTGTGTCACTGTGGCAGTCAGTGAAGTACATCGTTTTTATATTATTTGTCATTTTTTTATATACCAGACTCGTGACATACGTTCAGATCATTAGATCTTGACAAGTTAACCTATTCGTTACCCTGAACGTATTATCGTATCTCACATATATATATATAAAGATTGTCGGAGAATGGCTAGATAACACTCGCGAACTTTGTGTTTTGCGTGTGGGACGCATGATGAACCACCTTTTTATTCTTTTACAAGATAAAAACGGAACTTAACTTATTGAACAAAGCTTTTAAAATTCAACGTTTATAACAAGATCCAAAATGCTCAATGTTTATTCTGTTATTGATCTTTGCCGTAGTTTCTCTGGAGACCGAATAGAAGAAAGCGGTGATAATCCTCCTCGATATTCATTTCATTATCCTTGACATATATATATATATATATATATATATATATATATATATATATATATAAAAACCAAGGGATATATATATATATATATATATATATATATATATATATATAAACCAAGGGATATACAAGAGATTTCTCAGTTGTACAAACAGGTACAAGCAATAAAATTGTCAGGGCAAGCAAGGACAAACGATATACTTATAGATAAATATGAGTACGAACGCAATATATATATATATATATAATTAGGGTGCTTTTTTTTTGGACTATATTTTTTTTTTTTCGGTCCCATCGTGAAATTTTGTTGGAAATACAACAAAAAAAATTCCCTGAAAGATTGAGCCCTTAATATTAATATTAAGTGCTCGCCCAAGGCATGTAAAGATTTCCCGCTTAAAATACACGTAAACTTCAATTTTTTTCTTTAAAACATCTACAGTTCAGAGGCATTCTATGGTGTAGTCTAAGACGTCAGTAGGTTTTCTTCGGAATGAAATGCTCTACAAAAGTGCTCATTGCGGTGAAGTCGTAACTCACACCGGCGATGTCGTACGGGCCACCCAAACCCAATTTTTTCATGAAATTCTTGTCTTTTTGCCCGTATCTCGTAAATAACAAGAGCTACAAAAAAAAATATTCAACAAATTTGTAGGAAATTTAATTTCCTACAAAAAAGTTCCAGAAAACCAAATTGCTAACATCGATATTTATTGAGATATTGGGCTTTTAAGGTGAGGAAGTATGGAATTTTCATGAATTATTGAGTTAAATTGTCGAATTATTGATTGTCGAATATTTTTTTGTTTTGTCGCTTTAACAATTACAATTCTTGTCATTACAATTACAATTCTTGTCATTACAATTACAAGAGCTACAAAACAAAAAAATATTCGACAATCAATAATTCGACAATTTAACTCAATAATTCATGAAAATTCCATACTTCCTCACCTTAAAAGCCCAATATCTCAATAAATATCGATGTTAGCAATTTGGTTTTCTGGAACTTTTTTGTAGGAAATTAAATTTCCTACAAATTTGTTGAATATTTTTTTTTGTAGCTCTTGTTATTTACGAGATACGGGCAAAAAGACAAGAATTTCATGAAAAAATTGGGTTTGGGTGGCCCGTACGACATCGCCGGTGTGAGTTACGACTTCACCGCAATGAGCACTTTTGTAGAGCATTTCATTCCGAAGAAAACCTACTGACGTCTTAGACTACACCATAGAATGCCTCTGAACTGTAGATGTTTTAAAGAAAAAAACTGAAGCTTACGTGTATTTTAAGCGGGAAATCTTTACATGCCTTGGGCGAGCACTTAATATTAATATTAAGGGCTCAATCTTTCAGGGAATTTTTTTTGTTGTATTTCCAACAAAATTTCGCGATGGGACCGAAAAAAAAAAATATAGTCCAAAAAAAAAGCACCCTAATATATATATATATATATATGCATGTATCATCGGGAAATCGTTTGTACCCATTTGTACCAACCATGATATTTATTTATTCATTTATTAGGGAAATAAATTGGGGAAACAAAAATTGGAATAAATTTGGGAAATTGACGAAGAAAAAAAGATCGATTTTTTTTTCTAAATAACATGGGTACAAACGAGTGCTTTACACAATAGCATCAACGCAAAATATTTAGCTCAACATGAGTTGCGGGCCAGTTCTTCTTTCCCTTATATTTTTTCCCCCCTTAAGGTATCAACGAAATTTAAGATGGTACACACCGAGTACAATCGATTAAAGTATGAAAAAATACCTTACCGTATAGTGGGTGGCCACATTCACATAGGTCCCAAACAGTCAACGCTCGACGTGGTAGCATCGCATCTAGTTTTTTGAAAGATGGAGACCAAGACCTGTTTTATACGATTTCATATGAAGCCCTTCGCCCAACGTGATAGCTTCCATAGTTCTGTTGTGTCGTTTGCTCTCTTCCAGTTCTCGTTTAGCAGCACTTGTATCGTTCACAGCTTTTGCTATACCTACCGTACCACCAGCTAACGCACCTGTAGCACTAAGTCTAGCGAAAATAGGAATCAGAAACGTTAGAAAACCACCAACTTTTGAAGGTACTGGTAGAACGCGAGGTGTTCGCACTTTACATTCACCATCCGTTTTTTAACGGCGTTTTCAGCTCCCTTTTGCGCAGATTCGATAGCGACTTTTGCATCGTTGCTTGGAACCATAGGACGTTTTGCAGCATTTATAATTTTTGTCAAGGTTACATTTTATGGTTTTCGGATTCCAATTCCAAGTTTTGATTTCACTTTCATTGTATGAGCTATATTCCAAGCCGCTGCTTTTTCACCCAAATTGCCGTCCGGCACAAAAACCCGTTTCCAAGCTTTCTCAGCCAACACCCTATCAGCCTCGCTTCTAACTTTAAGATTTTCACGATTCTGCGAGTAAGCAATGTCGTGATCCTTGCAAGGTGCGTGTGATCACGCCGTGTGAGTCTTTTCGTTAACTTTGTACCAGGCCCACAGTACTGATAACCAGGTACATGATTTTATCCACCAGACCCTTGCCACGATGCTGCCGCCTGCTGTTTCGTTTACCTCTGTACACGATCATGTTCGTGCGTTGACTGAAGAGAAGTGCTTTAAAACGAGATATTTATAACAGATCCGATCAGTCATGTCCGAGATGCGGTTTCAAAAACGACCTACTAAGTTTCCTGTAATGAATGTTGACACACTTTCGGAGCAAAATGTCGAAAGGCACAAACGGCACGGTGAATCACTCCCGAACAGTGTACGTGCAATATTCTATCGATCGTCAAATTGTGGTAAAACTACTGCGTTGCTCATACTTACAACCCATTCCAACGGACTTACATTTGAAAATATCTGTATCTACTCAAAATCTCTCGACCAACCGAAATACCAATTGTTGAAGCAATGGTTGGACAATGCTGAGAATACGGAGTATTTTGCGTTTACCGAGCGTGAGCAAGTGATTACACCAGACGTAGCACGACCCAACTCAATAATCGTATTGGACGATGTAGTGTGCGAGAAGCAGGACAATATTAGAGCCTACTCTTGCATGGATAGACATCACGATGTTGACTGTTTCTATCTCTGTCATACGTACGTGCGTATTCCCAAAAATCTCGTGCGTGATAATGTAAACTTAAAATCTAACGTTATCAAGCGAGAGACACAGTAGCGTTGCAGACTCAGTTGCCTCAACATGCAGGGATCTGAAATTTCCAAGCATAAAGATTTCTTACATCAGATCGCTCAAGCAAGTGCTGCGATCCGTCGAAAACACAGAGTGCTCAAATCGGGCAAGGAATCTACGGCTGAGAAATCGAGTGACGTTTTCAAACCAGTAGTAACTCCGTTGCAAAAACTGGTAAATGTTACTAAATATACTAAACCTGTAAAACAACAGGTGGAAAAAATTGAGGAAGAAATGAAGCAGATAAGAAATGAAACGAAAGATGAAACTGTCTCGGAAATGGACGATTTCTTTGCTTCGGCAGGAGATGAAACAATTATAGAATCACCTGTCGAGAAAGTCGAGGATGTATTATATGAGTATTTTGGACTGATGAGAGATGCGAAGGGGCAAAGTGAATTGGACAACGTTACGGTGTACGCAACCTCTCAAACGGACTAATGATTGGTGATTCGTTGATCTCTTTTGAGAGTGACTACATCCGTATTGATGATATGCTTTACCCGAAAACGAAGGGTTTGCTGTAACTTTTGTTCCAAAAGATGTCTGACGGGTCTTATATGAGCGTCGAAGATCGGGAAAATTTTAAAAATATAATCCTCACAACGATTGCGCATAAAAAGTAATACTCATCTGATGGGGCCGTTCGAAACGATAACAGTTACAAATTTAAAAATGTCATTGACGAATTGATGGATTATTCCCATCATCTCGGCGAAAGGGTAAAGGTCTACTTCCGCAAGCTATGATCACTCGACAAGGTGTTGAAACGGAATACGTTTTCTGGGATGATCCAAACGAGTTAGTGAAGCGTCTTCATTTACTCCTGACATCTCAGGCAGCGGGAAATCCGAGTCACCGGGTGTCGAATTTCAAATAACAGCGAACGGGCATTACGATATACAGAACAAGAGACTGTGCAAAGTCGCAGATCCCACAGAGCCGAACAATGCTGTAACTTCAAAAATCTTAAACGAAAATTCAACTTGCTGCAAAAACAAATCGACAACCTCGATCAAATGATCAAAGCTTTGGAGATCACCACGGTGAACGGCTTGGATACCTTTTACACAGATTTTAAAACAGGCAGAGACCTGTCGATTTGAAACGCTGAAATCATTTCCAAAACGGACACCAGACTAAGAGCATTGGAAGAGGAACGAGAAAAAGTAAGCACTAGTGACGGAACTACACAAGCCTGCACGCCGGAATTACCCGCGTCGGTGTGTAGACGTTCGTGGCATCGACGAGACCTGGCAAGCTGATCTTGTCGATATAATGTCATACGCTGGACAAAACAAAGGCTACAAGTACATGCTCACAGTTATTCATATCTTTTCAAAGTACGCGTGGGCTATACCGATAAAGAGCAAGTCTGAAGATGATGTTACGAAGGTAATGGAATCTGTCCTTCTGCAACGACGGGTACCGAAAAAATTACACGTCGACAGAGGAACGGAATTTTACAACTCAAAATTTGAATCTTATGTCACGCTACGAAATCAAACCTTACTCCACGTATGGTAATTTGAAGGCTTTGATCTACAAACGCTTCAATCGCACGCTCAAAAGTGAAGTGTGGAAACGGTTCAGTATGCAACGAAGCTACAAGTGGCTCGATATCTAATCAGATTTGCTTTTGGCTTACAACAACGCCAAACACCGAACCATAAGAATGAAACCAACTGATGTTACCGTTGAGAACAAAAGGTTGGTATTACGTCAGGCGTACAGAGAGCTTTGAGCGAAATCTACCAAACTGGACAAAGTTCGGATCAGCAAATTCAAAAACGTCTTTGAGAAAGGTTACACTCTCGATTGGATGACGGAGATATTCACAATAAGCCAAGTGGAAAATACTCATCCTGTGACGTACAAGCTCAAAGACTATCAAGATCAACCCATCGCTGGTGGTTTCTACGAACAGGAGGTCCTCAAGGTTGAACATCCGGACATCTATCTCGTGCAGTAGGTGCTCGAGAAGCGTGGAAAAAAATTTTACTTCAAGTGGTCAGGTTTTGATAATACACACAACAGTTGTATAAATGAATGTGATATGTAACGTTGAATAAACGAGATTATTTTCTAAAGATGTGCCTTCATTTTTACACCATAAAGATACAATTCACACCAATGGGCAGTCTAACCGCAGGTCTTGTAGCCCCACGGCAGCGTATCGGTCGTGTTTGTAAATACGATCCGCTCATCGTCGTTCTAGCTCAGTGCTACCTTCGTCTGTTGTATGGTATAGACCTGATGCTTCTGACTCTGTATCAGACTCTCATGTTCGACTAAATTTTTGTGTTCTAACGCACACTTCAAATAATCATTAAAAGTTGTAGTTTTTGTTGAGTTATTTGGTTAAGGAGATCAGAACGGTACGGTTTTAAGAAAAGTATAGGACACTGTAGTTAACAAAAGTACGTCATTATTGTGCTTGGTATTGCAGTCAACTAACTATACTCCAAGAACACTATTGGTAAAAAACAATGCGCTCCGGTGCCTTAACACTACTCATGTATGCTCGCGTTTGCGCAGCTTGACGCGCGAGAACTACTTTTTTAACACTACCGCCGTTTGAGTCCGTCGAGAGCCCTATGCCTAAATCGGTAGATAGGAACTGAAACTGATTCTGAGAAAGTGCTTTGGTGAATGTATCAGCCAACTGCTGATCCGTAGGAACATATTTTATCAAGATTTTCCTATTTTCCACAGTTTCCCGAACATAATGAAACATGACATCGATATGTTTTGTTCACTCGTGAAATTCTGGGTTCTTAATTAATCGAATTACGCTTTGATTGTCTACTTGCAGTACTGTCGCAGTATCTGGTAGTCACCCGAGATCATTCAACGATTTTCTAAGCCAAACGGCTTCTTTTACAGCCGCTGCTGCTGCAACATACTTAGCCTCTGTTGTGCTGAGTGAGACTCCTTTTTGTCTTTGGGATGACCATGTCACAATCTCGTTCGATAACTAGAATGCGTACCCTGTAGTGGATTTTTGCGTCTCTGCGTCGCCCGGATCCGAATCTGAGAAGCCCTGTAACTCCGAGTTGCTCCCGCCGCTTTTGTACGTTATACCATCTTTTGTTGTTCCAATCAAGTACCGGAAAATTCTTTCTACTGCTTGCCAATGACTCGTTGTGATTACTTAAAAATTGATTGACTAAGTTTACAGAATATGCAATATCCGGCCTAGACACAAGTCCAAGAAATATTAGTGAATCTACCGCTTCCCGAAACGGTACTTTTCTTGACTCTACATCGTCTTTATCGTTCCGGACTAACCTCGCGGGCGGACCGGCAGGGATACTTGCCGCTTTTGCATCAACCATCTTATACTTATTAAGGAGTTTCTTTGCACACGCTTCTTGATGTAAGAAGACCGTTTTCTCTTCCCGATTTCTTCTAATTTGTACTCCGACAAATATTTTCCCAGCCCTAAGCGTAATGTTGAATGCATTTTTAACGATTTCTCTACTGACTCGAGGGCTTGACTTATTTTTGCTGCGATGAGCCCGTCCTCTTCAAAAAGTGCGAAAAATACATCGACACCGGTAACACAACCTCGAAAGATACACTTGTCGGCCTCCGACTCGCGAAAACTGTATTTTTCCAGAAAATTTTGAAATTTTTCGTTTCAGCAATTGAGTGCCTGTTTCAAACCGTATAGTGACTTATCAGTTTGCACACGAGATCACGTTTTTCTTCTTTCTTTACATTAAGTCCCTCTGGTATCTCCATATAGATCTCTTCCTTCAGTTCGCCGTGAAGAGAGGCCGTTCTGACATCGAACTGTGTGAACTCCAAGTCCTGCTCAGCTACTATGGCCAATAAAACTCTTAAGGAGTCATATCTCACGACTGGCGAAAAAGTCTCAGTATAGCCGTGTCCCGCCTTCTGTTCGAAACCTCGAGCGCAAAGTTGCGCTTTGTACCGGTACATATCTCCTGATGTGTCTCGTATGACTTTGAACACCCACTTCGAGTCTATGGGTTTCCGATCTATTTCTCTCGGTACAATTGACCATGTTTCGTTCTGTTCATGTGCATCGAATTTGTCTTGAATTGCTATAACCCAATTTTCTGCTTGAAGACTGTTCATCGCCTCCTGGGATAAATTGGGCGAATAATATTCGGCAAAATCAACCTCATACCTTGCTGGCATCCGGATAGTTCGTCATCCCGCAATTGTCTAGTCTGTTCCAGCTGATTGAGACCTTCTGCTTGACGATCTTCTTCCTGCACATTTCTTTCAAGTTCTTCTTGAGCTTACTTTTCTCCCTCATCTTCGACAACGGTGACTTCTGCCACGTCTTCATTTTTGCTATCTGGAAGGACGTATTCGAATGCCTGCCCTTTTGTTGTCTCAAGCAGTAAGCCCTCGTTGAACGTGACATCTTCTGATACTGATATCCTTTTGTTCCGAGGATTATACAACCGATAGTTCATCGAGTCGTTCTGATACCCGACCAAGATTAGCTTTTCAGCTTTCAGATCTAGTTTCTTACGAAACTGTTTATCGATATGCATGTACGCATCCGATCCGAATACACGAAAACGAGACACATCTGGTGTTTTTCCAAACCATATCTCGTATGGCGTTTTCTTGTTACCGGTAGACAGTACTCGATTGAGTACGGTAACTGCTGTACTGACCGCTTAAGCCCATAGCGACACAGGAAGTTTCTTTTCTGTTATCATTGTGTGAGCGCTCTTGACAATTGGATTCATCTCTTGACTGCAATATTTTCGTTTAATATACATGCGTAACACCTTCATTGGTTTTCCAAATTTGTTGTTGATTAACCCCTCATATTTCTTGAAAACCTCGAAAACATTAGATTTCTGTTTCATGTAATAAACATACCTAAATCCTGACGCATCGTCCTTGAAGGTTATGCAGTATCGTGCACTACCTATCGACTCCGCCGAGAATTGACCGCATACATCAGAATGTATGTATTCTGCGGGCTTTCTTTTCCCTTTTCTCTTGTTCTTCTTGAACGGAAGCCTGTGTGCTCTTCCGAGAGCACACGACTCACAGAAGAAATTGTCAACGTCTGTCAGTTTCACACCTCGAATTATTCTCTTTTGCGCCATTTCTCGCAGCACTTTATTATTCACACGTCCCCTGCGTTCATACCAAACACGCAAGTTCACTGTTGACACATTTGCCTCATTTGTTTCGCTCGATTTTCTCGCTCTGAAGAGCATTCGGTAAATTTCATTTTCTTGTTTCACACCGACACCGAAAATTTCACCGTTATGATTTATTGTCACTTGCTTTCCTTTGAACACAACATCAAACCCTTTTGAAGTACACACGCCAACTGAAAACAAGTTTTTTCGGAGTTTGGGAACGTAAAGCACGTCTTCTATTCGCGCTTCATACCATTTACTATTCAAAAGTCTGTCAATGAGCACAGTGCCACTACCGGTAACATCACACACTCCATTATCCCCGAGCGATATCGTCTCGCCACTTCTCGGATAAAACTCGCTGTACCAGTCTCGTTGGTAAGTGATGCGTCTCGAGGCCCCACTGTCGGTAATCCAGACAGCACTTGTATCGACTTCCAAGAGTCGTTCAACGACTTCGCTAGATGTCACTGTCTCAAATTTCTCTTGTTTCTGTCCTCGTACACTTGACGATGCGACGAACGCACATCCATTTGAACTATTGCCGGTATTGTCTTTGTCCCGTTTCTTTTCACGGCAATCACGAGCATAATGCCCTTCTCTTTTGCAGCAAAAGCACTCACCTGAATTTTTATTTTTAAGGCTTTTCTCGCAGTCTTTTGTTTCACTTGCGGCGAACTTCTTTTTGTTCCCGCCAATACTTGCAGCGGCTAACGCTCGAGTGGTGTCATCGTCACTTCCGATTCTTCTCTCTTCTTTTAGCAATCTTTCGAGCAGGTTTTCTAGCGATTGGCTAGCTTCCGATACACTGTGCCACGCTGTCTAGAGAGCATCATATTTCGACGGTAGGCTTCCTAGAACCTTCGCCATGATGGCCGTGTCTGAAATCACCTCTCCCAGATCCTTCAGTTGAGACGCCATATTTTGTACGTGGGACACGTGTTGTACAACTGACTCGTTCGAATCCATGCAATGGCCATGAAATTTTTGCAGCAAGAATGTCTTATTCGACGCTGATTTCTGCTCGTGAATCCTACAATTCCTTCGCTGTTGTACAGTTGAGCAAACAGTCGAGCTGGGAATCTTCAATTGAGGACAAAATAATGCACATGGCCGTCGCATTGTCTTTCACCCACTTTTTACCGTCTGCCGATTCTGCCTGTGCCGGCATCACTCGCGTGCCCGTTACGATATCTTGAATCGCGCTCGCGATGAGCATTGAGTCCATTCGGAATTTCCACGCTTGAAAATTCGAGCCATCAAACTTTTTGATGTTCTTAAACAGAGTTGGTTCTGCCATTTTCGTTCGATAGTTTTTCTCTACGTTCGCGATTATCGGTACACCGCGACACTTATGGCGACCGACAAGAAGAAAAACAACTCGAAATACACACTTTCTTACCACCGTTCTCTCGCTTTACCAATCTGAACTTTTCGCAGGCTGCTTGTCTGGGCCCATAACCTGTTGGGTTATTTGGTTAAGGAGATCGGAACGGTGTAGTTTTAAGAAAAGTATATGACACTGTAATAAGGGTCAACAAAAGTGCGTCTTTATTATGCTTAGTATTACAGCCAACTAACTATACTCGGAGAACACTATTGGTGAAAAACAATGCGCTCCGGCGCCTTAACACTACTCATGTATGCTCGCGCTTGCACAGCTCGACGTGCGAGAACTACTTTTTCAACACTTTTTAATAGCGATCCTTTCACACCCTCAGCTCGTTTCTTGTCCTCATCCTTCCCCATCACTGTGAACGAATACAATTTCGCCCTCAAGCCAATAGATTCTGTTATTATTTTTCCGTTACACTCATCTTCTATCAGGCTGAGAACTTCTTTGCTAACTAGAGCCATTCTGTAAACATTATAAGGTGGATAATCGGAAGTATCAAATTTATCCAAGTCCTGTTTCATGCATTCGTAAATATCGGGGACGGTAAAGTAGTATATTAAACCATCCGTGTCGGTATACATCAATTTTGCCTGATGTCCAAAATTCGTTTTAACATAATTATAATGGAAATCGTAAATAAAGGATCTCAAAAGGTCTAAAATGGAGAAGCCTGCATACAATGGTTTGTAGAGTTTAACTCTTGTTTTACGCATTTAAACTATTATCATATTTTCATTAAAGATTGTACAGCTGTGGAAATTTGGTTTGGCTCTATTAGCTGTAGCACCATACCTTCCACCCCATTTCGCAATCAATCTAACATCTTTGTATTTCCGAACGTTCTCCATTGTCTTACCAAAAACAGCGTTATTCATTAATTTCTGAAAATTTTTCCCGAATTCATTGTTTGATTTTTTTTCTCAAATCTGTATGTAAATCTATGTATTTTTTAAGCCACGGTGTTTGTCTGAACTTGAGAACTCGATGAATTTGAACTAATTTTAAACCCAACTCTGAACATTGTTTTATAACGCAATAATGAATAATGTAGTTTCGCTTGGAGAGTAGCGTGGTCGTCAATTTCGGTTGCTTGTTACTTGAGGTCGGAGATATGTAGTGCTCCGGGCGAAGTGGCAAATCTTTGTGCATTTCGTACAGTTCCTCAGGATATTCCATGTCTACCTCTAATATGTAGCCAAACTCGGCTTCGTCCGAGATGTAAAAACATCAAATTTCTCGAAATTCGAGATCCATTCAAAGGAATTGCACGGAAAGCAAAACTCATGGCAGCACCATAAAAGTTGTTGACGTTGAAGTACATAAGATACGACACCTCTAGCTCTGGATTCAAAGCATCTCCCATGTACCTATTATTCGCTTTTGCATACCGATTAGAGCATTGGGACACACCACCTCGAATTCCTTTTTCTATGAACATAGTCATATCTACGTCGGTGAGAAGCTCGAGCTCGATGTCCGTATACTTTAGCATTGCGTCAAACAACAGCCCGGGCGCAGCGTAATAATGTAACGGGTCCAGGTTGTACGTTGCATAACAATTTTGCCAAAAGTTTTCATAAACGTCAGCTAATACAAAAACATCAGTTTGCAAACATAACTCTGAATACTCTCCCAACGTGTTGAGAACAAAAGCTTGCCAAATTTTACACGTGTTTGCGTAATCTTTATTCGAAATATCTTGGTTATTTAATTTCGAATAAAAGTTTTCCTTGGGCGGTAATTGAACGCCTTTAAGCTTCTCCTAACCATCCATATACTTGTACGGGAAAACACTTTTCCTGGTTAATAATTCAAATTTGTCGGAGCTAGTGCAAAATTTACGTGTGATTGTCTTTTGATCATCATTTAAATGCGTTGCCAATTTTTCGAGGCTGCTGGGCATAAAACGATACGAATCTATAAATCTAAACTGTAGGTCCGTTCGTTTAACAAATTTTGTAAATGAGATATACTTTTCTTTATTAACGGGTAGAAGCTGAATAGTAACCTGAAAAGTTGTCAAAACTTTAATCAGAAAATGCGAATCGTAACCTAACAGATTATGGAATATCACAGGGATAGTATGTGAGTTCTGATAATTTAGATTACAGCCCCGGTAAGCAGCACCACGGTACTTTCCAGTGAAATGACAGTGATCACGATGTTTGACGTCTTCGAGCGTGAACGGTTTTTCGCAAATGTGACACACCGTTGGTAAATCAAATTCGTTAAGCTGATTGCAATTGAGCGGTTCTATGACTACAATACTTGTGAAATATGCTTGTAACGAATGTGCCCATTTCTCCAACTCATTCACAAACCATTGAATGCAAGTCTCTCCACGGTTAATTTTGAACGTTGAAATGGAATCGTCGAAGGCGCAATGGAGGTAATATGCTTTGCTGTACGGAATATGGTTCTGGTAAATTGTTCTATTTTCTGACACTTGAATATGAGTAGGTTGCAGCAAATATTCAAGATCCGCGTAAATGCAAAACGGAACGGTTTCTTTGTGCTTAAAATTTTCGAATTTCAGAATCTTTTCCTCCTCTGTGGGTAATTCAACTTTGGTCCCGTTCAAACTCATGCAATAAACTTTGTGCTTTGTTAAACATCTTTCAGATTGAAAGTGAGTCAAACATCTATCACATAAACAAGTACGACCATTACGGTTAGCAATTTGAGAACTTGTTAATCGGGACAGATTTCAAATACAAGTAAAATGAAAGATTCTATTATTTTCATAATTTTCCATATCAACATCATCGTCATTGTCAGTGATTTCAGTTTATATGGCTAAAAGATGAATTACAAGTTTATCGGACTCGTTCTGACTTAGGTGAATCGGTATTATTTCACTTTTTTCCGTTCACCTTGGTCTATACTCTAAACGTTGATGGAAGATCCGTTAAGTTTCTCAATTTTTGAAATGATGTTTTTGTCTAGAGAAATAGGAAACTTTATATCATCATACCGTAGCACTGAACTGAAATGCGGGTACGAGCTGGTCGCGTTGGGATTGTTGTTGTCGGCTGGGAACAGAGCTGCGGTGACCGACCAAAGAAAGCAGTAGGAGTCGTTGTTTCTGATGTTTACTATAGCCTTTTTATCACTGATATGCTTGGGTAACGGGGTGTGGGTATTCAGACCACCTCGTAATGGCATATACTTTTTAATGTTGACGGCAAGATTTATAATTTCAAGTAACGACCAGCCTGAATCCTTTTCCTGGAAATCTTCTACTTTTTCAACAAACGCTCTGTCGCGTTTTCGATGAACCATTCGTTAATATCCGTTGTCTGGAGGATGATTTCATTTCTCGTATTTAAAAATTTTATCTCTTCCACCGTGTGATCATCTTTTCTAACTTCAAATTTACAAGCCAGGATGACGTTGGCTTTCAAGCTCCTGGCTTTCTTTGAAGCGTTTTTTAGTCTTGTCACAGCCAGTACCTTTGCGTCTTCTAGAAATCTCTCCACATCTTTATGCTTCAAATTGACGATGGATCTAGTTCGAATTCTTCCCTCAAAAGCTGATTCCAAATCTACCCAGTGAATTCGATGGCTTCTTCTTTCTTTCCGCGTACCTCCACCCGCTTTCTGAAGACGTTTGACTTTTTCCTTAAGCTCTTTCAAGGGTCCGATCGTTGTGATAATTCTCGTCTTTTCTCTAATTGTTGAAGTCTTTCACAAAATTTTGTTGAGAAGCCGAATATTTTGACTTCCGACTTTTATCCATTTATCAATTTCTGCTGTTCATGATGATTTGCCCAAGATTTTGTACGCCGATTCCATAATATCGATCAATCTCAAACACTTCGTGGATCACATCTTTAGCTTTTTCCTTACGTATACTTGACAAGTTGATACTAAATGATCATTTGCAGTGATGAGCGTCCTTTTTATAGGGCAGCTGTACGTATGTTTGTGTGCGCGCGCGACGCCGTCCGTGTGCGTGGAGCAGTACGCACTAGAACAATTACATGATATAAAATAAATAAAAACTTGTCGAACGAAATCTCAACTGCTTCTCAACCTTGCATCTCATTCTTGACTAATCTATAAACCAATTTAATCATGTTTTACATTCCGAGAGCGATAGTAATCCAACTCCGTATGACCTGCGGCTTCGAACGTACGCTAACTCAGATGTTGGTCGACCTTGCACTCTATCCTTAACTGAGTTCGCTAAAACCTCATCGTAGAGTTCACGTTACAGTTACAAGGTTCAAACGGAGCTTAAAAACCTTCGTCTTTGTGCATTGGTGTTCAGAATAGCACTTTATTAGATTCTAAAACGCGATTCGAATTACTATTACAAAAATTTGTTGGCGCAAAGGGGGACAGGCTTAGCGCTGAGTGACAAATACATATAATTTTCGATATTTTTTATGCAATATTGAACGTTCTACTATTAAATGGTATAAAATATGTGTATGTGATACTTAGATTACACATAAACAAATTCGAGTTGATTATATGGCCCACCCAGATAGCGTAGACTCAACCGAGTGTCGTTACTTGGTGTCACCATCTTCTAGAATATATCTTCATCTTGTTGGAGAGCTTTCGTCAGTCGATTTGGTAGAAGAGCCGTGATCGAGTCCTCCAATCCAGAACGATCTTATCACTAAATTTCGTTTTAACCCGACGAACACCGCTGACTCTGTATTTGAAGTAGGCTTCAAGGTCCGAAACTTTTTTCAACGGCAGAAACGTCTCCAGCCCCGCAATTTCGTTTAGTTTTGAGAAGTCCATGATCGTCACTATTAATTCGTGTTTGCTCGAAATCTCTTGTGAGTTGATTTAGTTGAGTTCCAATTTCCAGTAGATGTTGAGCTTCTTCAATGTTCTAGATTTCACGTTGTTGTTGTAGAGCACTTTTCATTTGCAGGAAGAACAGCTTTAGACTGGCGTTGAAGTTTTCCCTTTTAACTGTGATAACGTCCCCCACTACATAAATTTGAAATTTGGTACGGAAAAAATGTCACGTGGTTGATATCAAACCGGCATCCGGGTGAGTGGATTAATTTTGGAATGTCGCGTGGTTGATAGCGTGGGAAAGGTATGTGAGATGATTGATATTACACATCAGCAGTCTTATTGTGGAAAAACAATGCGGGATGGGTAACCGACATTCAGGTCGGTAAAAAAATACACGCCCCCCGTTGCACCCTCCACCGTTGGCACGCGAGCATAATATAGAGACTTTGACCTTCGGTCGGTAAGATTGTCGGTAAAGCAGCACGATTTTGACTTTCGACCGACAAGAATTGTCGGTAAAGCAGTGCGATTTTGTCCGTCGACTGATACGATTGTCAGTAAGGTTGCACGTTTTTGACCTTAAGTCGGTACGGCAGACTGTGGCGTTATCGCGGAGAAGGGTTTAAGTACGGGGAGGATGTCGGCAACTGTCGGTAACAGGAATTTGTAAGTAGAACTCTCCTTGTATTGCTACTTGCTGCTTCGATGAGAGCTACATTATTGACATGAGTTACATGGCCATCTAATATTGAAAGGGCTAGATCGTCTTTACTTGGTTTAGCATACTTTTTAAAGTGATCGAACCATTTTAGGCAAATCGTTTCAGTTTCCTGCCAACCTGGCGGATGATAGACAGGAAACGTTTCGGGATGACATCCATGAATTAGTGCCACATTCTCTCTTTTGCGTGAAACAATCATTAGAGGCAGAATGAAATTCCCAGCTGCCTTACAATAAAATACACACGCAATGGTTTCTCCTCGTTTAGCCGATGTCAGTGCTCCAACCTGCTTCTTTCCTCTTAAACTAACGACTTTCGGCGTACAATTTGGAACAGTCGTAATACTGGCTTCGTTATCATTATAGATTCGACTTGCCTGAAAATTATATTTGTCTAATAATTCAATTATTAAGTCAAAAAACTTGTTGACGATAGCATCATGAAAACCAGAAACTCTGGCAAAAGATATTTTTCTGGCAATCTGAGTTTTAGTGCTCAAAAAAAGTCGAAAAAACCACAAATCAAAGAGCTATTTATAAGCTCTGCACTGCTACAAAATGCAATTTTCGATCTCGTTTCTGTCATAAAATAAACTATTTTGAAAATTGGAGGGGTCAGCTTACCGGAAAGCTAGCTCCCCCCCCCCCCCCCCCCCCCCCCCCACCCAAAATGACTTCTATCAACATCATTTTGACCACCACTGTTTACCAGTTTGAATATGTAGTTTCAATGGTTTGAATACTTATGAAAATTCAATAAAATTAGAATAAATAATAAATGTCGACATCACGTAATATTGTTTGTGAAAAAAATATCAGAATATCGACTATCTGTTTTAATAGAAAATATGCTATAGTGTATAGACTCACAAGAGGGACTTGTACAAAAAAATTCTGATACATAGTTCAGGATAATTTCTTTACAGGCAATGGCGTTGGCGGGTGAAAGAGCTTGTTATAATACAGTAATCGCTTTTGGCAGTCAACTGCTACTACTCGGAACCAAAAGCCTTCACGCAGTTTGCATAAGAACCTGGACTGAACGTTTACGCCACTTAACACTGCAAGTAAGTGCTTTTACAAATCTCTAATTTAATATTACGAATTGGCAACAAGGGAAATGAATAAGAGGCCCAATGCATTTCGCACATGTTTACCAACCATACTCAAAATCGATTCGACATTTACCTTTGTGCATATCATATGTATCATATGTAATATTAATCACCCAGTAGCTACTCTGAAAAAAACTAGCGAAATTCAGTTAACCTTCCGGATGCCGTAAGTGGTTATAATGCAATTTTTATAGAATAACATCTCGTTTTCTAACTTGAGTTCTTGAAAAGTTTTGCTGGAATATTATTGCGTCTCCAACTAAAACATACGTCACAAACCGATGAAAAACATATAAACATGTAAAAACATATCCACATTATCTACTATATACTGTTCTAACCGCATTTTTCGTTGATATATAAGACTGCGTGTTCAGTTTCGTAAGAGCTTTGATTTTTGGTAATTGATGCTACTTGTATTATCATTGTATGTCATTGAAACCATTACTTCAACAGTTTAAATTTTTTTTGGTAAAATTTTTGGTATGTTACAGTCTGGGAAATGAGTTATATTCACCGGAGCTATAGTTCCTTACAGTAATTTTGAGATAATAAATCTAAGAATATATCTGCCAAAGGACGAAATGATAAAACCTAATGCGCAAGTAATTTTTTGGATCCCTGAAAATATAGTCCTGACATAAACGCGATTAAATGAATTCAGTTTCATGAACTTCTAAAAAGCAAATATGAAATATGCACAGAATGAGCTATTTACCGTAGAGATAAGACACTTTGACTTAGTTGACCTTAACGTTGATTTGCACCATACAAAATTGGGTCGAAAGGAAAAAAATTCATTATTCAGTAACTTTATTTTTTTAATTCTATTTATTTGAATTGAGGTCAAAATTCATCTCAGAATGTGAGTAATAATATTGATAAATCATTTGTCGCTCGTAAGTGCCTATCGCTGGTTTGATTGATTTTCAATTCCATTCCTCGGTGCCAGTTTGTATCCAATCAGTTTCTGTGTCTGTTTTAAGGTCAGCCCTTTTCTTACTTAAAAAATAGATAGTGTACGATTTCTTTTAAATTTAATTTCACATGAAAAAACGTATTTTTGTAACTGTTTAAATTTTGTAAATCACAATTTTTAAATCGGATCACATGACCCATGAGGGCTTATATACATTTTAAGCGATAATTCTAAACAATAAATAACAGAACATCGCAGATATTCATGTTACGATTACAAGTAAATGCATAAAAATGGTTTATACTAAGAAATTCGGAAAGATTGGATTAATTAAAATTACTTGCAAAATATTTTGTCATCCTTCAGGCTAAGGTATTGTATTCAGCGGAAGTGATTAGATCAGGTTGATACTCAGCTTCACTATTGATTTTAATCAATGACAACAAGAGTCAAATTTTCAGAGGTGGGAACATAAGAACTAAATTAAATCATGATACAAATGACTTAGATGCTGAATATCAGTTTTTCGGTTACATGTTATGTTGTTATTTCTACTAATGTTAATCATTTCTTTGATGTTTCTTTTGTAGTAATTGCTCTCTGTGATAACAACAGTTGCATGATCAAAGTCAAACTTGTAACCTAACATTAAAGAATGCGATGCAAGAGCACTATTATCTGGATCACCACATTTAATTTTCGATCCATGTCCACTTATCCTATTTTTTAGGTGTTGAGAGGATTGCTCAATATGTATTTCATCACAGTCCAAACAGTCGATACGATAGACACTGTTGATTACATTGGCAATTGAAATTTGAGATATTGAGTAGCCAACTTTGGTCAGTGCTGGCTCGATATCGTGTACCCATCTTCGGCCGGTGCACTCGCTGCCAGCGTACGGCTGTAATTATATCTATACTGGATGCCAAAGCTGAACCCGTGCATTATCCTCCGCGTTAGGGCCAACGTTGGACAGATTCCCTGAGCCAACGGCTAAACGTGGCGCGGGCTTCAATTCTGACGGCAACGTAGGACAGATATCGCGAGCCAACGTCGAACGTGGGTGGCATCGGCTGCAAATCTCATGCCGACGTTGGATAGAGATCGCACGCCAATACTAAAGCGTTGCTTGGGAAGCCGCTCTACGGCCAACATTTCGCAGATATTACACGCCAATACTGGAACATTGCTTGGGGAGCCGCTTTACAACCAGTGTTCGATCAGTATTGTGTGCAGATACTCGAACGGTACATTGACTGCCGGTCCACATCACAACCGGACCAATACTGAATACCAATAGATAACCATTACATCGATTGACATCATCGTGCCGATCTCTAGCCAACTAAAAAAGCAGTGTGAACCCATTAGATCGGTTTGCAGATGTTAGCGCGATGCCGGCTCATTTCACAATGTTGTTTGCCGATATAAATTTCTGCACGGGAAGTAGACCAAAGGAATAGAGCAGAAAATGAGTGATTCTGTGATAAAAATACTACCAGGATACCGACTGTGCCATCGCAGGAAATACAATCCGTAGTTATATTCTGTTATGTTTTTAACTCAAAGCTATCAATTACAAACTTTTTATAAACAATTGAAAGCAAAAAATTGTGTTTTTTTCGTCATCCCTTTGTCATTCAAAAATTAACGAAGCAATCTTGATACTCTGAATAGACGAGTGTAGAGAATCAAAAAACAAAGAAAATGAGCGCTAGAACGACTCAATCAGAATATTATTAACGGAGAAAAATCTGTAAAACTGGAAAAATCTGCGTTTTTCAAAAATTGATAGCACCGCCATTTTTCAAGTTGTATTGCAGGCTCTCCGGCAGATAGTAGTGATTAATAGGTACTTAATATGTGCACAACCCAGGCGTTGTCGAATAGTTGGTTTTTGCATGATTGCAATTAGTAGTTGTTTATGTACTATCTTGCTGCATTCGTCCAAAATGATCCGATTTCAATTTTCCAAACAGGTTTTGAAAGTAAAAGTATAGTACTACAAAACTTATAATCTTGTTTTGCGTCAGAATGCTGTGAAATAGATGAAAAATACTTGCAAACATGACTTGACATGGACGAGCGTGTGGAAGCGGTTGAGTGATGGGGATAGAACGGCAAACGCAGGGAACCGCGTATACATAAAGATTTATAACTTGTGCGTAGTGCGCTTGTATTACTGCACACATCCGCGTTTCCTCGTGTCTGCTGTTCTATCTCCACTGCTCAACCGCTTTCACGCGTTCAGCTGTTTTCAGTCATGTTTGCAAGCATTTTTCATCTATTTCGTAGCATTTTAACGCAAAATGAGAATATACCTTTTGTAGTACTATACTTTGTGACGGAAATAATCAAATCACCCAATCCGAAATCGTTAGGCAAAACGACGAAGACAAGTAGGGGCACAAACGGGCCGTATTGCGCCGGCGATCCACGACTCGCCGGCACCAAATTTTACCTAGTCCCGAACCAAACTAATATAGTTGTCGAGTAGCTAGCTGCATTAGGCCCGAGAATCGTGTGTCCCTGACTGGCGGCACGGCTAACGTTCGAGGAGTCTTTGATAATCTCAAGGAACGCGTGGGAAGAGGAGCGAGAATAGCGGGCAATTGACTCCTGACACATAATGTTATATGCCAAATAACAGTTTTTGCTACCTCAACAATCCGGAGTATAATCCCAATGCAGGTAGTAAAATTGAAAAATATTATCCTTGGTGGCACGCTTCACTCACACACCATTTGACAGTCCTTGACTTGGAAGACCTAGCACGTCGCGTTAACGGTGTGTTGATTGATTGACTGACTTACGAGCGTTGCTAGTTAGAGTTAGTTCGCAAGCCGTCCCCTTCTTGGCCCTCTCTCCATTCCGCGGTACGCAGGCTTCAATTTGTTCAATATCTGCACCTTCACGTTATAACTCAAAAAATAGCGGCATTGATAATTTTTGAAAAAATGCTGATTTTTCGGTATTCTGGCGTTTCTCCGTTAATGATAATGCAATGGAGTCGTTTCAGCGCTCATTTTTTTCGTATTTTGATTCTCTACAATTCGTCTGTTCAAAGCATCAATATTTCTTCTTGATTTTACACATGAAAAACAAAAAAAAAAAAAAACAACGATTTTTTGCTTTTAAATATTTATAACAAATTAATAAATGAGAGTTGCGAGTCGAAAACATAACAGAATATAGCTATGGACTGTATTCGCTGTGATAGCACAATCGGTATCCTGGTAATATTTTTGTCAGGTAAAAATCTCTATTGCCTGGTCTAAAGATTTACTTGGCATCTCGCAAGTAATCGAATTGCTGACCAATCTCTGAGTTGTTTCATGTTTCAATCCACCATCTGACTATGTCTTGCCCCAGCTCGCTCATCACCGTGAACATCATATTGTTCGATAGCCTTGTACTCTTCGTTTTCTTGGGCAACTTGAAATTCTTCTTGCTCATTTTCTTCAGCTTGATTATTTTCTTTTTTCACTTGATCAAGTGGCATTGTTCCTTCAATTTTGATAGGGATTATTGAGTGATTTCGCTTTCATTGAAAACTACATCTCGTGCTTACGTCACTCGTCAAGTTTCAGGATCTTATTTTATATTTTGTCGAGTCATTCTGATATCCAACAAATATTACGTTCTTTTCCTTCGGATCTAGTTTTGTTCGTAGTTGAGTTGGATTGAGTTTGTACGCCGCTGACCTGGACATTCGCATATGTTTTGTACTTGGTCTCTTCTTCATCCAGATCTCGAACTGCGTAATATCCTGAGTTGACATGTTCAGTATACATATACGTGATGTGTTTATTGCTTCCGCTCACATAGACTTTCGAAGTCTTGCCGCGTAAAGCATTGAACTTGTACCTCCTACCGGAATAAGATTCTCTCTCTCTCTCTCTCTCTCTCTCTCTCTCTCTCTCTCTTGGCCCTCCCGTTCTGTTGGGTTGTAGGAGAGACCGGTGCACGACGGACACCCTAAACCGTTAATTATTTTTTGTGGCTTTTGAGCACTGGGTACAAGTTGTTTTGATCTATCTCGAACAAATGCATCATTATTTTCAAAATAATATGCAATAATTAAAAAAAAAAATATCGGAGCACGATGGACCCCCTCCAAAAATTTTGCATTTTGTTTTTTTTTATTTACAAGTAATTGGGCATCCTTTCATTCACTTGCATGAAATAAATCATTTATCTCTATTAATATGTATGATGAAAAAAATTAATATTTCGCAGCAAATGGCCTTTACCAAAAATATCATTTTTAAAAAATCTTTAAGTAATTTTTTGTTCGTCTTAAAAGAATGTTGCATACTTTCATTTAATATATGCTTAACAAAACTTCAATAGTAACGCAATATTAAAAGAAATTATTATTTTTTACCACATTTTTTGAACGGTCCGTCGTGCCCCAATCTCCTCTATATGGAGCTGTATTTTCCAACTATTTTCCTTTGCTTGCCAGGTACTGCATCATCTGTTGATTAACATACTCTCTCTCGTTGTCGGTTTTTAGTCTCTTGATGGGTTGGACAAACTTGTCACCACCAGGTGCTAAATTCAAAATCCTACAATCGATCGAACACTTCTGATTTGTGTATTATAAAGTACACCGTGCGGAAGCACCCTAAATTATTGTCGATGAATATGACAAAATATCTTGCTTCACCAAGTGATCCAACCTCCATTGGTCCATACACGTCACTGTGAAAGAATTTCCGAGGTACTGTATGTCGATTCACGAATTTCAGTTTTGCTAAACAGTATTCTATGTACTTTACCTATAAGTTGACAGACCTTACAAAAGTAACTGTCATTTGCCGTACACTTCACGCTTGGAACAAGTCCACTATCTATCATTCAGTTAAGTGCCCGTACGTTTGTTAGGCTTTTATGCCTTTTATATCACTTGCTACCGCGTTCGCTTCACTGTTCGTTATCACTTTGATAAACATCCTATATACATTGTTTTCTTGCCTGACCCTCTAAGCGATTAGTTTTCTTTCGCATAATATTTTAATGTATTCATCACTAAATTTTGCTTCAAACCCTTTTTCGTATATTCACCCACGGAAACAGATTTTTATTTAGTTTTGGCACATACAATACATTTTGCAATATTCTGTCTTCTCACTTATTGTTTATGAGACTTGTTTTTTACTGCGCCACAACCTTGAATCGCACACACATTGTTGTTTCCAAGAGTCACCTTGTCGCGTGCACTCTAACGGTAATCAGTTAACCATTCTTTTCTGAATGTGATATGTCGAGAAGCTTCAGTATCGATAAGCCAGGCCTTCCTTCTGTTCCAATCTGAGCAGGTATTGAAGCTCACCAATCGGTATATTTTATTTCGTCATTTCACCTTTATCAACGCTCTCTGCTGTTCTAGCAGAGGTTCTTGTTACCAACGCAACAGATTTCCCCATTTCTTTCTCGTCTCGGATTCTCCTCCGACATTTTCATTTGATGTAATCCTTTCTCTTACAATAGTAGCACACGATTCTTGTAGGCTTCCTTTCTAATGATCTCTTGTTCGAATCCTTACCTTTTTCCTTTTAGCTAATGTCATGACGGCTAGTACACTAGCTCCAGCATCATCTTGTCATAGACGATTGTTCTGTCTTATGAGCCGTTTTTGCAGCATCGATATCTGATACTCTGGGACCACGCTGTCCCAGGCCGTTATGAGCGCACTAAATTTACTGGGTAGGCTTTCAAGTATCTTTGCCATTACAGCCGAGTCGGATACTTTTTCTCCGATGTCTGCGCGCTGTCGAGCCATATTCTAAAGTTGTGCCATATACATATAGCATCACTTTTTTATTCGATGACATCTGGCACTCATTCAAATTTTGAAACATCAGCTTGTTCGATTCCGGTTTCCTCTCGTGGATGGTAACTAACTTGTCCCACATTTCCTCTGCTGTGGTGCACGTTATTAAGCATTCGAGTTTTGAATATTCTGTGGCTGATGATATTAAAAACATAGCTTTCTAATTATTTTTAATCCATCATTTTTTCACATACATACGCATGTATGAAAATATTGATATAAATTAGTTAGTAATATTCGTTTTTATCCTATAGGGTTGTAGAGATTGTAGAATACATGTATCCAGTCCTCACCTGTATGGCCTTGAAAGTCAGTAGTTTTTAATCTTTTCGTGACTCAACCGCCCTGACCACATCGACTCTAATTTCTTTTATCACCTGTACCCGAATTTGTATTTTGTGTGCATTTTGATTTACAATCTCCTTGCCAAATGAAATACTTTATAGAGTTGACATATATCTATTTTCCCTATACTATAAAAATAGTTTTGAGATAAATAAATTAGCCGCGTTGGAGAACGATATTTTGCTGACGTTTCGTAGACACTACAGTTTATTACATCAGGTTTAAGCCAACCTGATGCTAATTGCTTCATTACAGGGTGTCCCCATTTATATCAGAACTGCAACCGCACAACGTGAACTTTGCAGTTGACCAATCAGGCGTGTTTTCCTAATTGATTAGTCGGTCAGGGGAAAAAAAAACAAAAAAAAGTTCTTCAACGTGATTTCATCTCAGAAACCATAAATTACATAGAATCTGACAGCTGAAGCCTCGAAGGCTTTATTAGGTATGGTGTTAGAAATTTAAAGATAGTACTGTGTGAAAGTAGAAATTGTGATAACCATTCGGGATTGACGGGAAGAGTTTGAAGTGAAAGAATATGTATATATGGAATAAGTTGCGTCAAACTGACAAAGCTATTCATTTCAAATATGCCTGGTAAAGGAAAGACCGGTGATGGAAATGGTTTGTGTGAATATAGAAAGTGTTCTTCCTCTTCGAGACACAAATTTGTAAGAATGTCTGTAAGTGTTTACATTTTGGAATCTTACGCTTCTTGGTGCAAAGCTCGTAAGACAGTCAATGACCGTCTAATATTGAAATGCGGATATGCATCATCAATATTAATATTAATCACGAGGCAATTTTCATTTTGTGAAACGTATATAATTTTTGAACTACTGGTAAATTCGAAAAATTAACGACGGAGCCAGGAATCGAACCTGGTATCTAGCGATGCTTTACCGGAGCCTTACTCCACTAGACCACCTAAGGGCGGCTAGGTGGTCTAGTGGAGTAAGGCTCCGGTAAAGCATCGCTAGATACCAGGTTCGATTCCTGGCTCCGTCGTTAATTTTTCGAATTTACCAGTAGTTCAAAAATTATATACGTTTCACAAGATGGAAATGGTTCTTCTGGAGGAGGGTGTCGGAAGACGAGGGTAGCTGGAAGCGAACTCTAAGAGAACTTTCTTATTCGAGGGGTTCGAAGGGCTCTGTGAAGCTCCTCGGCTGTGGCGGACAGGCGTCGTCTAAGGAACCCAGAAGGAGTGCATCTTGAGGCTGCTCCGACGCACTTGCCCCGTAATTTTTGCTAGGCCATCAGAGGACTGTAAGATTTGTAATCCTGAGTCCTCGATGTCCAGACACCTTCCAGGCCACTTGAGGAACATTCCTAAGGCCCTTAATCTTCAAATGATTGTTCTCACTTGTTCTATTTGTTTACAAATATTTTCCTGAGTAAAGTCCGTCCTGAAATATTCTCAAACATGTATGGTAAGGGCATAAAACAAACTTAACCATTTGCCTGAAATTACCGCTTAGGTGACAGCCAGAGGGTATTGACAGCTCATATTGACAGCTTATATTAACAGCTCTCGCTTAGTTCATTATTGTGAAAAGTTGTGAAAAAAAAATTCAAATACATGATGGAGACACGGCAAGGAATGATTAGAACTTGTGGCACACGTAATACGTTATTGGCAAAAATTCGAAAATTACGTTATAGATGAAGAATCATATAACGTATCAATTAAACACTCAAAAATTATGTATAATATATTGAAAAAAATCCGGTAAAAATGCGGAAGGTTATTGTGTCATCCTGAAGATGAGAATAAGTTAGGCCACGCAAACTATGAAAGAGTGAATCGCGTAGCGGCAAAGTCGAAGCGAGTACAGCGCACAGTGAAGTCCCTGATATTATTACAATAATGAAGTAAATAAGCGAAAGAAAACATCAATAATTAAATAAATTTGTTCGATTATTATTCTACGAAAATCTCATTATAACCCCGATCGGCATTCAGTTACCATATGGTTAATACTTACATTTCCATACTCACCAAAATTACCATGTTACACTGTTTGAAATTTAATTTTTAAATTTTAGCGGCGTTTCCCAGAAGCCCTTGCCTTGGGGCTTTCTTTTTATCAGGACAAAGGACAAGCTGTCGTAGGTTTGTGTGGTTCCAAGCAACGCCGTAAGCAGATTGCCCGTGACAAGGTCTGTGATGTTTTAATTCAGTACATGGATGACTTAAATCACTGCTCCGTCGAGAACTGCGCAGAAGTGGTGGAAAGCTGCGTGAATTTCTGCATACAATTAGAAAATACCGACTTATTATTTGGCAAACTGTGGGAACTTGTATGCGAAACAGACGAATTTAGAGGAAGCTATTTACGAGCACTTGAGGGCCCACTGTTGAATGGAAGTCTGGCTCCACGATTACCGCCACTTATCTCTCAACAGTTAGTGAGCTTGTATGAACAAGAAGAACGATTGGATTCATTACAGGCCATCATCGTCTTGCTTGACGTTGATTGTTTGGACATACATCAAGTAAATATAGACCACAATCAAAAGAGCATAAATAGGTTCTACTCAGTGGATGAAACACATGTTGGCACTTTTTTCGATTTCAGCGTACACTGAAACCATTTACTATTTTGAGATTAAGCACAAAATACAGTCACACTCTACAGTAGTGACTACCAACTGTGCAATATTTTATGTCCCCATCTTGATATACAACATAAATTAGTGTATAGTCAACGTGAAATTCGCACATGAGCTTAATATAAGAATAGCTTACTGCACAAAGTTAACGCACAGGACGGCGAATGAAATTGGTGGAACGGCAATGCTAGAATGAAACAGGGGGAAGGGGAATGCTTCGAAAGATTAACGGGCTGTACGATTTTTTTCGTGACTTGATGAATTATTCGAGTAGGAATCTTGGAAATGCAGGCCAGTAGAAACATCAAATTTTTGTCGACGTTTCAGCTCCAGATTTGGATACTGATTAAGACATTTTATATGTTATAGCGATTAAAGAAAACATCGAGCAAGTAATAATATTTCGAAGTTCAGGGTATATAACCGAGTACACATATAAATTACTAACCTTAAGTTCAGACTATGACCGCATGTGTTTTGTTTTATGCAATCATCATCACTGAACAATAAATTATAGTTGAATTGGACGGCACGAACACACTAGTCTAAACTCCGCTTTTACACACCATCACTGTAACAATACATATACATATACCAAGTGAAAAAAGCCAACTTGGTAAATAACGGACACCCTAATATACATGTTTCGTGAGAATGACAGATAGAGTTAGACTGCAATAAGAAATTCATTTAAAAGGAACAGAAGTACGCTAACCTTATGTATACGGATATAGATCGATTGACCGAAAGGGAAGATAGTTAACGTGCCATATTATTAACTAACGGCCATATTATTACTAACAAAAATCGTTCATATGAAACGTGGTGAATAATTGCTGAGAACTATGGGTTTCTTTCATGATGTATCCTTGGTCTACGGAGTGCCGACGACTAAACTTTTGAAACTTTGGGCTTCTACTTGAAGGAGATTATCGAGGTTGAAGAATCAAAAGATATTTTTACTAACATATAAGAAATTAGGTCTTTTGCCTACCCGTTTTATGTTCTCTAAAATTAATCCTGTTGTTTTAATTCATTTACATACAAGCATAAGTTCAGGCTAAATTTGCACAAATTTCAACGTAAATATCTTACATTTGGAAATTAGTGATGCACACTCTACTATTGTCTAACTTTAAAGAATTTCAACTAATCTGTATAACTCCTTCTGTAGAATATTGCCGGAGGTAACGGCGCGCAAGTTTTTCAAGTCTCAGAATGTTCGTCTCGAAGGTGAATTTCGTAAAATTAAACGTTCTAATATAAAAAAAATTGGCAATCTTTTATCCGTGAAAAAGAGAAGTAAATACAAATAGAGAACGCAAAATGGATGATGAACTTGATAGACACTGCAATTCCCAATATAGGTAATTTTCGTTGAGTAATGGTCAATTGAAAAAACATTTTTCTTAAGCCATATTTTATTTGCGACATTTCGATCGGGCTGCATCCGATCATCTTCAGGCTACTACAAACATTATCAGAATTAGAATTAGAAATCATGACCTTGATAGTTGCGCATCAGCCTCTCCAGTGTTGCTAGATCAGGGGGTTTCCCCCTAGACTTAGGGGTTTTTTGGAAACGTTAGGGGGCATTTAGGGGGAAAAAATGTTTGGGGTATTTTTTAGGGGAAGCCAAATTCCCGTTTTTTTTTTGGCAAATCGAGCAAGCCAGGTTGCTAGCCGTATGCCTGAACCCAAAATAACCCAACACAACTAGATACAACTCAACCCAAACCTGAACCTAACACAACCCAACCCAACCAGATACAACCCAACCCAAACCTGAACCCAAAACAACCCAACATCCAGCCGCTGGGTTGGCACAATCGGCACAATCCTCTGACGGAGTAAGGGTGGGGGTATTTAGGGGATTCTTAGGGGGAAAGAGAAATTGCCTAGGGGGAAGCTACGTGAACCATCTGGCAACACTGAGCCTCTCACAGTTTAAATTTAGGACATACTTTCTGTTGGGATTGAAAAGGAGTTCGACACCATTGGCATGAAAATATCTTTAATTTAACAATAAAATCTTAAAGTACATGAAGGAGTGTGTGTTTGCTACAATGTTTCGTAGAGAACTGAATCTTTTCGTTGCGATCGGCTCGGTTGCCGACGTCGACCGCTCGCCCGAGAGCGTCGCTCGCGTAGCTATAACGCGCGTTATATCTATATTTTTAGGCCCGCGCTTCAATCGCAGACATATCGCCCACCAAATTAGCATCGCTAATTTTTTCATCATCGACTGACGAGAGGGGCAACTTGCACAATTTTGCAATCGCTCGCTTGAAATTTCCGTGGTCGGTTCGAATGGAGACAACTCGTACGAGGCCGTCGTGGCCTGGGTGCAACTCCGATACGCGCGCCAGCTTCCATTGCAGAGGAGGCAGATTTTCATCTCGGAGCAAAACCAAATCGTTGATTTTGAGGTTTCCTTGTTCTTTCTTCCATTTCGTTTTCCCTTGCAAACTGGTGAGGTACTCGGCCGCCCACCGTTTCCAAAAATCTCGCGAAACTCGCTGTGCGAGCTGCCAGCGCTCCAACCGATTCAGTGCAACATCTGACAAGTCGATGTCTTCGAGGCTAGTCAGCGGTCCTCCCACCAAGACATTTGCGGGTGTTAGAGGCTGAAGATCTGATGGATCGTCGGACAAGGCCGTGATTGGCCCGGAATTCAGGCAAGCTTCTATCTGCACGAGCACCGTGGACAACTCTTCGAAGGTGAACAAAACATTACCCATTACTCGCTTCAAATGGTATTTGCAAGACTTTACTCCCGCTTCCCACAATCCGCCCATGTGTGGAGATCGAGGGGGAATAAAATTCCAGTCGATCCCTTCGTTGACCAGGACATCGCCGAAGTTACTCTCAATTTGCGCTCTGAGGAATTGGCGAATCTCGTCCAATTCGTTTTTTGCTCCGACAAAATTCGTAGCATTGTCGCTGTAGATTCGCTGTGGTCGTCCGCGGCGTCCAATGAATAGTCGAAGAGTTGCGAGGAATGCTGCCGATGTAAGTTCGCTCGTAGCCTCCAAGTGCACGGCTTTCGTCGCAAAACAAACGAACAACGCGACGTAGGACTTGTTGGTTTTGCGTCCTCGTCCTTTGTTTACGAGCGTGACGATTGGGCCGGCGAAGACGATGCCGGTGACGGTGAATGGACGACTCGTACGAACTCGGTCGCTCGGCAACGGTCCCATCAGCTGTTTAAGTTCTTGGGGATAGTTTCTGGCGCAGCGTATACATTCGTGACAAACCTGTCTCGCCAAATCGCGCCCTCTGAGAGGCCAATACTTCTCCCTTACAGTAGACAGTAATAGCTGCTGGCCAGCATGCAGCAACCGGCGATGTTCTCTCTCGAACAATAATTTCGAGAGTTGCGTTCCTGCTGGTAAAATTATCGGATGCTTGCGTTCTAATTTCCACGACGAGTATTGCAGTCTGCCGCCCACCCTGAGCACTCCGCGATCGTCGAGGAACGGTTGCAACTGCAAGATCTTGCTGGATGTCTTCAAGTCGCGATTCTTCTTGAGGTCGGTTATCTCGTTGCGAAAATCTTTCCCTTGTACGTGTTGCACCAGTCGAATGTGCGCTTCTTGTATTTCGGCGACCGACAAAGTTGACAGCTTGCGCTCGGCGCGAAGATTCTTGACATTCCTCACGAACCGCAGGCAATACGCGAGAACGCGTTCGATTTTTGTTAACGACGAGAACTTGGCAATTATTTGTTCCAACAGCGAATTGTCGTCCTTGACGAGAGCGCATGTTTGAAACTTCTTACGCTCTTCAACTTGGAGCTTCCCCAAAATTTCGTCTGTCGGCTCGGTTTCTTGAGAATGCGAGTCGTTTGATATCGGTGAGTCTCTGTCTAGTAACCACTGCGGGCCGAACCACCATAATTTTGATTCTTTGAGCTGTTGCGGAGTCGTGCCGCGAGAGATTAAATCGGCAGGGTTCTCCGCGCCCCTGACGTGTCTCCAATGTTCTGCGGGCAACACTTCGATGATTTCGTTTACTCGATTGGCCACGAACGGCTTCCATCGCAATACGTCGCCGCGTATCCACCAGAGTGCAACCTGTGAATCAGACCATGCCTGAACGCCGTCGATTTTTATTCGTAGCTCTCGTCGGACGTTGGCTATAAAATGCGCTAACAAAACCGCGCTGCACAACTCCAATCGCGGAATCGTGGTCGGCTTGATGGGGGCTACGCGGGACTTGGAGCACAGCAGCCTCGATGAAGTATTTCCGGTCTCGTCTTTGGCCTGGACGTAGACGCACGCGCCGTATGCGACCTCGGAGGCGTCGCAAAACCCTTGCAAATAGATTTTTGTAGCGTCTTGGTATGGAATTACGCGCCTCGGGATCGAGAGCGTTTTAACCTCGTTCAGCTCGCTTCGGAACTTCTCCCATTTCTCGATGAATGTTGGTGGCAGAGGCTCGTCCCAGCTTCGATCTGATCGCCAGGTTTCCTGCATTATTAATTTTGCCGTTGTGATTATGGGGCCAATCAGACCGAGAGGGTCGAAAAACTTGCTAATTGCAGACAAAACTTCGCGTTTCGTGATAGCTGGCTTCGTTTCTTGGACGCAGAATTGAAATTCGTCGTCCATCGGTCTCCATTCGAGCCCGAGCGTTTGGATTACATCGTTCGCGTCGATGTTAAGCTTCGACGTGTCTTCCTTGAGGTGCGACGGTACTTGCTCCAGAGCTTCGTGACGATCGGAGCACCATTTGTGCGCGTGGAAGCCGCCCCCTCTCAGTACAGTCGTGATTTGCTCGAGTAGCGCGGCAGCACCCTCGACGTCGGATGCGCCGGCGAGTATATCGTCTACGTAAGTTTGTTCAAGTATGACTCGTGACGCTGTCGGAAAATAAGGTTTCGCTTCCTCCGCTGACTTAAGAATACATCGAATGGCTAAATATGCGGAGCTAGCCTGGCCGTAGGTTACAGTGTTTAATCGAAAGTCTTGGACCGGTTCGTCGGTGGAAAAATGCCACAATATTCGTTGACAATCGCGATCGTCGGGGTGCACGAGCACCTGTCGGTACATTTGACGAATGTCGCCGGTTAACGCAACATTATAAAATCGAAATCGCATTACTACATCGAACAAACTGCTTTGTATTGTCGGTCCTACTCGCAGGATGTTATTGAGTGATTTTCCTGAGCTTGTTTTGCTCGACGCGTCGAAGACCGCGCG
Source organism: Neodiprion virginianus (assembly GCF_021901495.1). Classification (NCBI taxonomy): domain Eukaryota; kingdom Metazoa; phylum Arthropoda; class Insecta; order Hymenoptera; family Diprionidae; genus Neodiprion; species Neodiprion virginianus. Next base: position 19,587,117 of record NC_060877.1, read on the forward strand.
AAGCTTCGTGCTTGTGCTCGATTCTTTCATTACGCCGTGATGCAGCAGATAGATTTTCGGATGGCCACGATCATTAGCTCGATCAGACGCCGGCGACATGTGACCGCTGTCCACATAGTCGCGCATGAATTCTACGTATCTTTCGTGCAATATTTTGTTGCCCTTGAAACGACGCTCGAGTTGTGTCAAACGTTTATTTGCTGTTTCTCGCGATTCGCCTAGAACGTCGGGATTTTCGATAAATGGAAGACGAACTATAAAACGACCAGTTTTGTCGCGCGTCGTTGTTCGTTCGAAAAACTCCTCGCTTGCACGCGCCTCCTCGGATGGAGTTTGATTCACGACGGTCTAGACATTTTCAATTTCCCAAAATTTCTTTAATGTTTGATCGAGCGCCTCGCATGGTTTGAGCGAGCAAACTAGCGTCAAAGTGGTTATTTTCTCGCGATTGCAAACTAGCGTCATCCGCGGCGAGCGACCGATATTTCCAGCAATTATCCAACTCAATTTTGTGTTTTGCAATACCGGCTGATTTTCCCCGAGACTAATTCTTCCCTCGTCCAACAAATCAAAGAAAAACTCCGCTCCGATGAGCATATCGATCGCGCGTCCTTTGAAAAATTCTGAATCCGCGAGCTTTATATTCGTCGGGATTTTTAGCGCGCTTGCATCTCTCTCGAATGACGGCAAACTTTTTGTGATTTTCGGCACGACAAAGCTACGTACGATTACGCCAAATTTCAAATATCTCGATTGCAACGTAACCTCGCAACTTTCGCTCACAACGCTCTCTATCTCGCTCAGACCTGTGACAAATTCCGAGGTTCGATCGCGTCTTACACCTAATTTTGTGCACGCCGATTGCGTGATAAAATGCGCTTCACTGGCGCTATCGAGAAGGATACGTAAGGGAACGATGGAACCGTTGAGATGCTTCCCGTTGACCACAGCTGTTGCCACGAGCACATGTCTCCTTGAAAGCCCATTCGCCGCGTGATGAACGACTACGTTGTTGCTCGCAGCGTCGCTCGTGCTTTGACCTTGGGGCTGGTCGCTTGCCTCGTTCTTCTGCTCCGCCTTGTTGACAGTCGGACGATGACACAGGTTGTTGTGCCTTCCCGAGCATTCTTGGCAAGATCCCATCCTGCAAGTTTTCACGAAGTGATCGTTGCGAAGTTAATTTATACAGAGCTTCAATCGACGGATTTCCTTGACTCGATCCTCGATCGACATTGCCAGGAAATTTTCGCAATGATAAAGGAAATGATCACCGCGACACAGATAGCATTTTCCCGCATCGGTTGACGTGGCTAGTGAAACTCGTCTCTCACTTTCCTCGGTTTTCGTTTGATTTCGCGTCTTCGTTTTTTGTTTGTCGGGCTCGACTTTCTTCGAAATTTCTTTCTCCTTCGTCCTCGCTTCGATCCGCTCCAACATTTGGCACTTCGCTTCGAGGAAATCCGTCAGCGTGTTCAACTTTGCGTCAGCCGTGTTGCCTTCTTGTTCCCACGCGCGTAACGTTGCCATGTCGAGCTTTGTTTCGATCATGTGAATGACCAGCTCGTCCCACGTCTCTGTCGGTAATTTCAACGATTTTAACACTCGCAAATGCTTCAACGCGTAATCGATGAGGTTACGAATCGCAGTCGCGGATTCCTTTTCCACTTTCGGCATTGCAAATAGACACTGAATATGCTTTTTCTTGATGGCTCTTGGATCGTCGAACCGCTTCTTGAGGAGGTCCCACGCGATTTCGTAATTTCCTCCGGTCAGTTCGATCGACTCGATTATTTTTGCTGCGACACCCGATAATGACGTGACGAGATATTGGAATTTTTGAATGTTTGGAATGCTCTCGTTCAAATGTATGAGCGACGTGTATGTCTCGCAAAAGTGCTTCCACTCTTCGGTTCGGCCGTCGAATGTCGGCAGCTTGACAACTGGCAGTTTGACTTTGGATTCTTGATTTGCGCCGCTAGCTTCCGTGAACCGACGTAGCAGCGCTGTTTGCTGCTCGACCAGCCTAGTAACAGCGTCGCTGCTGCCACTCGTCGACAGTTGCGATGCGCCACCTTGAAAACTTGCCTCGCTGGATCTCATGCTTAATTGTCGCAAAAACTCACCTTGCTGCTGCAGCATACGATTCAACGTTTCGTCACTTGCTGACGATGTTTGTACGTTGGATTGTTGTGCTGGCAGTCTGCTCAACCATTGCTTTAGCTTTATTTTCAGCTTGAAATATTTTTCTTCGAAATCCGATTCTTCCGAAGTGTCCACGCCTGTCGGTCTCGCCTCGTCGTGGCCGTGGAGCGCAATCGCGAGGTGGACTGCCTTGGCTTCGATTCGAATGTCGTCCAATCTTGCTAGAAATACTTCGGTGGCCTCTTGATTTATTTCGTTGTCCTGTGTTTGGTCAATCTTCGACCTGAGTCGTGTCATTTTCGCTTTCACGGTTCCGCGTTGCTTTCGAAGGCTCGCGATGTCCGCCATGTTTGTCTTGAAAAACTCTTGCTTCTCGATGTTTTTTGCACTTTATTTTTCGTGGACTGTAATCACTACCATGGATTTTTTTCTCTTCAATTCGGCTCGAAGGACCAATGTTGGGATTGAAAAGGGTTCGACACCATTGGCATGAAAAATCTTTAATTTAACAATAAAATCTTAAAGTACATAAAGGAGTGTGTGTTTGCTACAATGTTTCGTAGAGAACTGAATCTTTTCGTTGCGATCGGCTCGGTTGCCGACGTCGACCGCTCGCCCGAGAGCGTCGCTCGCGTAGCTATAACGCGCGTTATATCTATATTTTTAGGCCCGCGCTTCAATCGCAGACACTTTCGATTTAGACAATACAACTGTACTAACAACAGAACCAAACTGGTATAAGCGATGCATAAAAGAGATGGTTCATATCAGCAAAAACAGCAATATTGCTCTTATATACTGATATCATTCGATATTTATAAATCCCACTTAACTCTTAAGATGCATCCATATTAAATTAACATTCCATATTTCGACTATCGATAAAAGTGATGGCGATTATCGGTAATCAATATATATCAATGTATCCCCATTTCCTCACTAACCGGCCAAGCGTCCATAACATGCTTAAGGAATGTCACTATATTATAAGTTAAATCTCTTAACATCTAATTGATAATACTTGATCCTTTTCTTGCAAATAATTTTTTTGTAAATCTTGCCTTGTATTTTTGTATTTTTATTTCATATTAGCAATTGTGCATATCAGTTTCCACATAACCTTTAAAATGTCGGGGCAGACATATGTTCAAAAATGCATGTGTTCTCATATCATTACAAATTAAAACTAGTTTTATAAGTACATAGGAACCTCAAAAAAATGAAACAACTGTCTAGAGAAATTTCTTGTTTTCATTTTGTTTGTAGTAGCCTGAAGATAATCGGCTGCAGCCCGATCGAAATGTCGCAAATAAAATATTGCTTAACAAAAATGTCTTTTCAATCGACCGTTACTCGACGGAAATTGCCTATTATTTATCTTCCAACGGTCAGCAAGTTCAAAATATTCCCGATATAATGATAGATGTGCTGAGTTTAGGCCCACGTCATGGGATCCCTTTCAAGAAAAACCTTATCACGTCGACGAATTTAATTGCTGATAGGAAAAATACAAGGCCGATACTGAAGGCCAAGATTCCTGTTATCGACATTTACCGATATCTTCCCCAGGCGTAAACTCTTCGCCGTGATGACGTTACCGTCTACCGTACTGACCGAAGGTCAAAATCGAGCTACCTCTTTGCCGACCAAAGGTCCAGTCCTACCAACAATTTTCTCAACCGGAGATCAAAATCGCGCTGTTTTACCTACAATTTTATCGATCGATGGTCAAAATATTTTCACCAACCACGATGTCGGTAACTACCATATATTCTTTTTCCCACGATACGGATATCGGTGTGATATCAAACATTCTACAATTAATAATGGTTCTAAGAATTGTTTTTTACTAACTCGGATGCCGCTGTGTGATGTCAACCAGCCCACATTCTTTTCCCACGATATTGCTGCTGGTGTGATATCAACTATCCCACATTTTTATTCAAAGATATCAACCACATGACATTCCAAAATTAATGGTTCTGAGAATTGCTTTTTACTTACCAGGATGCCGGGTGATATCAACCACCTCACATTCTTTTCCCACGATATTAACCACATGAAATTCCAAAATTAATCCACTCACCCGGATGCCGGTTTGATATCAACCACCTCACATTCTTTTTTCCACGATATCAACCACGTAATATTTTTTCCCCGACCAAATTTCAAATGCATGTGGTAGGGGAACGTTATAAAAGTCAAAAGTGAAAACTTCAACGCTAGTCTAAAGCTGTTCTTCCTGTAAATGAAAAGTACTCTGCAACAACAACGTGAAACCAAGAAGTCAATAGAACTATTCATCAAGAACATTGAAGAAGGTAAACATCTACTGCAAATTAGAAGTCAACTAAATCAACTCACAAGAGATTTTTGAGCAAATACGAATTAACAGTGACGATCATGGATTTCTCAAAACTGAACGACATCGCGCGGCTAGAGACGTTTCTGCCGTTGAAAAGAGCTTCAGACCTTGTGCCTACTTCGAGTACAGAGTCAGCAGTGTTCGTTGGGCTAAAACGAAATTTAGTGGTAAAATCGTTCTGGATTTGAAGGACTTGTTTACGGCTTTTTTTACTAAATCAAATGACGAAAGCTCTCCAAGAAGAAGAAAAAATATTCCAGAAAATGGTGATATCAAGTAATGACACTCGGTTGAATCTACGCTATCTCGGTCTTTGACGAATCCGTTGCGCATTACGAGATTTACGCTCACATACCTTACGCCTCGTCAACTGTTAACAACAGCGATGAAATTCGAATCACTGCTCAGCATCAGGATTTATGCATATTACCCAGCAAAAGTTCGGTACCTATCCATGGACGACTCCTCAAACCTGATGGTACAGCTACTGTAAACACACAGCTCATAAACAACGCCATCCGTCATTTATTTAAAGAAATTCGCTATGAAATTAATGCGGTTGAGATTGATAGAAGCAAGAACGTTGGCTTGACCAGTCTCATGAAGGGTTACACTTCCCTGTACCCTGGTCAGACTTGGCTGATGTAGAACGCTGGATGTCTTGATATAAAAGAGAAGAAAAAATCAACCGATGCCGAGGGTAATTTTGACGTAGTGATACCGCTCAGCATGATATTGGGATTCGCTAAAGACTACCGCAAGATCGTTGTCAACGCTAAACATGAGTTAATTTTGACGAGATCAAAAACTGACGTTAACGGAATCATGCAGAATGAAGAGGAGGAATTCAAAATCATGGTCAATACAGTCGAATGTCTAATACCGTATTTGAAACTAGTGATTCAGAGAAAAGGTAACCTACTAAATTTAATCCAGACAGATCCGCCTATTTCGATGAGCTTCCGCAGTTGGGAATTGTATGAATATCCCATATTTCCCACAACATCGAAACATGTTTGATCTGTGAAAACTTCCACTCAGCTTGAAAAACCTCGATACGTCATTTTGGGTTTCCAAATAAGTCGAAAGAACAAGACCGGCAAGAACGCAAGTCATTTCGATCATTGCAATATCCCGGACGTCGAGCTCTTTCAAACTCATAATCTTATCCGTACGGTAACCTGAACATCAACATGAGTCATCATCTGTACGTGCTCCTGTACGAGATGTACGCAAACTTTCAATCTACTTACTACGACAAGAACCCCGAGCCGTTGCTGACAAAGAGTGAATTTCTTCGAGACGTCCCCTCATTCGTTATGGACTGTTCCATACGCAACGAATCTTAGAAGTACGAACCTGTCGACATACGTCTTGAATTTGAAGTTAATGCCAACTTTCCCGCTGAAACATCGGCGTATTGCATGATTATTCACGGTCGTATTGTCGAATACGACCTACTCAGTGGTGGGGTAAAAAAGTTGGTATAAAAGCTGACCCATTACCATCACCTCGCATAGTTCAAAGATGAAGCTCATCGTCGACGTACAAGACTTTCGTAGACTTTGCGATAACACCTTCACGTTGAAAGAATTAGCTATAATTTCAATTTACTCGGAGGCACAACCTTCGACGTTTCTCTTCAAGCTACCTCACGAATAGGATTGTCTATACGTTAAATGTAAAAGCCAAAACTCATGGTTGCAACGCAATTTTTATGGTCTACTTTAGAATTGTGGAAATATACCGTTCGCAAAAGTTGAATAGATAATTGAATATGAGCTGTGCGAAACTCGCACAGTGTATGTGAAGGGGGACGAAAAACGAAATTGGTTGCTTAAAATTGTCCCCAAAGTTCAAATCATCGATTTGCTGGACCTTGGGCTGTCCATCGCTTCAAACCTTGCAAAAAATTTCGTCTGTAGCTGTGCGATGTGATGAGCATACAAAACCCAATGCATACTGCGCAGCTCGAAACGTCGTATTACTTTAAACTTAGTTACTGAATCATCATGCTGTACGGCTGGGAATGGTCAGCGATTTATGTTAGTGCGCAGAAGCATCTACAAGAACGATTCCGCATTCCTGGCGAAAATATCATCCTGGTTGCGATACTGTTGAATGAAACATATTATTATTATTATTGTACTAACGTTATGAAGAAATTTCTACTCTAACGTAGAAATTTTTTCAATAAAGCTTTTTTTTATTATTTATGAATTAATTTCACACCCTCACCTTAGTTATTCAGTGAGAAATTTCGAAACAGTTGCTTGATTTGAGAAACCTAAGGGAAACTGTAGTTAATCTGTCCGACGTTACACATCAGAGGTCACAAATAGTTCTCAATTTACGAAGTTAGAATGTCACGTGGTTGATATCGTTGGATAAGAATGTGTAGTAGTTGAGTGGGAAGAGAATGTCGGCTGGTTGACATCGCACACCGGCATCCGAGTTAGTAAAAAACAATTCTCAGAACTATTATTAATTGTGGAATGTTTTATATTACACCGGTATCCGTATCGTGGGAACAAGAATGTATGATGGTTACCGATATCCCGGTTGGTAAAAAGTTCACTTCCTTCACTGTACCTCGACCATCGGTAGTGAAGGATGACAGTGCGATTAACAGTAAGGCAGCGTAATTTACACTTTCAGTCGATAAAATTATCTGTAAGGCAGTACGATTTTGACCTTCGATCGATAAAATTGTCGGTAAAGCAGCACGATTGTGATCTTCGGCTGATAAAATTGTTGGTAGGATTGGACCTTTGGTCGGCAAAGAGGTAACGCGATTTTGACTTTCGGTCGGGACGGTAGACTGTTACGTCTCACGGAGAACGGTTTGAGTCTGGGGAAGATTTCGGTAAGTGTCGGTAACCGGAACCTTGGCTCAGAACCGGCCTTGTATTCCTACTGCTGACTTCGAATCAAACATCAGTTTGTTATCTTCTGAAGTCCGTAACCAAGCGAGGATAGACTTTGCAAATAAGATTCTCAACTTTAAACATAACCCTTGTAACACTGACCATTTTAACTCTAGCGCTAGTAACGCAACAAAAGAATTTCGCCTATCACACCCAGAATTATTGTTTTCAAAAGCCGAGAAGGACAATACGATTGTTTGTATTACCTTGGAAGACTACAAGAATAAAATATTAGCTCAACTTTCAGATAGTAATTCGTACCAAACAGTGAAACATGGCCCAACGTAAACCTTACAACTCTGGGTGACTAGCCTAGCCAATAATTGGCATAAGAGCCAAATTATCGCTGAAAACCAAAAACGTAATATCAATGTGAACAATAGTGTATCAGTTAGGACATATGGTTCACCAAAAGTTCACAAAATTGGTTATCCGGTGCAGATAATTGTTTCATTTAATAACAGTCCGACATATAAGTTACCCAAAATGTTGAATATGTAGCTAAAATCTGCTCCAGTCACTCCGAAACCTTACATTAAAATTAGTAATACTTTAGTAGATTCGATCAGAGGATATTTCCTGCCTCGCGATTACATTCTAGTCTCTTTGGATGTTGCCGCTCTGTTTACTAGCAACGTGCTTTTAGACCTGGCAAGAGATTCTATTAAAAAGTGGTGGCAAGCCATTTCTCCAAATGTTAGTATTCCTTTAGATCAGCTCACTAAGGCGCTGAATTTGTGTTTTGATATTGCTGTCTTCATATTCAATAACATCATTTTCTCGCCAACTTTTGGCTTACCCATGGGGTCACCACTTTCTCCGATTTTGGCTGACTTCGTTATTGATGATCTGGAATCACATTGTTTTACAAAGTTGTCTTTTATGCTACCTTTTTACTACTAATATCTTGATGATATTCTTACAGCTATTCCCAAAAATGCTCATTCACTATTGTTACAAACTTTTAATAGCTACCACACAAGACTAAAATTCAGCTGCGATTCGGAGTCGGATTTCAAAATTAATTTTCTAGATGTTATTATCATCGATAGTTCATCTACTATCAAAACAAACTCGTATCAAAAAGCCACTTGATCGCACAGATATTTAAATTATAACTCTTACCGGTCTAGGTCCTACAATATTTGAACCATCAAGAATTCGGTCGATAGAGGGATAAAACTTTCCAATAATTGTCATCATGAAAAAAACTTAATATATGCTGAGGAACGATTAGACTGCTAATTCATTAGACAAAAGCATTAAATGTAGGTATCAAAAAATACTACATACAAATCACATCAATACGAGTATTTCAGATGATAACAATAATTTTTCAAGTTTCATTTCTATTCCTTATGTAGCTGGTTTATTTCAATCTTTAAATCACACGTTCAAAAAATACAATGCACAATTCGTAAGAAAGAGCTTGAATGACTTGCGCTCTTTGTTTGATTTCGGTAAAGGCAATTTCCCTAAAGATAAGCATTCGAACATTGTTCATGAGATCTCCTGCAATGTTTGTAAAAAGTCATATATTGGTCAAACCAATTGCCACCTCGCTATGAGACTAAATGAATATAAGAAGAACATCAAAGACGATGAAGACCATTGTACAGATTTAGTAAAACACGCTTTACAATTTGATCACTCGTTCGATTACGATAACGCCAAAATTTTAGATCAAGAACCGCGTTATTGGAACTGCTTAATCCTTAAAATGTGCAACATCGTGAATCACACCAACTTTTTTCATCTTACGCAAGACGTATAAAAGCTGGGTGACATTTAAGTGAAACTTATTACGGGTGAAAATCTTTAAGGTAAGTTACGAACAACAAAAGTGCAATTGTTTGTTTGATATTTTCTGTAGATGCTATGACAAAGAAATTTCCTAAGAAGGGCCCAAATCTGGGGCCGAAATGTCGACACAAATTTGATGTTTCTACTGATCTGCATTTCCAAGATTCCTACTTATAGATTAGCAGGTTGTTTCAGTTGGTGGGAAATAGTACATAGCACATAAATCAGGGCATCGTAACTATACTTTAAAACTGCAATATTACGAACTGAATTGACATCATCGACGAGTGGCTATCGATTAATAAAATATAATTTTATTTTTCCTGCCTCTTCACTGTACCCAATTGAATTTGGCAGACTTGACACCGAGAGTTCACGAGTCTCGTTTCTGCTTTGTTGCATTTATTCTCGCCATTTTCAAACTTCCATAACTGTAGGTCATAGATCTACCGTCAGCCAACAGCTTATTAAGACCACGCCAGCTGTAGCAGTACATTGCTCATTACAATGGTTAATCTTGAAACGCAATGATATTTTCTTATTACCATGGTCTATAACAGTTATTTCTAGTGTCAGTGGATAGAGGCTATCGTAATGTTTCAAAAAGACTGTTGAAAAAAATTGTGTTGCACACGATTCTTTACATAAGAAGGGTATCTCACGCGTTTTTCACGAAGCACGAAATCGAGGTCAGGGTCCCGTAATGTCAGATTTGTTTGCGACAATGCACGTGCGCCGTAAGACCACTTATGACGTCTAGGACTTCAAAGTCGTATTTTCTGTATTCCGCGCATGCACATTCGTAGACTCGCTCTACCGTCATAACGGGTACTTCATGTATGGAAAACACGCATGAAAAAACGTGGTAAACATGCTCGTGTTATATAAAGGAGATTACTGCCGTGGTGAAGGAATCTCAACAGATTATAAGAAGATTTATTGAAAGAAAAGTACATTCTTGTCGAGCATAAACTGCTGTGGAATAATCTATTTACAAGACACGGCTGTATTTCGGATTGCGAGAAACGCTCTTATCAACCTACAAAAAATGTTATCTAAAATTTTGTCTGAAGACATAAACATATGAAAATCTCACGTAGGCTGGGCTACTAAAATATCGCAAAAAGTCGTAATTGAGTACGACATCTCCAAAATGGTTTCTGAATGTATTTTTTCAATTGAGTTTCGCCGAGACACAGCTTGGCTTTTAGGATATTTGATTGCCAGATCAACAGAGCCAGGTAAAGAAATTCTTTGAAATATGCTTTTATTCACGCCCATGTGCTATTTTTTGGCCAGTTTTTAGAGTAATGATTTCAATCTGACTGCAATTTCGGATATATTACAGTGTACACTGAGATAAGTATAAAAACTTTCATTCCAGCTGTTAGCAAAAAATAATTTTTGTTTTTCGAGTGAAAACATAAACATTTCAGTGTTTTACTGAAATTTTTAGAGTGGTATGATATAAGACCATAATTAAATCAGTATGAATTTGCTACGGACATAGAATATGTTTAGAAAATTCGAGTTTTGTGTGTTACGTGCTTAGTCCTACTTCACATTTCTCAACAATCATGTTTCGACTTTTATTCCTCCTATCTAAAAGCCTCATCGTTTTATTAGATACGACAATCTCTCGCATATCCTGTGCACACCTTACTATCTCCTCTCAATTCCAGAACATGGATTTTGCGCTCTACTTTTTGGACTCACTTACACTTCGTTCTAATAATTCCAAAATACTTTGACTTTACTTTTTACAAAATACACTTTTGCCTTACAATTCGAACCAAACACGTCATCACCAATTCGAAGTATATAATAAATACAAAACCGGTATTCCACTAATCAGTTTACAACTTCATTTAAATCCTAATTCTCAACTTCCCGGTTATTCTTGTGTATAAAAGCGGACAACGATCCGAATAGACAATCTCAAGATTCTTATAGCTCGAATATTTACACTAATTCAGACGCTGATTGTGATCCCATTTTTGATCCACTTGAAAAATTTCGGGATGTCCTATTAAATGTGTATTTTTTCTCGTACAACAAATTAGGACTAAAATTTTCTAACTGTTTTTTTGTGTATGTTCAAAAAATTTGACGTCTCTGAAATATTTACACTGATATTATGTCTCTATAGATATCCTACTCAAAAAATTTTAGTGCGTACTCCAAAATGTATGCTTTTTCAAATGCATGAAATTTTGGAACAATTTACTATTGATATTCTTTAATGTCTTCAGAAAATTCAAGAACCCTAGAATCTTTTTACCTATTGAACCATGGTCTCATTATCATTCCATTGTTACGGTATCTTTGGTTTAGATCGATGCGTTTTCATTATAACCCTGCGTCTAACCCGCTTCGATCTCATCGTATGTAGCCTGATCGTATGTAGGTATATTGTATATTCCGGATATACTATCCTGCGACGATAAAGTAGAGGAAAAAGGTAAACCAAAAGGGAGATATTTTTGAAGTCTATTCATCACAATAGAGATAATGTAGGTGAGTCGATTTGGGAAGGATTAAATGCACATGGAAGAGTTCGGGGGAAAAAAAATGTTTGTAGCAGTAGGCAGAAAAACTAGAGATAAATTTTGAGATTTTTTATCGCCAAAATTATTATTCAATTCAAATTTTTGTATTTTATTTGAAAGTATATGTATTTAAGTGCTTGTACAATATTTTTTATGGGAACTTATTCCCTGGAATCGTAGGACGATGCCTACCGAGCTCCCGAAGCCAAGGTTCCCGTGCGACTCGAGTCAGGCGGCCAAGTGGAAGAGTGGGCGGGACTTAAGTCTGTGCCCCTCGCGTGCTATGGCCCCCCACTCTGCACTCCGTTGGGACCAGGCCACTTGAACGTTCTGAAGTTCTGACATGCGAGGAATATAACTGGAAGGCCGTATGAGTTTCGCGTGGTTGATAAGATTAGGATACGTTCATCCAAGGAGAGGTTGACACGTATACATATTATTTCAAATATTTATTGCTTATGCAAATAATGATAAGTTACAGAAATCATTGAATAATCTTCGTGTTTTCAAGAGATCGATTGCATAACTCGTTGCAGTAAAGTGAAAAATATTTCAAGAGAAATTACCCGAAACAGCAGTTAGTTAATTCATGACTAAATAGTATTTATTTTAGCTTATATGACGTGTTTTTTTAATTTTCAACTGATATAACTGTGCGCTAGAATTTAAAACAAGCTAGGGATGGGCGATCTCAAGCAAAAGATCGATTCTCAGAATCGATTCGAATTGATTTTGGAAAATTCGGCTCGTCCAAAAAATCGGATACAAAAGATTGATCTTTAGAAGATTGATCGTTATTTTTACTTTTTAGTTTAACTGGAAACCGGTAGCTATATTGGAGATTAAAAAACGTGTCACACAAATGTATTACTTATTCAACAGTTTTGATATTCAACAATAGTTTGCTTTGGGTCATATTTGTTTATCACAGCAATAGTTCTCATATACATATTACACAAACCCAGCCGACTAGGTGGGAAGCTTTTTTTATTAGTTGTGATATTAGATTTATTCAGCGCTAGAAATTGGTCGATTCTTTTGTATTCTCAAACCTATATTATTCATAAAATACAGAACGCCAAAATAGACTTTCAAAACTTTTTGTAATTGGAGATTTAAGAAGCTAATCCGATCCTTGCAGACTTGGAATCGATTCTAGAAAAAATCGATTAGTAAAGTATCGATACAAAAGATCTATTTTCTCGACCCGAAAGAACGATTCTTGATTGGATCGATCTAGAATCGCGCATCCCTACTAAATACATTGCCATCCATGACCCAGGTCTCACCACCTGGAGGTTGCTGCGATGAAGAGACCCACCCTATCCCGTCCCAACCTCACAACTATGCCAGAAAAAATTAAAAGTGTTACATACATCGATAGATATTGAAAAGAAAATTAGTAAATCAAAAAAATTGAGTTAGACATGCAGGAGTATATTAGAAATTGATAGATAACGCGTATTGAAAAATCAGCAAAATCTATGGTACAAAACATAATCAAAAGTAATGGCGCGTCAATAAATAAAATACATTCGATCGCGTGGAATACCATACTTTTCGCTTGCCGTTATGACGTTTCTTGGGTATAACAAGTAATTATTATAGAAATAAAACGAATCTTCGAAATAAACTGTTTCAATGAATATTATGGAATGAAAGATGCAAACATTCAGCAAACGAATATGAAAGATCATTATTCAGAAATTCATTCATTTCTGAACTTGAAAACGTAATGTGAAAACAGGTTGTGTCCGTGCAAATCCCGATCAACAAAACTTTCTTCGTCCTATACCTTACTATTGCTGCTACATCCGAAAGAGAATCATATTTTGTACGGTAAGATCGTTTTGCCCAAGACCCATCCGCAACAACCGCTACGCAAGGGTACCCGTCTTCGTCAACGTCACCTGCCTCACGGGCCAATCTCGCCTCTTCCTTCCCAGCCTTTATCATCTCTTCCCGAGCAATATCATGATAGGCATCACTGATAATTTCGTGAAATTTATTCCATGTCTTCTTAGCCATGCAAGGCATATCTACAGCAGCGCTAATTTCTTTGAGTTCAGAAAAACCACCACCTGTGGACACAATTCCTGAAACTACGGCTGAGTTTAAAGATGAGGAATCTGATTTACGGTCTTCTGAGTCTATTGATTCGATCTTATTACAAAATTTACATTCGAAGGTGATGGTTGAAATGAATCCTGTTCGGCTTTCGGATATAGGTTCCATGTTAGCAAACGTACAATCATCAGGTAGATGAAAAGCTAATTTTTTGATACTGCTCAGGAAGTGATTTATATCCACTATTCTTCTGCCGGCCAACTCGAATGGAGGACTTGATTCGATCTTGGATTGATCCACTATCCCTTCAAATTGCAATTCATGGTCTTCTACCACATTACTGTCGATTGTGGTTGAAACTTACGGACGTGCTTGTACCTACAACTGTCGTCTCCTTATTGGCTGCCGTTATAGGAATCGGAGAGTTGGGTATTATATATCGACTTCGACGAATTCTGTTGGTGATCTGACCTCGTCAAACTCGATAACATTATCTGTTATCGTGTCTTCGGTTGGCGTGTCTTCCGCGACCAATTCTTCGTCGATCATTTGGCTCGCAGTAATCCTACATTGACCATATATTATGTAACCGATTGACAAGTATGTACAAAATATTAAAGCCGGTCTGATTTGAGTCCTGACCCCCAGGTGGGTGTTGTTTCAGATAAATGTTTTACTTCTATTTTCAAATTTTTCTTCAGAAATGTTCGAAAAATGTAGGTTATTTGAGCTTCGTAAAACCTATTTTTTAGTTAATCGCGGGGCATATGATAGTAATATTTCTCAATAGAAAATGTTTCATTTTTTCTCGTAATTGTAGTATACATAGGAATAATTAAATTTTATCCATCCGCCACTTGCGAGTCAAATTTACGATATTTCAGGCAGAAATATATTGCTATTGGAGAATAAAACAGTATCACGCCTGCTCGAAAAGGACAGCAATAGCTCATTGAATTTTTTTTTCCAATTCACAAAACTGATAAAGCCTTCGCATGAACGGAATTAAATTTTTTTGTGAATTCCTGAGGATCTACCTCAAAGTGGAATCGATATCCGGAAAGATCAGTTTTTTTAATTTAAAAATTTACTAACAATAAGTCACATTTTTCTGTCAACGGAAAGTATCAACAATTCGGAAATAAAGGCTCAATTCAAAAACTTAATCAAGACAAAAATGTTTCTCGTAAATCATATGGCCTAGAAGCCGAAAAATTGGAGGGTTTTCATATCTTAGTGCACACTGTAACGTATCCAATTTTTAACTGTACCGAAATTTTCACCCTGAAAAGCTGGCCAAAAGTTGGTGGATCCACCCATTTAGTCTACCACATTCCGACTTTTCGGAACGTAACAAGCTTATACCTTGCGGAATACGTCTTTCGGTATTGTATATGTATTTGTGTCACACTTATGAAATGTCGTAACAGAAAATTTCAATGTAAGAAGAAAATTTATATTTAGAGCATGTTTCTTAAGAACTATGTCATAGATAAAATCTTGAACGAAATAATATACGTTCAAACGTATTGTTCATTGAAGCAGAATAGAGGTGAATCTCTGCAAAGTGCCTAGTCCTGACCGCGTTTATATAATATTTGCGGCGCTACCTCCGTCAACAACTCGACTACCTTATAATTTTTCATGCACGGTAGCATAGAAAATAGATTTGTGCCATGGGTGCTTATCGGGACTTCTTGATTCGTGTAAGTTGGTATTCACCTTCGGCTCGTGCGGCATTTAATCCTCGGCAAGAAATCACGATTTCATGTCCACTTGGCACGAAAATAACTAACGTGTTCAATGACGGTTGATGTTGATTGTGACTAAAATTAAGCGTCGTTGTGTAAAACTTTTTACGCTTATTCTGCAACATGAGATTCAGTGTTGCAAATTCGACTGTGCACAGCCCATAAATTACAACCATTCGATAGCGAACTAGTTTTGCTTGTTTTGGAGACTTGGAGTTATGCTCATGAACTAAAACTTATCTCTCGATCTAATAAAAGAGTTCTGAACAAATGAAAAAGAAGTAGCAACAGGTGAAAAAGGTTGTAATAACAATAGTATAAAAAAATTATAATAACAATAGTATACGCATGAAGTTGGCGGTGGAGTGAGATGTCGAAAACAAAACAAAAAGCATCTAGCAAACAAAACTTCCTTTGACAGCTGTCATCGGCTGTTTATGACAGTCTTTGACAAATATCTTTATAGGTATCTGTTTCTGACACGCAAAAAATAAACATGCAAACGAGAATTATCAAGATGATTCCCGACGGGAATTGTCTTTTTTGCGCGTTGGCGTATTGTGTATACGGCACTCAAGATCGACACGCAGAGGTGAGACTGAGTATCGTTTCAAATATATCATACTGGCAAACATGTCAGCAGAAGTAATGAAACAGAACTCGAGGAGAGTTATATCAGAGAAGAAATAGGTTTTTTCGGATCCTGTAAATCCTTGATCCGGTTAACCACTAAGTAAGAGCCTTCGCAGTTTCTTTGTAGTTTCGGACATCATCCTTTCTGTCTTCGAGGTTGAAAGAGCCAGACAGAATCTCCGGGATTAAATTTTATATCCCTGGCTCGAATATCATAACGAGTTTTTAATTTGTCTCAAGTCATAGAAATTCTACTTATAGCAAAGCTATGAATTTCTTCTACTATGGGGAAAATAATAACTATAGCAAAATAAGTCGCCAAATGCAATTGGGGATGCATGGCATCGGGGGTTTTGTACATGTGAGTGGATTCGTTTACGAAAACAATCTGAGCAGACCTGCATAGGGAGCCAATAGCAATGTCGGG
Source organism: Neodiprion virginianus (assembly GCF_021901495.1). NCBI lineage: Eukaryota > Metazoa > Arthropoda > Insecta > Hymenoptera > Diprionidae > Neodiprion > Neodiprion virginianus. Next base: position 19,603,781 of record NC_060877.1, read on the forward strand.
TTGATCGGAAACAACCGATAAACAGTTGCAGATCAGTCATCAAATTAGCATAAATAAATTCACCTGTCTAACAGACACTGTTTAAGGAAATAGTGAGGCGCGAAACGCCGAACAACGAGGCGCGTAACGCCGAGGTGGGGTTGGCGCGCGAAGCGCGCAGGGGCGAAGCCCCTGGTTTTCAAAAAACTCGGAATGATTTGCCATTTTCCAATTAATAAAAGTGTTTGTAATACTCAGCTCACTCCAACTTATACCAAAGATTATAATTGATAGTGTCAAAAAATAGTTCAGTAAATTTTGGACTGTGATACAAGTGATTCTGCACCATTGTTTTCAGAAAGATAGTTGAATTTATTCTTATCGCGAACATACCTAGAGTCAGAATAATTTGATACGTACTTTTATACATACAAAACTTTTTTCTCTAAAGTACAATTTGGCCATTCTATGAATAGTTCTAGTTGAGTTACAAATTGTTCTTCACAGATGCACATGATAACTGTACCGATTCTTTCCAGGTAACAAAAGTATGTGGTCAACAAGGGCTCTGGGAAGCTCTGATTTATTTGCAGACATCCGCTCTAAGTGATTTTACAGCACCAATTCACCAGCTCATGCCAGTTCTCCAAATGGCACTTGCCAATGCCAGAACACAGAAGTTATCACCGGATAAAATAAGATTAGGCAATGCCATTTTAGTATATGCCAGTTGCTGCCTTGCAGGCCGTGGATTTCCTAGAGGCAATCTACCAGAAGGTGTAACTCAGAGAGCCAAAGCTGATGTCTTGCGCGCTCTTTTGTCGCAGCATTCAAGTTCAGCGAGTGACGCTGAAAGGCAGTACCCGTATATCAGAACCTTACTTGAATTTGATGCCAAAGGTTTTCTAGATGTGATAACGATTGCATTTCAAGAACCAGAATTCATGTCTGAAATGGGTTTGCGGCAGCGTCAGAGATTGATTGACATTTTACTGAACATAGTTCTGCCCACCACACCTCTAAGTCCTGATAATTATGATTACTTGACTGATGAACAAAGAGCAGTAGTTTTAAATTTTATATCCAATGAAGTGGCTGAAAGCTCGGTAACATTAGAAGCCGGTGCGTTGAACAGGATGGTAGAAATGTTATCGACTGGTACAAACAACAGTGAAGACATGTCAAGAGACATTGAAGTTGAAAAAGAAAATGCAATTCTGCAACTTTTACACTCAAAGAAGTTGACAAATATATCTGATAACTGCCTACTCAATCTTGCACATAATGCTAACTTGTAAGTACCTATTTATAGTTGACACTAATCTTTCGTTACAGAGTATCTTTCAATCAAAAATAAGTTGAATCTGATTTCTTGAATCCATTTCAACCTCGCCAAATGCATGTAGAATCAATCTCAATTTCAGAATCCAACTTGTCTAGTCTAGTTAATGAAATCAATCTCAAAGTCAAGCATAATGTGAAGCTCTTGCAGACTGCTTTTCAGTTGCCATTAAAATATAGTTGACATCATTTTGATTGCATTCACTTATTACATAGATACTTTTACCCAATTTTTGAAAAATAACACCACAGATGCGCTAAGTAAATTTTACTCATTGTCAGTCACACACTGAGCTAGTTCTGGCCACTAGTTTTAGCCTAACGAGTGAGTAGTAACTGATATTTTTTTATGCAAGGGGTGCCAAAAATAGTTGAACCTCTGAAAAACTTTTAAACGGATACAGATATCGAAATCAATTTCCCAGGGAATGTACTTAACCACAAAATATATATTTCGGTATGATGGGTGATTTTCTCCCACGTCTTTATATAATGACAAGTGGGTTGAAGGACAGTCCGTTTGTAAAGTTTATTCGTGCAGAATATGCTCACCGAATTCGAGCTTAATCGATGTCGCATATCCAAAATGACAGCCAAGCAAAAAAATTAATTATGGCAATTAACCAATCTCCTCGTTTGAAAAAAAATCACTAACTGAGATGGATGGGTATACAGAAAGACGGTCATAGGTGGATGTTCAATTATGGCATTTCCGTGAGGGTATAAAATTGCGAGTTCCATTTGTTTAAATTGTTCCTCTGTGACATTTTTCTTGCTAATGTCAACTCTTCTCAGCAAGTGATCATCACAGATCATGTACAATTGAAAGGGTTATTTTTTTTTGAAATTTGATCAGTCAGCAGAAATACCAATTTAATTAGGAATACCAATTTAACGAGTTGATTTTGTTGTTTTTTTTTTGTCCACTTTTCTGTTTACGCTTGAGTTTTAAAATTCTTGCGACGAGAAGAAATCGTTGGATTCAATTTACGTGACTTCAAAATTAGGTTCATTTTTCTTCGCTCCTTTGATTATTTCGATTCAGTGATCGGAAGTGTTCACACTTTCAAGCTTTTTACGCTATTTTTCAATGACACCAAAATTTCTATCGCAGCTATTGTAACTATGACCGAACAAAAAACTTTTGCTCGATTAAATCGATTTCACTAGAGGTCAAGTAATGCTTTAACATAAACCTCATTTTTATGTTACAATTTCACCCCCCTTTTGATTCATGTGCTTCTCTACCGGCAACATTTATCTACTGACGAGACGTGCACATACGGCAATTGTTTCTGCGGCAGCTAACTTTTCTGCCTAGTTGATTCCGTTAGAAATTAAGAATTTCAACCCGTAACGCGTCGCTGCTTATCCGTAACATATCAAGAGACGCAAAAATGTCTCGCGCCAAGTATATAAAAAAAATTACGTGCGCGACGCAATCTCTGTACCGTAAAGATAAGCTTTTGGCTAACACGGTGAAAATGTTGTCACATGTTTCTCCTCCTTCACGATTCCCGGCGACATTTGACAATTTTATGTAGAACGTATGTAGAATGCATGTATGTGTATGAACTCTCACTTAAGCTCTATATCAATATAATTAGTAAACGTAGAGCCGAAATATACCATTATTGTTTTTTTCCAATATTATACATTTCCAACATCGTCGAAATTAGTTTGATCAAGAAGCGTCTTCACATTCAGATCTTTCTTTTTCAGAGCATAGATATATGACATACGCTTGATGTGTACAGATATAGAATCAGTGATAAATGCGGTTGTCCATCTCGCTATATTTAACCCGTTGTATAAGCTTTTTCTATGAGTAAAGATGACATAGAAGGTCACTCGACTCGTGAGTTTTAATCATCTTACCGGGTTATCAGCAGTTAATCTCAGAGAGAATCAAAATCCGTTTACAAAAAGAGGTGATCAATTGCATGCGCCCGGTGTAGCGACGGCAATATGTCGACAATACCGTCGGTGGTATGTGACGTCGGAGTGACAACATCCGAAAAATTCCAAAAGTTAGTCACTGGAGTTCGTTGACGATAATACAACTAGACGCACAGTCAGTAGTTTTGGGTCGCCGAATACCGATTAAGCATTGAAATGCACTGAACAACTCTGTTGAATCGCTCGTTTCAAATAACTGGGATTAATTCGTAATAGGAACCTATGGCCACTTACCTTTTGGAATGCTTAACTCCGCTGGGTGTTGCTCTGCTGAGATGTTGCGCTGTTGCGATGATCCCGCGAGCGGAAACAGAGTTTTGAGTGTAAACAATCATTAAAAAATTATTGTAAATATATTTTCAAGTACTTAGTCCCTCGATAAACCGTTTACAAATACTGGATACTGGATAATTATTTAAAAGTTTGGCTGGAGAGATTGCTAGTTGGTTGACCATAACCAATGTTCTGAACAAAATGGAGTATTCCAAGTGCGTGACGAAGAATACTTATTCAGAATTTCTATGGTGGCTTTTGAACTCGTAGCGTTGTATGCAAATGGTAAAGTACCGAAAAACTAGGTAAAGTCAAGAGTCTACAGGTGGTACTTGAGACACGAGCTAAGAAAGCGTTATACAAAATTGATGTTTTATAACTGGTGACAAAGGAATTTTAAATGCAAGAAAGTAAAATGATTATGCCACGAGACTGAATCGAGAACAAGATGTAAAGATTAGGGGCACGAGCAGAGACAGCGTTTTGACGCGTGGTGGCCTTATTTATAGGAACCGATAGCCATATTCTTCTAATCCCTTCCTCTGGTTTTTTGTAGTACACTACGCTTCTTTCGTTGAGTCCAATAACTAAAGCTAGAACAGATTGATGCAGATGCATATTGAGTTTGGATGATTCGTATTGTGTTGCGTTCGTCTTATTTTGTAGCGAAGCCTTTCTCGAGGCTGCTAGCTTCAGTATGTTTTAAGTCTGGAATATTCTTACTATTTTACTTAGGTGTAATTGAATATTTGTATGTTTTATCAACTAACTGGAAATACAATGACTTATGTATCGGATATAATGATTGCTTAAATCAATTCCAAAATCGCATTATTTCAATTTTTACAAGGGCAGTTTATTTATAATTCTCATCGGATTTTATATTGCTATCTGGCTAAAAGAATTAGGTGTTAAGTAGTGAATGTTTCTTTCTTACAATCAGTATTATTCATTGGAATTATTATCCTTGGGAGATTTCTGAGGATCATTCTAGTGAGTTGGTTGCTGGCTATACAGCATTGCCACGTATGCAATTTAGGTCACTTCCTTCAACACCTTACTGGCTTTGTAAAGAGTTTATGTTTTGCACATTGTTATGATTCATTTTCAAAATTAGTATAGATGATATTGGCTTAAAGGGTTTAATAGTTCATGCTAGATGATTTGTATTCACGGTATCGAAGGTTCCGTAGTCACTGGTTTTATGGATTATTGCAGCAATGCGTTTAGCTCTGTATTGTATCGATTATATATCTATTGTATTATAGTCTTATCTGTTTCTAAAGCTATATGGTGTAGCTTATATGTTGCCTATAATGCATCTCTAAACTACGCGTTCACGAATGGCATTGTCAAGTGTTATATACTGGTTGAATATAACGAGTGCTAGTCAATTATAGTAAATGACAATATTATAGTTTTGGGTAGTGCGTAGATCTCGTAATATGGTTTTACACTCGGATTAATGATTCTTGTTGTTATATACTAACTAGGGGCATTTTGGATAGTTAAGCGGTTCTTCGAATGATCTGGTTTTTTTTTGTGCAATTGGTATTTTTTTGTTTTATTGTGAAATTACGAACAAAATTGGTTTCCAAAAGGCAACCTCAAACATTATACCGAAAATTCATGTTGGTATGGTGGCAGAGTTGTCCCGTAAAAACTTGAAAAGAAAATCCACTTAAGACCTATTTGAAGATAGAGATTTCACAACTTCAAAATATAATTATAAGAATAATTTAAGAAACAAAATTATTACATTGGATTGAATTTTTTGGCATAAGAATGAACATGAAAGCTCATTATAATATGGGCTGAAAAATTTCTATTCAGAGGAATATTATAATGAGCTATTATGTTCATTCTTAGGTCAGACATGGAATCCATTGCGTTTTTTTGCCATGTACTTTCATACAAAAAATTGTAAAGCTCATCTGAGACATCAAAGTAGAATCTTGATCGAGATTTCATGGAATGCCGAATCTTTTAGTATATTATGCTGGTTTAAATTTATGAGATTAGTCAATAAATCGTGGCATCTCATTTATGAATTGTTGTATGTAAAGTTTTCGAAAGTGCAGTTTAACCTCAAAATCAGTGTCAATTGCGGTGTGCTTTATTTATATTGCTTTCTATATACTTAGCTGTACTAATCAAGCTTTTGGTAAGCGTATTCTGCTCAAAGGGAGTTTTCAAATGACTTTCCTTGTCATTTAAGATTTTCGCTCTTCCCCTACATCCACCCATAGTGGGTGCGGAAATTGCCCACCCTAGATCGTTATTTAGACATTCCGATATTTTTGGGTTAGGCTGTATAATAACTCGACATTACAAAATCGAATCTGTAATATCTTATCGATGCTACTGAACAAAACAGCGGCATTTTGAAGACGGGGATGCACCGCCTTAGCATGAAATGAACTTTATTGCATTGAACAGCAACTTTATTATTCTGAATATGTATTCTTTCAAATAAATAATACAGCCTGGATCACGTTAGCGCTTACCGTGGCATTTGCCAACTGTTGTTCGTGTATATTTGTCAATTAATACCATACGTACTATTTTGTTTTCCTCTTTTCTTAGCAGTATTAATGTAGCTTTGGCTTACAAAAGGAGGACACGAATTCGGGGTGATCAGTTTTCTTCATTCAATTTTATGAGACTTGTACTTTTTTCTGACCAATAGGCAATGGTTCGCGCAAAATCACGTAATTAACCTTCATCGTATCAGTATTTTGTACGCATGTACCATTATCTAAATGTAAGCGGTAATTTCCAACTTGGGCGGCACCTCTTACTATCAATCAGTAGATCTTCTGGAACGTGTTTTCCAAAAATATCCGTTTTTTTTTCTCTTTTTTGATATACACAAAAGCTAGCAGTTTATCCATGAAAAACTCATATTTTGAGAAGGGGCTGGAAATGGGATCAAGCAAAGCTATAATTGATTTTCTGAAGCATAGGTAACATTTCTTGTTGTCGCGTGGCGTAATTTCTTCACTTTGTTGATGTATCCAGTTCTAAAAATGTTCCAGTCACAACACTATCTTTCACTAGAATTGATTCATAGAATGCAAATATTAGAAGGAAGTCATTTATTTCCAATGTACTGTAACTGCTATCCCAGCCGTAAAAAAGGTGATTTCCAAAGGTCTAAACCACATCTTGTGATATCAACAGACATTTTGTATAACACTTAGAATATTTTTAGGTCGACAAAAACCAATCAAATGATTATAAAATTCTGTTTTTGTGTTCTATTCATTCAAGTGGTCCTGGAATGCAAAAAATAGAGTACATTGACTTGCTTATTGCATCATTAGTTTTGAAGCTAAATGCAGTTGGTAATAATTCGCAAATTGTTTTTGAAATAGCAACTAAATTTCGCACAAATCCATCCTAAACAACATCGATATGAACTTCGTAATTTTAACATAACCAAGTATTGAAAAAAATGGATATTTCGTAGCTTCAGACTATTTATCAGTCATGTGGCAAACTCTCAAGTGTAAAAGCTTAAATGTAGCAGAGTATACCGATTTTGCAACTGTGACCCTCAGAAACTAGTTCTAAAGTGGCCAAATTTTGTTTTAATGTTTCATCACTTTCACGTTTACGAACTTTAACCTTGCCCAATATAAACTTCTAACAACATGTTGAGAATTTAAAAGGCTTATCTTTAAATTGTGAAGTATATGCAAAGATTTCAAAATAATCCATCAATACCAATAAAAGGAAAAATTCTTCGGCTATGTTAAAACAAGTTGTAGATCTTTTACTGAAAACCAGTCTGCTTAATGTTTTGAGAATTGAAGCTTCAATTGCTCCTTACTGAATTTTGCCTGTCAAATTGAATAAAAAGTATCATTAGTTTAAACTCAGTTCATGAAGCCCCGAAAAGTTGCGGAAACCTATCTTTAGTTCAATTATTTAAAATTCAGATTTTTGGAATAAGCATTATCAATCAATATTGGACTGATAGCTGTATCTGATTTTTAATTTGGGCATATTGTATATTTTCAAGTTTGCGAGTTGCTGAAACCATTTACTGCGGGCAAGAAGACTGGATATCAGTTTGCCGATGCATGCTGACAGACAAGTCACGTCGTTATGAAGTATGGGAATGGCTGGACTGTTTGCCATTAGACTCACTGCAAGCAGTTGTTACCGCACATGCTGCTGAGTTGGTGACAGTTGATGCAGCTCGAACAGCAGTGCTCATAAGTAATCGAATGCCAAACAGTTTAGATAACATTCTTCAAAAAATGAATGAAGATCCGAAGTTAGAGTACGCTTTGCTCGGAGCCTTGTATCAATTAATTCAGTATGGAGAAGAGGATATAAAAATGGAATTAACCACAGAAATACTTGAAAAGTACTTGAAATTAATGTGTAATTTAGAACCGGAGCGTGTAAGTATTTCAAAAGTAATTAGCAATTTATGTTTAAAAAAATGTTCCCTCTATCCTTTGGCATTTATCGACTTCATGGGTATATTTTAAATTGAACAAAATGTGTTCTTTGAAGATCATGTATATACTCGTATATAGTATAGATTCGTGAACACAAATTCATTTATATGAAAGAGATTTGTCAGGGAAGGTCAGTTAAGAAACAAAATGCCCAATTGCATTTTATTGTGATTAAGCGACGTTTCGGCGGGCCCTGCCTGCCTTCATCAGGCTGCTTTATTTCATTGAAGAAACAAAAAACAGAAACAAAATAAAATAAACAAAAAATATATAAAAATATATCCAAGCACTAACTATTTCGTTACTAATCTTACGGCGGTTCAACCGCGTGTTTAATTGAGGTTATGTTAATATTGCACATACATTTTATGCTAAAAATAATGTATCTATGCCTGGTCGTGGCGGAAATTATGAGTTACGTGAAATAAATGCCAAATATTGTTGAGAAAATTAAATTTACAATTATGCTAAATGTTAAACTTACTTAATAGAGACATTCTTAGACTTGAGATGTTATAGATTAGGCAATCGAGAAGGAAGTGATCTTTCATGTCACAGTTAAAGATGGCTGACCATTTACAATCTTTGATTATAGTAGTATGTTACAAATTATATGTTGAATTTATAAGTGGGAATTTAGTTTGAATTTGAAAATTACATTTAACTTTAAATGATATCAGAATAAAGATGGCTTAAATATTGAATGTCCGTTCTCTTATTGACAGTACTGTTTTTGGAGATTTGAATCATTTCTTACATTAATCGGTTTATGACAATGGTCTTCTTTGTCAATAATTCTGACATCGACAAAATCAAATGTGTGCCTATCAGGATAACCGTTATTTACCAATGTGTCTGAAATTGATTTTAACACAGTTAACAAACGTTCAGATGTAGATGGTTTAAGTAATGTATATGCTTCTCTTTTCTAAATTAAGAGATATTTTGTACCACTTCGAAAACTCGCGCCAGAACTAATCGATTGTAAGGTATCGACCATTCGACAAATTTCATGTATCACTCTTTCAAATATTGGCACTTCTCCGCTAAGCATCTAACCAACAACAACTCAAGCGCAAATGGAAGTCATATTTTCGTAAATTTTACAAAATATCTTTTGATATTCTTGATTTAATAATAGCTTCAATATCGAATATATCGTATAACTTAAATGCACTTGATTTTTTGTCAAAAATGTTCGTACTTTGTACTATAAGCCGGAATGCTATAACTACCTTGTTGTAAATACAACGTTGAATATTTATTTTCCTCAAGTTAATAATAACTTTACACATTGTTATATATTGTTCCCACTAAAGAAAAAATTTAATATGAAAATTGCAAGTGTATAATTTTTGATTTACGAGCTCTGAAGAAGGTAGATCTTTGCCTCGACCGAAACGTTAGCAAAATAAATAAATAATTGATCGTTCACACCTATGAGGTTTCTCCTTTCTCTCTCTATTAAGTAAGTTTAACATTTAGCATAATTGTAAATTTAATTTTCTCAACAATGTTTGGCATTTATTTCACCTAACTCATAATTTCCGCCACGACCAGGCATAGATACATTATTTTTAGCATAAAATGTATGTGCAATATTAACATAACCTCAATTAAGCACGCGGTTGAACCGCCGTAAGATTAGTAACGAAATAGTTAGTGCTTGAATATATTTTTATATATTTTTAGATCATCTTATTTTGTTTCTGTTTTTTGTTTCTTCTATGAAAAAAAGAAGCCTGATGGTAGGCAGGGCCCGCCGAAACGTTGCTTAATCACAGTAAAGTGCAATTGGGCATTTTGTTTCTTAACTGATCTTCCTCGACGAATCTCTTACATTAAGGTCATGTAGTACTCCTTCCTTTATCCACGAAGCAACCTCACTCTTTTTCTTCCTATATTAAATAAACAAACGAACGAAAAGGGTTCAAATTTCGACAGTCAATCGTTCCTTTGTAGCGAAATTCACGAAAATTACTCACATCCCGAAAAACGTCAGAAAAATGTATGGTTTGTTGACACGCGTTACTATTTCCACATTTCCCGCATTTCAGGGGCCAGAAAATGCATAGCTGAAATACTTTGCGCACTTCCGGAAAGATTCAGGAATAAAATGAGCCATCGTGAGACTGTTTTCGTGCAATATCGAGGTCGCTAGACAAGAATTATAGTCCAGGAAATATAATCCAAAGAGGGCCATTTCGCGTCATTTTCTTGGGGCCAGCTGATTTTTTTGGTGTGGAAAGTAAAAATGGTGTACATGAACATGTATCTTCCCGTTCTCTAAAATCGCGTGGAAACATTGTTTGAAAAACGATCAAAACTAGGGTTTTAACGTTTCGTGCGTATATATTTTTTCCTTTCGATTATACAGAACAAAAGTTCTATCCTTTTTTTTCGACTTTGAAAGGTCTACAAAATTAGACATCGCGAGTTGAAAAATATTGATTAGATCAAAAGTTATTGGCAAAAAACCACTGATCACGTCGTTTTAAATACTTAATAATAATTTCTTTTTTTTTAAATTTATTACGTTAAGAGTAAATATGTATACATCTTTTAGCAAGAGGTGCCAAGGGCAATACATAAAGTTGAACAGGAATAACTAGTAGTTAAATAGATTAAAGCATTAAACCAGAAAGAGCAGAAAAGGTATGTTACATATAAATGAGAGTCGACTGTTGACGGTGAGTGGAACGTTGTGTTGGAGGTCTTAGGACAAGTTTTAGTGTTGTAGGGACCAGTTACGAAGCAGGATACATTTTCTTGTATAATTATACACAGCAAAGATGGTAGTTCGTTTAAAGCACAGAGAAGTGTGATTACGATAGTGTTAGTAGTGAGTAGCTGATTGAGATAGTGGTTCCTGTATTGTGTGAAGAGCGGACATCTCATCAGAAAATGTTCAATATTATCTCGTTCATGCATGTTGCATGGTGGACACTCGTTGGCTGGATCAAGTTTGCAAGATGAGTTTGATAAAGACAGGTAGCATATAAACTTATTGGCAAGTCTCAGCTGGGCAAAGATACGCTTGATCGAGATTGAGTATCTTGCTTGAAAATAGACCGGTACATGGTCTTGTGTTGTTCTTGGGAGTACTAGTTGCGCAGAGGCAGATTGCTTGTATGACTCAAAGTCTTTATTTCTTAGGATGTCCCTGTATCTAGAGAAGATTTTATCAGTCTTGGATTCCCACAGGTCAGCGTCCAGATTATTAACTAGATCAGTTTGATCACATTCCGTTGGGAACTCTCTAAGTTGGAATGCCCAGTTTATTTTTGAGACGTGTTGTGTACCCGTCGCCAGGTTAAAGGTCCTGCGTAGGCATATTTTGACCAGAGTGGAATTTTCAGAGCGTAGTTTCTTAATGCACCAGGTGCAGAGTAGCTTCATGGCTTTCCATGCCACAGGAGTTAAATTAAACTCTAGTCTAATTGCCCAGTCGGCTGTGTTGCGTGGTAAGTGCAATAGCTTCTTGTAAAAAAAGCATTGGGCAGCTTGCAGTGAGTTACGATATCGTAGTCCCCATGCAGGGAATGCGCAGAGAAGTACCGAGGCAACTAGACTTTCAAAAAGCTTATTATAGGCATCCCAAGAGTCACACCTCGCTTTGGACAAAATCGAGATGGCAAGACCTGTGACACTTTTTGCTTTGAGTAATGCTGAGCTAAGCGCTGCGAGTCCAAGGGAGGAAGCAGAGATTTTTACACCCAGAAAGTCTATCTTGTTTACTGTATGCAGGAGGATTCCGTTATAAAATCTGAAGGTTTCAGGCAGTACCTTGGGCCTTCCAGCTGCCTTATAGATCATGATGCTAGTTTTACTACGGTTCAGTTCGAGGCCTTTGTTTGTGCAGTACTCATGCAGTGTTTTTAGCTTCCTGAAGAGGTCTACTCGAGGGTGGGCAAAGATGGATATGTCATCTGCGTACAGCAGAATAATCAAATCATTTAAACCATCAATAATAATACCAATTGGTCCACGATTTCGGAAGAACTCTTCGAAGTCCCATAGAAAGAAGATGAAGAGATCAGTGCTCATTGATTCTCCTTGTGCGACTCCTCTGATTACATCAAACTTATCCGAGAGCTCGCCATTTGTTTTGACCTGAAAAGATGCTGTTTCGTACAGAGATATCAGTAAGTTAATAAATTTGCTGCTCACATTTTTTTCCTGCATCTTTTGCCAGAGACGAGGGTGTGGGACAAAGCCAAAAGCTCTTTTAAAATCTACCGATATACCAAAAATTTCACACCCGTCGTTGTGCCTCAATTGTAACTGAAGCGCAGTTTGCAGAATATAAACAGCATCCGTGCAGCTTCGCCCTTTTCTAAGTCCCATTGGGATTCTGAGAGAATTTTTTCAGAGTTCATCCACCTCACGAATCTTTTCTTCAGGATCAGAGTGAATATCTTAGTCACAGCATTGACTAGGGCTGTGCCACGGTAGTTGGCTGGATCAGTTTTGTCCCCTTTTTTGACAATCATAGTCATCAGCGCATTGGCCCAGTTGCTGGGGACAGTTTCTTCTTCAAGTATTCTGTTAAATAAGACATTTAAAACATTCTTCCATGGTCCTGTGAGATTTTAGAATAACTCATTTGTGAGTAAGTCAGGCTGCTTTGGCATGTTTCAAGGAGGAGAGCACCTCTTCTAGTTCTTCATACGAGATTTCGGAGTCAAGTAGATCGTCCTGAAGTGTGGGTAGTCGGAAGTATATACTGAGTCTGGGCTGGTAGATATTGGCGTAAAAAGCATTTCAACTGCTGGTTGGTATAATTGCACACCAGTTTCCCTTGAAGGTGTATTTTCTCACCGCTGCCCAGAAACTGGTCGGATTTGATAAGATGGAGAAGGCATCTTTGATATCTTGTTGATAAGATTTTTTCCTTTGAGCACAGATGTCCCTGTAGGTCTTTTTACAATTTGCCACAGTTCTTTTGCTATTGGGTGAAAAGAGACTGGCCTTATAAGTACGTAGGGCCTTACGGAGATTGTAGATTGATGATGCTGGGGATTTCTTCTGTATGTAGTTGTTGCTGGTATTCATTTTTGCAATTATTTGTCCATTTAATTCTGGTGACTGGTTTGGCAGGAGGGATTGGGGTGGTATCATCGTGGTTATTCCCGAAGATGTTGAGCGAAAGACACACTGGTCTATGATCGGACAGGGTGGGTTCCATGAGAACTTCAAGGTCCAAGATATGTAGTAGACAGGTGGCATCCACCCATATCAGGTCGATAATTGATGTGCCTCTTTCATCGAATGTTGGCTGAGCTGGAGAGTCTCTTATTGATCTTCCGTTGATGAGAACAAAGTTGTTATCAGCCATGAATTAAATCAGTTTTCTGCCTCTTTCGCAGATAGTATTGTCAGTGGTGCCCATGCATGTGTTGAGTGTAAGACCTTCAAATATTTCTTCACGCCAAATGTCGACATGTCCTACTTTGGCGTTCATGTCACCTCCAAGGACGAGTATATCGTAGTGCTGCTGTACTTTTAAGTGGTCCAGGGTATCCTGCAACAGATCTAGTAAGTACTGTGAATCTAGACATTTCCTGAAGTATACAGACCCGATTATCATAGTTGTATCGTCATCTTTAACCTTATTGAATATCCACCATGAGGTTTCGTCCAGAACTTCTGACGAGAGTTGGTTGTTAACAGCTGTTAGAAGACCTCCACTTGGTCTGCCCACGTCATGGTCTCTCGTAGCATTTGTACAGTACATCTGGTGGTTTGGTAGATATACGGGAGTGATTTTTTGAGAGCACCAGGTTTCACAAACTGCAATTACTTCGTGGCTTATAATAAGTAGGCGTAGAGCAAGATTAGACATTCCATGGGCGTTCCAGAAGGTAATTCTCATCGTCTTATTGCTCTTACCGGTATAATTTAATTTTTTTGCGGGGGAGAAGTAATCTCCATAGCCATGCTGATATTGCGATGACTCATTACGTTGGTATTTTTATCATGGGCGACGAGCTTGTTGTCAGTACAGCTCCATCTGTAAGCTGTGCCGTCTACCGTTAGGGTATCCTGTCTTCTCGTTACTTTTTTACCTTCTTTTTCGAGTTATTTTTTTGCATTTCTGAGCTGCCAATCTTCCTGAGACTCTTTAGCTGTGCAATCAGGTTCAATGAAGACTTTTGTACCGGCCAGTTTGTCTTTTTCATTTCTCATCACCGTAGCTTTTTCATCGTAACTTCTCCAGTCCACAATGACACGTTTGGCGAAAATTTTAATCAAGTCAGAATTGGACTAAACATTGAATTTTGCTTTCAAAAAGTTTTGTACAAAGAAGGCTTGGTTCGTTTCTGGTAGCTTAAGACCTGCGATTGAGATATTATTTCTCTTGCGCTCCTTCTCAAGATACTCCAGTTTCTGGGCTATTTTTTCAAGCTTCTTATTCATCAGAGCTTCGTTGTCCATTGGAAGCACCTTGGTCCGGGCCTCCAATGTAGATGCCAGTTCCTGAAGACGATCGAACTGTGAATTTTTAACCGAGTCAGACTCCAGAGCAGAGATACTAGCATCATGACTATTTCTCGACTGTTGAAACACCTCTTTTAGCTTGTGTAACTTATCAGAAATTCCAGCGCAGGCGTCTGTGAAGGCCACAGAGTTTTGTTCAATCTTCTCGGTAAGTTCTTTGTGTTTGAGGTCTTGCTCTGATCTAAGACCTTGAATTTCCACCAGGATCCTATCCATGCCAGCGTCTTCTTCTTCCCCGGTGAGCACTAGTTGAGGGGTTGTACAAACACTTGACAGGATCTTAGCCGGTCTAGCTTCTGACTCGTTTTCATGTGAGTCTTCCGGCTCACACTTTCTTTTGGACTCAATAAAGTTGAGAATGGAAGGACAGGAAGATGACCTAGTAGAAAACAGGCGCTCGATGCTTGGTGGACACCCTCGTCTAGTTGGTTCGTTTGGATTTCGCGGGGTGGTAATAGCAGATATCTTCAACTTTGGCGGCTTGATTAGTGGTTCTGGGGGTTCTTGGTTGCCCTCAGAGATGTCGCTACTTGGCATTAGGCGAGCAAATGAGGTTTGTCACCATGCGGGATAATACTTTAACCTAGAATATTTTTAGCTAGATAAAAACTAAGCAATTACTTTTAAATACCATTTGTAACGCTAAAGTTTATATCTTTAGCGCTTCTCGTTGTTTAAACACACTAAATGGTCCTTCAGTACACTCAGTATTATAGCTTATGGTTAGTTTTACTTGTATAAAAGACGAGCACTTTCTAGGTACGTCCGCACACCATCGCAGACCCGGCAGCATTGTGCTCTGACGAGACGAATTTCTTAACATACACAAATACAGGTACACGAAAACAAATTCGAACTTACAGGTGATGAGAGAAATCAAAGACAACAGAGTCAGGGCGGCTAGGTGGTCTAGTGGAGTAAGGCTCCGGCTAAGCAGGTCTAGATGCCAGGTTCGATTCCTAGCTCCATCGTGAATTTTTCGAAATCACCAAAATTTCCGAATTTACATTCTATAGCATTTTTCTTCTCGCAAATATAGATATGTGTATTTTCATATCATTGACAGACGGCCTTGTCCTTCTTACGTGGCTTTTCATCAAAAGTTAGAATATAAAATGTGAACATGTCACCTACACACTCATATTCTATAATTGTGCTCTGAAGAGACGAATTTCTTAACACTTAATAATAATATACGCCGTTAGTTACAAAATCGAACTCACAGCTTATTTCACTCTTTTTGTAACATTTTATTACGGATATGAAAAAAGTACGACAAAAGCTTTAATTTGAAGAAACGTTTATTGCGATTCATTGGAAAACAACGGAATCAGAGGCTGTCAAAGTTGACGGCCTGTTGTTCGACATTTTAAGCGAGTAGCGAAAAACAATTGATGAACATTAGAATACAGAGCACTTTCATTGTGCAAAATATTAAGTGTTTGGAAAAAAGGTAAGTGAGTGAAAAAAATTTTCAAAAGTCGTTATTGAAATAAATATTGACTTCATTATTATGTATTTAAAACGATGCGGTTAGTGATTTTTTGCCAATAACTTCTGATTTAATTAATATGTTTCAACACGTGACGTCTAGTTTTGTGAGCCTTTCAAATACGAAAAAAAAGTATTGAACTTTTATTTTGTAGAATCGAGAGGAAAAAACATATACGCGAAAACCGTTAACATTATCGTTTTGATCGATTCTGAAACATTGTTCTCACGCGATTTCAGAGGGTGGGATGCCATATGTCCATGTACACCATTTTTACTACCCATGTCAAAAAAATTAGCTTGCCCCAAGAAAATAACGCACATGTCCCTGGATTAATCAAAAATTACAATAATTTCGTAAATAAAAGATGTTCTCACGATCAGCTGGGCGTACGGCCGAGCGTGCCTTGGTTGGAAATTTGAACCTCTTCGGTCCGTTTGTTTATCTAATATGGGAAGAAAAAGGGTGAGTTTACTCACTTGGTAAAGGTAGGGGTACTTCATCACCCGAAGAAATATTGAACCTGAGTTTTCCCAAGAGCTTGCGGAAAATTTTGTCCAAATTAGGTTTCCATCTTCCATCATTTCGAGATACTCATCTCCTCTGATTGTTCATTGCTATTCAACGCTGTTTTATTCACTTTTATGTTTATTTCACGAGTTTCCAATTTCTTGTATACCTAGTGTTTTGTTGAATTCCTTGAATAATCTTTCCGAGCAACGAATTGAAAGTGCACGTGCTGCTTGAATTTTCGTTACGTTTTTTTAGCATTTTCTGTTGTTCATTTATACTGCTGAGTGAGGGTGGTTTCCGCGAATTTAATATTTTTGTTACAATTCGATATAATAATATTTACTTTCAATTTAATGTCTCAATTTGCAATTTCAGCACTTTATGCGATTATCTAATCTGATCTAAACGATTGGATCACCAGTGCCCTACAGTATCAACGATATTAATTTGCCGACAACTGGTCCTTATTCCTATCATATTACGTACAGTGATCATTTTTCGTATAGTTTTAGTGACTGGTCAGGATTTTCTATCTCACACCAAAATGCTACAACTTTTGCGCTTATAGCAGACTAGTGACGAATTTGTCAGTTTAAATAGCAGAATACATATTTGAAGAAAGTATAATTAATTCTATGTAAATTAAACCGGTGAATAGTAATTTTGAAAACGGTACTTTACATTGTAAAGACTATTACGAAATAATAGAAATAGATTGCTTAAATTTATTTTTTAGTGTTCTTCGTTTTAATCAAACGAATGATGATTAATAATTTAACACGTTCACCTTATAATGAAAATATTGACTCAAAATGCCTTTATTTGAGTAGAGAAACACATTTTAAACGGAGATGTTTTGCGCTTTTCTCACAATGTGAGAATAATTGTAGAAAATAAAAAGCAGAAATCGATTTATCAGAAAATTGTACCCCTCTTTCATATACTTGACAATTATTTAAAATGCAGTATATCTTGAGAAAATTGTAAAACACAATTTTTTTTTTTTGTATTTTGTCCTATTTAAAACACAGAATTTTATGAGTACGCTATAATACATATAGCTTGTCATATACTTCCAGGTTGTTCAACATCTCTGTGGACCACACGGTTGTCGGTTGAACGAAGTTCTGAAAATAGTCCAGGATATAAACCATACAGAAGCTATAGCTCTTATGTTAGAAAAATTAGGCAATTATCAAGAAGCATTCGATTTACTACTAGCGGATCTTCAAAGTCTGTTTGAAATGGTAATCAGATTTTTTTTTCTTTAATAACTTGTATCATAACTTTTATCTCACAATTATTTTACAATATGTCGAAATTTTTGCAAATTTCGAATGTTAAACATGGTTTGTGGATGATTGATTGTGACTGAAAGAGAAAAGAAAGTAAAAGAATAGGACGAGGCTTGTTAGTCAGGACGAACGAGAAGCATCAAAGAATACAAGGGATTGACAAAATACGGACAGCGGCTGGAAATAGAATGAAAGCGAGAGATGGAAAGAGTATAAGCGCGCTTGGAGAATAGGAAAGAGTGAGTGTATAAAAGAGTAGAGAATAAAGAAATAAGAGCAGCCACATCTGTCATTACTTACCAGCTCTTCCCACATACCGTGACTTTTCATGTATAGTAAACGGTAGGGATACCAACTCAATACTCGCGCGGCCTAGTCGGATAACGCAAGCTAATCACGCCGTTGAACGAGAGCGGCAGAACGTCTGAGACATACCCCAGTATCCTCGGCCTCCTACGCCAACTTAAATTGAATGAACACTAATTTACTGAAAAATTAATGCATCAATTATTCCAAATTTCGATGTGATATGACAACGAAAGGACCAAAATCGACATTTCTTTGAATTAGATCACTTTGCATATTATATTGTAGTATAATTCATTCACGTATGCTGTTTGAAAATTATTTACATTGCATATACTATGCCTTACCTTACCTTATGTTTTAGCACTGCGGTGGGGATATCAAGAGTAACAAGGCTATTCAAGCAACTTCAGAATTAGCAGCACTATGCAGACGAGCTGCTGGCCATCTGGACTGGATGCCGCTAGTAGAAACAGTGTTACATCCATATACCGAAAACAATATCCAAAAAGGTATGATTAATACTGTGATTTATGCGAGTATGCGCGCTCGGAGTAGGGTATGTACACTGTGTATGTATGTATGGCGTGCGTCCCGCGCAGGATTGTGGCGCGTGAGTGTAACAGCAGTGTACCTGAATCGGCTGTATACGTATGGACTAGGCTATACACTGAACCATAATTATTGTTAATTTAGTGTCTCATCAATACACTTATTAAATCATACTGCTGCGGGTGACAAATTATCTAAACCCATATGTAATCCTCATACTATAAAAATACTCTGGTGTTGGTAGTTCATTTGGCACGGGCGCGGTGACAAATGTCCACGAAATTAAATATAATTATAAACAAAAGAAAGAAATTAATAAAATAAATAGCAACACGAGAAAATGCTAAATACTTCAAATAAAGTATTTGTGTTGGATGCCAGGCACTAAGTGCCAACGAGATTGAGTTAACTCGGCAAATACAATATCACTGAAAATTAAAATTGATGAAGACAAGTACCTTAGCAGGGCAATATGCTCAGCCGTCAGTGTTTAGTGTAGGGAAACGTGGGGGTGGGAAATAAAAAAGTTACACAAGGAGCCGCTGAAAGCCGCGGGAAAAGTGGGGATAGACAAATAAAATACAACAAGGTTTAACTCTGATTGGTCACACTTCGGTAGAATCGCATAACGATCATATAGGATGAAATTCTCCCTAGCTCGAACAAACCTGATATAATGCTTCCTCAATGAGTACTAAAGATTACAAAAAAAAGATTCAGGTATTATTTAAGTATCGAAGAAAAAGCTCTCTTATTTTTCCTATCCAAAATTGATTGTTTACGTCATAGAGTTTAAATATAAGGAGAACGACCGTAATTTATAAGAAACGGCTGATGTAGCAAGATCTTTCTACACTAGAGGCGCTGGAGTTGCTAATATCAGGTTTTTTACGTTTAAGAAGGGGAAAATGGAGGAATGTTGGGAAAAGTGGGAAAATGGAGGAATGCCGGGAAAAGTGGGAAAACTAATAATAACAAACGAACGCCATTAACACGATATTAACGTCACCAGAGTTACCCTAGTGGACATTATGAGAAAATGATCTGTCTCCTTTTTTCTGGCCGCAAATAAAGCCAAAACGCCTATGTCGATCGTTCTCCTTATATCTAGGCTCATGGTTTAAATGTTGTATAACATCGGCAAAGTTAATGTACTAAGGGACTCTACGAGGAGTTTGAAAAATGCTTGTGCTGATATACACCCCAAGTTACCAGTTAGGGTTAAATTAAATGAAATTACAGTAAGGTAATTACATGGCAGATTATTATAATGAAATCCAGACAAAATAAATGAGAAAACTAAAATAATACCGACACTGTTTATATCGCCAATGTTAAAATTAAGATTCACACGACTAACGCCGTGAGAATTCGAATAATGCAATAAAACAAAAACTCAAAAGTTTCTAGAATATCACAAAGCTGGATAAACGAGACTTAGATCATTACTTCAAATATAAAACAGAATAATACAATTACACAAGATGGTGCCACCAGATGGACGCGATACGAATACATAGACGAATGGCACGATACACGCGTACTTTAAATTGTGGCAGAGTTAGTTTTCTAGGGGATTTAAATCCCGAAAAAACACAGATTGATTGGTTTCAAGACCGGGATTGACCTGGAGTACCGTTTTTTCTCATTTTTCGCAAATTGCAGTACCAAATGAGAGATACTGTTTCCACAAGTATCAGTCCTACAATTAAACAGTTCTACAAGTTCGTTTCTATGAGTGCTTCGGTTTGCTTCGAAAGGTTCATTTCAACCAGTGGCGATCCTATAAGTTCTTTTCTACAAGTGACGATCAAATAATTTTAATTATATTAAATTAAAATGTACGAAATTGATAATTAAGTGTATGAGAAACGAACTTGTAGGATCGCCACTTGTAGGAACGAACTTGAAAAATCAGCACTTGTAGAAACGAACTTATAGGACCGCCACTTGTAGAAACGAACTTGTAGGACCGCAGCTTATAGATACGAATCTTTCGAAGTGAATCGAGAGAAACAGACTTGTAGGATCGCCACTTGCAGAAATAACTTTGTAGAACTGTTAATTTTTAGAAACGATATCCTCTTCAGAACACTGTCAAGTTACTTGGTTGCTAAAGAATTGAAGTCTTATGTGCAAGCAGATTCGTAGCTAGAATCAAGTAGTGCATGGGATTCTTCTAGCACGAAAGCGTGCAAATTAATATTGCGTAATCGGTGCCTTCATTGTATAACTTCACCTTCTTGCTTAGGCACATGTGTAGGTAGTGTGAGATATTGTTTATACGATCATCAGTGACGACAAAACCAAATACTCACCATAGTAGATTTAGTTCGGTACTTATAATTTTGCATATAAAGGTGACGGTAAGGGGCATAAGCAGACCCAATACAACGATGTATTTGTTTCTATCCCTACCCGAGTTTTGAAAATGCAATTTACGTATTATTCATTGTTTTATTAATATATTTTTCCAGGTGAATCGCTACAAGGCAAGTTGCTTCGAATCGTGCTAGAGTCATTGAGCGGCACCACAACCCTGTCCACAGTATTAGAACAAATTTTAAAACATCCTCTAGCTACTGGTGGGACAATTGGTGATATAAGAGAATTATTAACTGGCGTTTTGACACACTCTTGTTACGATCAAACACTAGTCGAAGCAAGTGCAAGATTAGTAAGCATGGAACTGCATGAAGCTCTTAAAAAATCTCTCAGGTAAGACAAAAACCGTTGTTTCTGACAATTCGCATTCCAAAGATATACAAACAATTAGTAAACTATACGCATAAGGAATAATCCAACTAAATTCGTCAGTAAAGTCGGGAGGACTTCAGTTCACTTTCTTTTTTTCAGTACTATACAAAACAAATTATTGTTACATTAAAAACGGCTTTTTTGGCATCGTACACTAATTAGGTTATCTATTAAATACTACCTAAACTTCATAATTCTAAAATCTCTGTCTATATCCAGGGATGCGGGCAAAGCGTTTCAAAATGTGTGCTTATATTGCCCAGTGTGTCGGCGAGGACTTTCACAATGCACAGATTATGCAGTAGTGTTTAGATGTGGGCATGGATACCATATATCTTGCATAGGAGATTCTAAAGTATGCTACCAGTGCTTGCGGACTAAGGGCTGGGCACCAACAGTGACCAATTCACTTCCAACAACTAAAAGACCACCGGTGAGTCCTTGGATGCGATCCTTATGATGTACAATTGACATACTCGTACATATGTCTCCTCTTAGAAAAGATCGTGTCACATGGAATTTCTAAATATCATTGGCTTGAAGCTCCTTTTCCGCAGATTTGATTCCTTGAATTTGTTTCAGTTTGATACATTGAATATCGACTTCGATGAACGAAATAAGTATCATTACTGTTTCGTGAAACCGAATGGGTGTATAAAGTAGCATGGGAACATTTTATTTCTACTAGTATCAATGCACGCTTTTGGGTTTTAATTTTTTTCTTTTAGTGAATTATAAAACAACTATATGAACGTGCATCATATTAAAATGGTTAACCGGATAGAGTTACCCTTTATTCAATTGAAAGTAATGATAATACATGCTCATCCAGTTTGGCCATAAGAACTATGATTAAAGATGATGAGGTGTGCTCCTCTGACAGGTGCATTTTCATCCTATTCTGCGCAGACCATATTTGGCGGTTAACCCCACTGAACGCTAATATAACTGGAAGGCTCGCTGCAATGGTAAGGGATAGGACTGACTTTCAGCCGAGTGAGAGGTATCAAATAAGACCAGTCTCTCACTCGCTCCGTGTACAGTATTCCAAAAAGTTTGTCCCCTTATTTTTACGTACTACATACACATTCTATTTGAATCTCTTTACGAATTCTTGCATTATCTTATGTTTGGTAAAAATTTACCGTTTTTTTTTCATATGATATTGCTTTATTGGATTGAGATTTTGTGATAATTAAATTAGGAAAAATGAAAGTAAGGACCGGTTTGTTTCAAAATACTTACAAACTACCTCAAGTCGAAATACTTGCACAAAGAATGAGACATTACTATCAGGTATAAAAAATTAATTACATTTAGTCACACAGCAACCTCGCACCATTTCTTAACATAATAATTTTTCAAACATAACAATAAAATAAAATCCCCTGTTATTCACAATCACATATTAGAGTTCAGTGTGGTTTAGTCGGACTAGGATATCGCGGTGGGATAACATTTTTGCTTCGACGGTGCAACGCATGCGCAGCACATAATAGAAAGAGACAGGCTGCTACATTTGAGTACATTTGAGCTATCTCTCTCGGCTGACCCCCACCACCGCAGCAAGCATTCCAGTTATATTAGAGTTCAGTGGTTAGCCCAATGGAGGCCATTTTCAAAATATACGACCGTATACATATACCATGTGGAGATGTCTACACTTTGAAATGTGCGCTAAATGAAGTTGAATGTGATTGCTTGAAAATCCAAGATGGCCTTCATTGGGCATGGAATGCGATTGGTTCTTAGAGATGGCTGCGCAAGAACACACCTAACCTTTTTGTATCATGATAAGAACTGTGTAAACAAAATTTGAACATGCATTGTTACACGATTATGTAAGGCATGTGAGAAACATTCAAAGTCAAAGAAAAGCATACGCACGTATAACGCTTGTTCTACGTCAAACTGAACGTTTTTTGATAAAAATTATAATTAAGGATTCCGTTTTTTTTTTTACATTTGCTGACACATTTTACACATAAAAAAATGGAAAACGTGTTTTGCAAAAAATACTTGCGATTCTTTTTAAGAAGATATGCACGGTTGAAAATTGCATGAAATCACAAAAAATATCGTGCGAACATTCAAACTACTATATCGTTGAATCCATTAGTTGTACAATAAAATCCAACAAATCGATTTTTAAGATCTTGAGTCATTCTATGTAGTGGTATATTTCAAATTTGCGTTTGACGTAATTAAATTATTATTCATTTTTTTTATAAATCCCTTAGCATTTTTCATTATCATCTCACCAACTTGAAATGTTTGAAAAAATGTCATCGTGTTCCCACTTTAATTCTAAAAAAAACAGTGATAATTTGAAAATGGAACTCAAACGGACTCTATTTAAAAAAAATTCTTTAAAAGGTCTCGTTGACAATATTAAATACTTTATGATAAGATAAAAGTAAAAAAAAATCAACCACAATAAAGGCAATAAGAAAAATAAATTCGAATAATAATAATAATGCTCAAAAATTATGAATAAATTTTTTAAACAAAACATTGCTTAACAAATTTTTGTTTTTGTTCGTTGATTTTTCTAAAGACACATGAATTTATAAGAATTTTCTAAAAATTTGTTAACCAATGTTCTTTTTCATGAATTTGTTGATAATTTTTGGGCATTTCATACTTATTACTCACTATCTGAATTTTATTTTGGTTCTGCAAGACATCAAAGTGTCCACTGTCTCCGTCGCCGGTGAAGAGTAGCGAGAATTGTGTTTCATTTTGTGATCCGATCCGGTGTGGATGAATTTGTTCTTCGCGATACACGATTAAACATATCTTAAAAATGTCCGCAGCTGCAGCTAATTCTGCTTCTCCCCCGTATATTCCATTTTTATTCATATGTGATTTGTAATCACCAGGTGACCTAATCACAGCACCGTTTGACTCATTACCTGTAATAAAACCCGCAAATGTAGACCAATTGTCCACTATATTTCAAACGATACTCAGTCTCACCTGTGCGTGTCGATCTTGAGTGCCGTATACACAATACGCCAACGCGCGAAAAAGACAATTCCCGTCGGGAATCATTTTGATAATTTTCGTTTGCATGTTCATTTTTTGCGCATCAGAAACAGATACCTATAAAGATATTTGTCAAAGACTGTCATAAACAGCCGATGACAGCTGTCAAAGGGTTTGCTAGATGCTTTTTGTTTTGTTTTCGGAATCTCACCCCACCGCCAACTTCATGCGTATACTATTGTTATTATAATCTTTTTTTTACTATTGTTATTATAATCTTTTTCTACGTTCATTTGTTTGAAACTTTTTTATTAGATAGAGAGATAATCTTTTTCTACCTGTTCATTTGTTTGAAACTTTTTTATTAGATAGAGAGACACATAAGCCACAAGCAACTTATGCAAACACACCACTGCCGATTTAAGAATATGAACTGAAAGCTTGCAGCATAAAATGACTGCAGTTATTGAACTTGCCGCCCGAACCTCCAGTACGAATTTAAACAGTCGCGAGAGCGGTGGGGACAAGCTATTTTAATTTTTTGACCT
This sequence comes from Neodiprion virginianus, assembly GCF_021901495.1. Lineage (NCBI taxonomy): Eukaryota > Metazoa > Arthropoda > Insecta > Hymenoptera > Diprionidae > Neodiprion > Neodiprion virginianus. The sequence goes on from NC_060877.1 coordinate 19,628,760, forward strand.
CTAATGTTTTTTACGCGCTAGTCGACCAGAAAAACTGATTCATTTATATCACGTCTCGCATGATACATCGCAACAGGCAGATGAAATTACAACTTCGTCGAAACAAAATGTAATTATTTTGGTGCTTCTGCTTCACAAGATAACTTTCATTTCTTCAATGGTATACAAGCCATTCCATGTGAACTTTCCGATTTCTTTCAATGTTTTGGGAAAAAATAATAACCAAAATCCTAAATGTTTACAGCATTAGCCATGTTGATTCCAAAATTGTAAGCTCGCAATCAATTCCAGTAACCTCACAAACTACTGAAATACCGGGCTCCGGAAGATGTCACGATCGTAAAAAAAACTATGCCAGAAACCGTTCGGCAATTTGTGAGAGTGGTTTTTGTTATAAATGCTACCGAAATTTATTGAAACGAAGAAGCTCCTAAATTGTTGCTTAAAAAGAGCTTTGTAATGTTAAATGAAACGAATTGAAGCAAAATAGTGCGATTGTAATGGGAATTCTGCTGCACGTGTATAAGGATAGTTCACCCCCTAAATGACGTTATTTCAAAAAATGCAAAAACACGTATCCCATACTTTTGTCTGCTGTTTCAAATGCAATTAATTTCATTAAAATCTGAACAATAGTTTTTTATTTATCAAATTTTTTTAACTTTCAACCCCTATAATTTTCGACTATTCAACCCCGTCATAACCGGCCAGAATGTATTTTTCATTGTTCGTCATAGGAATTATTCTCCAATTGGTTTCATTCAAATATCTCAACTGGAAGTATGTGAAACTATGAAACAGCCACTGAAGATGTCCAACTTTGGGGGCTGATTTCAACCCTTTGAACCGTTTTTTCTCCGATAAAAAAATACGTGTGGCTTAGATTTAACATGTCCGGGAATTATCGAGTTCGGGGGGGGGGGGGGGGGGGGGGGGGACACCTCAGGCGGTTTCCTTGTGAGTGTTCTACAATGCCAGCGATGTGAAGTCATCGCTGACAGATGTTGGCATGCGTCAAGCTCCGCAAATGGATAGATAATCGATATTAGTAGTAGCGTTTGCGCTACCGCCAACACTCGAGCGAAACCACGATCTGATATACAGATCTTACAACGAACGGGAATGTGTGAATATAAAGTGTTCTTCCTCTTCGAGCACAACTGTAAGAATGTCTGTAAGTGTGTTTACATTTTGGAATCTTACGCTTCTGATGCGAAGCCCGTAAGACAGTCAATGACCGTCTAATAACGAGGCTCCGTCGTTAATTTTTCGAATTTACCAGTTTTTCAAATTTATATCTACAACAATGAAAAGGCCTCGTGATTAATGTTAATATTGATAATGCATATCCGCATTTCAATTATTAGACGGTCATTGACTGTCTTACGGGCTTCGCATCAGAAGCGTAAGATTCCAAAATGTAAACACACTTACAGACACTTACTTACAGTTGTGCTCTACAGGAAGAACACTTTATATTCACACATACAACAGCACAAGAAAACAAATTTGAACTAACTGGTGATGAGAGGAATTAACGACATCAGAGTCAGGGCGGCTAGGTGGTCTAGTGGAGTAAGGCTCCGGTAAAGCATCGCTAGATACCAGGTTCGATTCCTGGCTCCGTCGTTAATTTTTCGAATTTACCAGTTTTTCAAATTTATATCTTCAACAACGAACGGGAATGTCAGGTGTTGTGCTAAGTACGCTTCTATTTCACGTTTTGGTACTTCCAGCTGATACTAAGCGTCGCAGTTATAACAGTATATCCACTTCTTATCCCTCATTGTCAGTGTGACCGGCGCTAACGCAACGTCTAAGCTAAGAGCGTGGTAGAAACGTATACCGAGAGAACATTTTGAAAGTTCGCACTCGGTCACCGCCGACTAGGCACTACTCAAGTTCTTCGTTTGTTTCTCGCAGGCTGGCCATCCCATATTGCTAGTAGGGCTCTCGAGGCGGCGCCAACATTACGATGTAGACGTATATCACTCTCTCCCTTGCACAATTAGATTACTCTGACACAGATGCGCATGCGTCTGCATCCCTCTTCACCCGATACATTTACTCGCGTCTTCACGGTTATGAGTGGAAGTTATTCCGTGGTTTTACGTGCTTGACGTATAAATAAATGAATAAATAATATCTAAAAAATATAGTGAGAGCCTGTTATTCGTGCCAAACAAGAGACTTGAAGTATGAAAACATCTCGCTTCATCGGTAAGCATCATATATATTTAATAAATGTACTTGGCAAGTAATAATCAACGATTCTGTTCAGTTTTCGAAAAAATCCCGATATACGTCGAAAATGGATGGAGGCTTGTGGCTCAAGTGAATAAGATGAACTTTCTCATCTTTACATTTGTTTGCGGCATTTTCGTAACGAAGGTATCGCAATAATACCAACGAGTCAAAAACCGCGTTTGAATCCTGGATCAGTTCCTTGAATCAATGTTAAAACGTCGACTATGGCGGATGATGTTAATGAATTACAGAAAATTTGGGTGATCTAGAAGCCCCGCGGCATCACTATCGATTTGAGGACTTGGAAAAATTTGGATGATCTAGAAACCCTGCGGCATCACTATCGATTTGAGGACTTGGAAAAATTTGGGTGACCTGGGATTTATCGCCATACATCGACAATGTCGTTCAGTACATTGCAGGATATATATCTCATAGAATATATAGCATAGTTGATTGCAGGATATGCAGAGATCAATTAGTGGGTGAAAAAATGTCATTATTATCAGCGATTAAAAATAAAGGACCTTATTTGATGCCTGCAACAGACGTTTGTACGATTTGCCGAACATGCGAAACAGTAATCCGGCAATATTCAAACCAGTTATCACAAAGGACTATGAAGGGCTTTTTAATGAATAAAACTTTCAGCCAAATAAGTATAATGTTCTTTAAGGATATCATGGATGAACATGTATTATGTCAGGACTTATCGGACAATCATCGAACTCAACTGTGTAAATATATAAAAGAATTATATATCAATGTAAAACTATTTCATGAAGCTAAAAGATTGTCAGACAAAAATATTTACGTTCGAAATAAGTTTACAAAATTAATTTTATTTCATCATCAGTACTATATACAGCTGTACTTATTTGCATTTAATCTGTACAAATTATTTTGGGAAAATAAAAAAAATTACGGAACATTTATTCTGTTTTTATGTGAATTCGTTCATTTGATCATAGTTTTTGACAGAAGAGACTATATATAATTTATCAGTGTGTTGAACGTCGTTGCTTAGAGAATATTACACATCAAATTATTGAAGACCACTTGTAGTTAGTGTGCGGGATTCTATATGTTTTTGAGAAGTCTCAAAACACAACCACGCACAAGGCCTGCGACAGCGAGACGACTAACATGAATTTTTTTTATCTCGTTAAATGTTCAATAATTTACTCTAATTCAAACCAAAATATAGTAGTGATGTTGCGAAAAAGGTTTAAAGTATAATGCAAAGTCAACATAATCTCACACGTCAGCGGACAATTCATTCTTGGAGATGGTTAACAATTTTGACGAAAGCTAAACATTAGGACGAGCGTCAATTAATTCTGCAGGACTTGATTTTTTGCTTTTGTCGTGAATATTAACGATTACCAAGAATTATCTGTATTAAAATTTTCACTATCTCTTTCGCACTCATATGTCGTGTTTACACCTTTCTGTTTTTGTTATATAAAGTAATAATGCGATCTTTTGTCTTATATACATTGTTGACATGTCTTTGTCACCTTCTTTACAAGTTCATAATTAATCTCCAAATAAATATTGATTTAAATAGTCTGCTCGTCATATACAACAGATGCCGTGGGGAACTACTTGAATAAACCGCCGCGACTGCGCAAAACGGTAAAAATCACCTATTATGCATTTATACTATCGTTTTCTGTCTCTCTTTCTTGGCGCCGCTCCCACTTATTGAACAGATGCTGAACTAGCAATATAGGAGTATTAGAAAGAATAACAGACAAACAACATTAATCGTGCTCAGCGATCTTTGCGGCGTAAATCGGAATGAATAATCGGACAACAATCGTGCCTACACCCACCACCTTCGTTTGCAGACCTCTATGTGAGACCGTCATCGCGTCAGCGAGACCGTGAATCGCAGTACCGAGCACTGTTCATTTTAAATTGAGTCTTCATCGGAGTTGCATAGCGCGTAAAATTTTTCCTGCTGAGCGCGAAAAGACTAATTTCAAGGTTCGATTTCGTCTTAAAGTTAGCATAGCTGAGGCTTGTTGCAACTGATAAGGGTTCATGCGCCAAATTGACAATTGAATAATAGTTAAAACATTATGACATTTATTCAATTGTAAAGCATGTGAGGAAGTAATATACATTTTACACTGGCTAAAATATGAATCGCGTTACGTTATTGAAAAAATCAACAGAAAGCAATAAAAATGCTATCCGCATTCATGGATACACACGAATTAAGTTCGTCGTAATATTGAAATAGAAAGCGATTTCTAGAAATTGCATTGATCGATATGTCTGTACAGTGCTCCCCCCCTAAGATTTCAGACTCGGGGCTCTGGTTCCAGGAAAAATATCTTAGAGAGGTATCCCCTCTACTCTCAAAAGGTGGGGTGTATATGTAGACAGCTGACTTATAGTAGCGGCTTACGCGCATGCGCAAGTAAACAACACTGAGTATAGTGGGGAAGCCGAATTGCTGGGTAAATGATAGTAAAATGAGGGGAAGTAATATCTTACAGAGGGATATCTTAGGGGGGGAGCACTGTATATAAACTTAATTCAACGTAAATTTAAATTAATACCAAAGAATGGAACAAAAATGGATGGAAACGAAAGCGTGTATTCCAGATCGGATTGAATTAAAATTCCCTAGCAATTCAAACGTAACAAAATTAGGAGAACCCGAATTGGCAGACACAAATACCAATCAATGCAGATGATTTTTGCATCGTGTACGATGTTTTCTTCAGAATTTCGGATTGGTAGAAATCATAATAAATCTGTTCTGATACGGTTTAATCTTTTATTCATTTTCTTTCCTCACTTATTAGTCTGGGTATATCGTAAATGCTGCCAGCTCATTAATTTGACAACCAAAAAAATCAAGCAATGTAGATGATTGTTATGCATGTGATGTATGCGGAATTTCACGTATAATATATTGTTTAATTCAGTTGTTATACATTTACCGTTGTACTAACCTGTTGTAATAATAAATAACTGATTTTTGCAGGAAAAACGGAAGAATCAGCCACCAAGCCTTACGACGGACAGAGATCTCAGACTACGGCTAGCGCCACAAATTCTTCTTCCAGACTTTGAGGGAATATTTTAATATAGTCTCTCAATTTTACACATACACAAAATAAATAAATATGAGCTCCTCAGTTGAAAAATTCACCAGCATCCTGTAGTTGAGGTTACATTAACGTAGATGTCACGAAAATGGTAATTTAGAATAGAGGCAATTTTTTGCAGAAGTAAAATGGAGTAAATAATTTAAAAAAATGAATTCGTTAATTATCATTGAGAATTTATTGAATACCTTACAAACATAGCCACCAAAGTTTTATACAAACCTACATGGAAAAACGTTCTACATTTTAAGGGGGGTGTCCCATTTTTGTCCGCTGAAATGAGTTTTTTTTCTATTCTAAAAAAAAATGAAACTACGCGATCAATTATTTCTAAATTTTCAGCATACATTATTGATATATAAGGGGTTAAAAAAAAGCAGCCAATTATTTTTATAAAAAATTTCGCCTGCTGTCTCACCTCGTCATACAGGATCTTTTCACTTCTGGTAGTCCGCAAAGAACCAAACAGGATTTTAGTTCGTACTTACGTAGTTACTGTTCAATGAACCAGTATGAATAAAAAAATTTTTTACGAAACCGTTCACTTGCAAAACTCAAATGGCCATTATGCTAAATCAATTTGACAATAACTACACGCTGGAAATTTTGAAGTAATAAATTGCAGTTTAATTTTTTTTATATTACAAAAAAACATCTCATTTTAGCGGACACAAATGGGACACCCCTCTTAACACAGATAGGTTATCTATATGCTAGATATAGCATTAAGTGCAGAGATTCATTCGAACATACCGTAGGTACTAACCAGAATTGACGCTGATTTCTTACTTTATTCCTTAATCACGTTATTCTTCGTTATTATCATCCACTCGTAAAAATAAAACGGCAGAAGACCGCTTCTATAAGTTCGTTTCTACAAGTGGTGGTCAAGTAATTTAAATTAAATCAAATCAAAATGTTCGGAATTGACAATTGAGTGCATGAGAAACAAACTTGTAGGAACGTCACTTGTAGAAACGAACTTGAAGACATCGGCACTTGTAGAAATGAACTTGTAAAAACGATACCTTCTCCATAAAACACATAGGTGAAATATTTCAATGGTCGTATACACAAAATAATTTACTATTGAAAATTATTTAATTTCTAAGGGAAAACAAATCTTGTACCAGTCATTGTGTATTTATGTATAGTGTAAATTATTGCAATACTTACATATACTTTGTGTGTGATATAATTAGATATCATCACATCATTTCTTAGGATAAGAATTATCGGCTATATCAAATTGTCATCAGTCAAATAAATCTATTACATATATGAAATTGTACTGATATATTTTCATTTAATTGATACATGTTATGCAGGGATTTCTTATGTCAATTTCATCACACTTTTTTCCATACATTCTCACGAATATTAATTACTATTACAAGGAGTATGTGCAAATCAATTATTGGGAAACAAAAAATGCTGCATCAAAGGAAGCATGGATTAACAAAAGAACAGATTAATTAAGTAACCAATGTTAACACAGTTATTGCTACAAAGTATTTTTGTATTATAACCCTGTACACAATTTTAGGTAGGGAATTAGTTGTAGGTATAAAGCAGTGATTATCTGTGTTTAGTATTGTCTTTCATATTCAAGCTGCACGCAAATGAGACGAAGAATTAATATACATAGGTATGTATACTGCAGCACATGTGTAGAAAATACTGATTGTTCTTAGCGAGTTATTCATCTCGAAAATATTTTTTCTTCCAATGAGACTAACTTTACTTCAAACTTTACAATATCCGAAAAACGTACGAGAACACGGATTGTGTATATTAACAGTGTGACAAAAAGTTACTCATTCTTCAGTAATTCGTGAAAAATCATACGCGACAAGGCAGTGCTGAAATATTCACACTTACTTCTTACTTTCGAATTGTCACTAAATGGTTGTCTTGGCATTAAATTGATGAACCCGCAAATAAACTGTTTTGCTGAAAATTTGATAAATATGAGTTCTTAGGTATCTTCGTGTTAGCTGACAAGGCTGGAATATCCATTTTTCTCTTAATTGTATTCTTAGTTATAAATACGGGCTTCCTCGGGGCATTTGATGCTAACACGTGATATGGATTTACTGGCTCTTTACCCAGCAGTTCTTCCGTCAACAAACGTGTAAGAATGGGAAAAATAGTCAAGCACGAAGAATTCTTCACTGTCGGGGGCAGCAACTCATTCGTCTTGGCATACGCGTCAACGGCTGAATCTAGCTCCAGAAGGTACGGAGTCATTTTACAAATCGACAGATACTGCTGCACCTAATTCAACATACAAAATGAGTTAGTTGAACTTCAGAACGTTTGTCAAATGAACTTTGAGAACGATTTTTAACAATATTAAAAACAAAAAAAAAACAATTAAAAGCATAACCCCAAGAGTGAAAAAAATTTGTCCCCTCGTATTTTATTCGGGCAAATGATTAGCCACGTCCCTCCCATTCTAGTGTGAATCCCAAAACGTGTAGCAACTGTTCTAGGGGATCTGAGACGTCGACGAAAATATTGGTGAAAGTTAGAGATAATAGCGCGGTACTCTTGGTACGAAAAATTCTACTGAATCCAATGAATTAATTTCTGCAATCCGTACCAGTCGAGTGTGGATCCTGAAATTCATAGCAAGCATTTTGGAGGATCTAATAAGAGACCAGACACTGGTCGAAAATCACCCAAAACGGGCGCATAATAGGAAACAAAAAATTGTAAACCAATTTTTTTCTATTGTACCAGCAATCATATATATTCTGACGAGTCAAAAATATAAAGTGTCAATTCGAAAAAAAACGTGCCTCTTCGTGTTACAGTTGGCTACCTTTTGCTTTTCTTAATCTAAGATTTCTCGATAACACGTTCAGTTTTTATTTCATATATAAAGTGAAAAAGGTTACTTTCTCCCGTTTATTTCCCAAATTTTTTTTGTAAACAATTGTGTAAATTTTGACCTTTATTTTCGTTTTTTAAACACTTGAATACATTGATTTTCGGCTGAGTTATAAACTGTTAAAGACGGACGTTTTTCGTATGAAAAAAATTCAACTTTAAATTAATATAGAACGGAACTTTTGATTCTGACCAGTCCTTACTCTGAATCTTCTTGGATACTGAATTCCTATTCCTCTATGATACGTCAGAAAAAAATTAACTGCGCGTATTTGCGCGTTTAGACGGTGCATTTTTTTTTTTTTTTATTCGACTGATACGCGATTGTTATAAAATTGATTAGATAACATTTCCGGATTTCTGCTGCCATACCAGGCTGAATGCTGGTTCAGCTGTCTCAAAACTGTACATATTTCGTTTTTATAAGAATGAAATGCGGACATTTTTTTTTAATTCGCAGATGGAAATTGAATAATCTGAATAGGTTTGTAGGCGCGACCGTTTGTAAACGGAGTGCTTTATACATTTGTGATCGTGAAAAACGTCGGACTGACAAGGGGACCTTACAGGTTGTCACTCACGGATTTTGATGGGAACCCGGGACCGCCAGAGTCGAAGCCGTGAATCTCGCCCACTGGGCTGCGCCCACTTGCTCGGAAACTATATTACTTTACCGGTATAATAGGTACGAGTTAAATTTCCGAATGATTTTTCTCAAAAACTATGAGCCATTGAAAAAAATCCCTGTATTCAGGTACTCAGGGTAGGTCCCTCTACAACATATCTGAGACCCATCAAAATCCGTGAGTGACAACCTGTAAGGTCCCCTTGTGAGAAAAAGTTTCAAGACCACTGATAAAGGATGTCTGGTCACACGAAAAAATATTTGCTAATATCTTTAAAAATGGATGCATGCATGTACGTATGTAGTTATGGGTTTACGCATTTTTATATCTACGACTTCTGACAAACCGTTCCACTGACTCGGCTAGAATTAAGACAGAGAATTTTCTATCTGAAAACAAGGATTTCTTATGATTTTTTATTCATTTCCAGTTCAAGATTAAAAATTATTTTAATAATTGTTTTCTTGCAATTTACCACGCTTTTAAAACGGACTAAAAAGTATAAAATAATGTTTATCAAACGGAAAACGTGACTATTGCATGAGCCCCACGTTTTCCATTTTATACCATTATTTTATTCTTTTGTAGCCCGTTTTGAAAACGTGCTAAATAAAATTTTCTTTTTATTTAAATAATTATCTGTCGGTGCGTGGTGGGTTTTGACCCCTTTGAGCGCTCAGCTCAAACAATAAATTAAATTTTCTTTCAACCTTGTTGAAGAGGAATTGCACCGAACCAGTTCTGACGCGTCGGTGTATAAAATGTACGGAAGTGAAGGATTCAGTGCTGAAAGTGTTGGCATGTTTGAGAGCGCTTACTTTATGTTGAGAAATGCAATCTTTAGCTTCTCCCCAATTCCACAGTACATTCACGCGCGTGAGTTTATTTAACGTACTTTGCAGATGGGCAATATCTTTAATATGTCGATGGTACCAATTTACCATTCCGTTAAATCTTTTCAATTCATGGCGGTTTTGACGGTCTTTTTATCGTGCAAATCGGTTTGATCTTTTCCAGATCGGGTCGTAGCCCGTCAGTGTCTACGATGAAACCTGAAAACTTTACTTTATTGTCAGCGATTTTACTCTTCTTGAGATTTATTACCAATTCCGCGTCGATAAGAACGTCAATGAAAATTCTTAATAGCTGAACATAATCTGCGAATGTTGTTGAAGCGATTATCCAATCGTCTAAGTACGCGAATACGTTGTCAATTAGGCTGGTTTTTCACGTGCAGCAAACAGCTGGATGCAACATGCTCTGATTGGTCAATTCACCAAAATCACCAAGCTTTAAGTGTCACGAAATAGTGATTTTCGTGAACTGACCAATCAGAGCATGCTGCATCCAGCTGTTTACTGCACGTGAAAATCCAGCCTTAGATCTTCGCGCCTTGTCAATATTAGTTTTCTTCGCACGCGCTCTTTCAATCGATCGATCAGATATTGAAAAGTTCCTGGATCACCGCTCAGTCCAAAAGGCAATCTTTCGTATTAAAACAACCCTTGCCCCTTGAGAATAAAGGCGGTGAACGCTTCTGAGCTTTCTTCCATCGATAACTGATGGAACGCTTCGCTCAGATCGATTTTTAGTATAAACAAGGTGGAATGGAGAGCGTCGCGAATTGTCATCATATTATGTAACGGATCCGCGGGACTAACAGTTGTACCGCGAAAGCGCGAATGTATAATATATTCGGGTCCACGTACCCCCGAAGGAGGGGAACTGGGAGGCGGATGGCCTACGAGCCACGATCAGCAAATCTCATTTTCAGTCAGGCAGAAAATAACTCGCTTAAGGGACAGCACCACTGTGACGGTTTCAAAAAATCGATTTTTTTAAAAAACCATTTAAAAACATCTACAATACTTTTAAGATTAAGATGCCGTTGGACCCAGGTCGAAAAAATAATGATTTTCGTAGATGTTGAATATTTTGTGGAGCGGAGCAGCGCTCCGCGCTGCGTCGGTCTCAACGCAACAATTGAAACAATTTGGGCCGATGATTATCCCCAACGTTTCCAAAACTTTCATGAGGCTTCTCAGGCCATCATTGAACCCTTATAATACCGCGATATCAATTGCAATATCAACGATTTTTTTACCTCCGGAGTGGGAGAAATTAACAAACCTAAAACTTTGAACGCGTTTTTCTCGAAACCACTTTCTTGAGTGCGGCCCGCAGCAAAACTCGAGCAATTTTTATCCGATCGACTTCAAATTTTTACTGTATCAATGAAAATAGATTATCTAATGTACTACATAGGATTTTTCGATATCTCAATAATAATAAAAGTTATAGCCTATTTCCGACGAGAAATTTTGCTCAAAAATCATTCTTTAATTTCAAAAGCGTACCTATTTTTTAAAAATCAATTTTTTTCCAAATCCCTACGTACTACACTTCAAAATATCATATTATTAACGAAAACACTGCGTATTTTTTTTTAAGTCGACGTTGAAGAGAGTTTTTCTGCGTGCCGCGAACCACTGCGGAGACAACAGCACCTGACGCGGGAGCTTCCCCAGCGCCACCATGCGGCGTGAAAAATGTGGAAAAAATGTTTTTTAAAGAATTAAGAAACAAGGAAAAAACGGAAAAAAATTTTTCGTATATCTCTTATTTTTCCCACAAAAAAAATTGTTGAGAATGTAAAAAAAAACAGGGGTTCACACCATTGAAGGGTGCATTAACCGCCTCAAAATTTTTTTAGTTTACTATAAGATTTTCAAAAGAAATCTAATCCAAGAGATCGACCTCGTATACCTTCCTTGTGAGTCAAGTACCGTTGTGAACGAGAGCGTGTGTGAAACGTGTCGGCTGAAAATCGAACATTCAGATAAAATTACATTCTGTGCAATTACTTACTATCAATTATTCGGTAAGAAAATTACTTAACAATCACAGCATATACTACTCTGTATCAGAATTTAATCGTTCCTTCCTTGCTTCAGCTCCGTCCTTCCCTCACGGAAAAAGACCCTCAATTTTTGGGGGTAAGCCTCAAAATTTAGGGGTTTACTCTGACAGTTGAGGATAAACCATCATTGATGAAGGGTTTATCTCCAACAATTGAAGGTTCATCCCCAAGAGTTGAAGGTAAACCCTTAACGATAAAGGTTAATTCCTAAGAATTGAGGGTTCAATCCCCAAGACATGAAGGTGAACCCTCGACGTTGAAGGTACATCTTCAACGATGAGGGTAATTCATATTCCCAAAATTTAACTGATGGCAAATGTGAGGGTGAACTATCAACATTGTGACGGGTTTGAGTCCGCACGAATAATATGGGGGGGGGGGGAGAGACAATTAGAGACGTGGCGGATATAATAGATAAAACTTAGTGTGTGTATTTGCGAAAGGGGGGAGGTTGTACATTGCGTTGCGATCGGGGGAGGTGAGTCGACTTAAACTATGGAAGATACAAAAGGGTTGTAGACTTTAACGGGGGCTGATCACGCCTCAGCCCTTAGCGTTTCTTACTACTAACTTACAGGTACGCGCGGGGGGGGGGGGGGGGGGGTGTGGGAGGTGACGGGGAATATGAGGTCGGAAGGGTTGATATTGCGAGGGGAGGGTGGTGTAGTGTGACGGGGAGTGTGAGGTAGAAAGGGTTGGTATTGCGAGGGGAGGAGCAGATCGGCGGTAGAATGCAGGCTAACCTGGTGTCGTCGGCGTGTGGGTGGGTGTCTCGAGGTGTGGTGGAGTGTAGCTGCGTGTATCGGTGTGTGGGTGTGACTCTCTCTCTTTCTTTCTCTCGGTGTGGTTGAGGGTAGCTGGGTGTATCGGTGTGTGGCTGTGACTCTCTCTCTTTCTTTCTCTCTCTCTCTCTCTCTCTCTCGGTCGCTCCTAGGCTGGGCTGCTCAGGTGTTGCTGCGGTTACTTCCGTGCTCGTACTGCTCGCTGGCGCTCGGCTCAGCCGAGCGTCGGTGGGCTTCGGTTACCTTCGGGTGTTTCCCGATGGAATGGGACTCACCCGTTCGGCTCTTCCCCGCGGGTTTGGGGTTTGTTGTGACTTGCACTCTAGGTGCAACGTCACAACATTGCGGGGATTATCTCCTGCAATCCCAAGGGATACACCTAACTCTTCTTGAGGGTAAACTCTAAAATTTGGGTGTCATCGTGAAAATATAATATGTAAAAGATTGGTGGTGAACCTTTGATTCCATTGCAGGGTAACATAACCCGTGAAATTTCCAAGTTAATTATGATATTCGTTGAAGTTTTATTATTCTCAATAACATCTGAAATGATCTATCTATATATTATTTATAGCAAAACCAATGATTCAATTCGAATTCAATACTTTCAAGCAGCTCGCTGAAATTAAGCCGTCGCATCATATAGTATAAGGATCACTATTGATATTGTATTTTACTTACCCTGCATGCCATTATGCAACGCTCCAAAAGAATACTACTTAGTTTTTTCAGGGTTGAAATTAGAAATCATAAACTACACTATATATGGGGATTCCTACGTCAACTCGGTGAATCAAAAACATTGACCCTCTTTGATTTTCTCGGTGATTTTTTATATGATAGTTCTTGGAAATTATCTGAAAATCATCGAATCTGAATATTTTATATTTTTTCATATAGTGTATGTACATTGTACATGTACGCATACAGCTTCATTATAATATAATAATGAATGGAATGCATTCGTTATAGATAATTCTTGATGGCTATATGAATTATACATACGTACCTTAAATTTTATTTACGATTACTTTTCTGCGTGGGAATATGGTATACCCTGCTTCTATATTAAACGCGAATTCGTATGGATATACAAGAATTTAGTAATGTCAATATATAATTTTCGTGGCATTCAATGATAAAAATCAATATCCAAATGCATATGAAGTATTCCATGCCAACTGAGAGGACATTTTCCCTGACCCCCGCCAATTTGCTTCGTTATTTTTTATATGATTCTACAACCTAAAAAAAGCACTCACCATTTTTTTCAAATTTTTCAGCCCAATCATCCTTTTTAAAAAAATGTTACAAATCCTTTTATGGTCCTAAACAAACGCCATTTTTTATTGTTGTTACAAAAATTAACATAATTTCTAGATCCCAAAACAAAAATTTTAAGCCATAGTTCAGAGTGGAGAATTGATTTTTTGTATTTTTTAAATATTTTTTTAGAAGAATAATTTTTCTTATTTTGTACGTATACAAAACATATGTTATGTACGTAACATTTTTTTAAAAAAGAATGGTTGGGATAAAAAATCTGATAAAAATTATGCGTGCTTTTTTTAGGTTGTAGAATCATATAAAAAATAATGAAGCAAATTTACAATTTGTATACGTACAAAATAATAAAAATTATTCCTCTAAAAAAATATTTAAAAAATACAAAAAATCAATTCTCCACTCCCAGTTCAGTCAGTTTCTATTGTATTCACTAATGGTGTGTAATGCATTTTTATAATACCGTTACATCTATAATCCCAATAAAATGACATAATAAGCTCTTGACTCGAGAATTCTTTCAAAGTGAATCCTCGATTGGGAGGTTCACCCTGAACTTGGAGGTAAACCCTTGACTTGGTGGTTAACCCTCACTTAAGAGGTAAGTCCTCAACTTGGGAGTAAACCCTCGACTTGACAGTAAACCCTCAACTTGGGAGTAAATCCTCGACTTGGAGTAGACCCTCGACTTGACAGTAAGCCCTCAACTTGGGAATAAAGCCTGGACTTGGGAGTAGACCCTCGACTTGACAGTAAACACTCAACTTGGGAGTAAACCCTTGACTTGAAAGTAAACCCTCAACTTGGGAGTAAACCTTCGACTTCGAGATTAGCCCTGAATTAAGGGGTACGAATTTACCCCTTAGAGATTGAGGGCTATTTTAGGGGTAAAATTTGGTTTTTTTTCGTAAGGGTTGAAGCTATCACAAACACCTCGTTCGGTGGCTGTGACTGCAGTTACACACAACCCTCGGGCCACAAGCTCTAGTTAGCCGGCGGAAGATATCCTAGTTTGGTTTGAAATCTCCTAGTCAGGTAAGAACATTCATACCCGAGCTGGCGCTCAACATTTATAAGAAAAAGTGAAAAACAGCTTCGTGGCCGCGAGCCGTGTATCCCCGGCGCGGCACACGAGGATCGGCCCATTTGTGCTCTTGCATGCCTTCGAGCATTTGCCACTCTATTACGAGTAGGGTGTTTTCATCACAAGATATATGTATATTGTATATGATATAAATGCAAGATGAAAAACGGTCTCGTCATAAGCCAAATCATGTGAATACCTTAAATCCGTATTGAGGGGTTAGGTAGGTTTCAGAGGTTCAAAAAAACGGTATTTTTACTATTTCTTTTTCATATATACAATCATATATTTTATTTAAACAATTCAGCATATCAAAGATACACGCTTAAACAGTATTTTGTGAAATTTTTATTTAAAAATTCTGAAAACTCAGCCGTTGGTACCTCATCTCCCTTGACGTCCCAAAAAACAATGCTCTTGCCGTGGACAGCATAACTCATTATTGGTTCATCTAAAATCAAAAAACCAAAAATATTTCGTTAGTACATGGATAAATCTCGTTATTGGACGAAGGAAAAAAAAAATTAAAATTTGAATTTTTGACAGACTTTGAACAAAAAAACACATTTTTTGGTGAAATTTTCGCCATGCAGAAACCATGCAGATCCATCCCACCGCTGCCACCAAAATGTTACGGGGTAGATTGCGTAGGCTCCGATGAGCGGTAATCGGAGCTTACTCCACGCCCAGCCAAGGTGTTATTTGGCTATTGTAGGGTCCGTTCACGTCGACTATGCACTCTACTCCCAATGCAGGAAGTGAATGGAATAGAAAGGGATCAGTATTAAGGGAAGGTAAACGATTTAAAGTATATGATTGTTTATTAGTGGTCAATGCAACGGAGTCGGTCAAGGGAAAAAGGTATGGTCTTGGTTTAGAGGGATAGGTGTCTTGCTTGAGCGCTGGAATGGATCTGCATGGTTTTGCGGGATGTAGCAGGTAAGCTAGCCGCGAGTTACAGGAGAACCTGCTGACTCGCGAACGATAAGAGTAGACTACAGAGCGTAAGGTAACTAAGAACGTGGGAAAGGAATATGAAGTCTGGAGGACGTAACACGTGTATTGGCTCGAAAAAATTAGTAATAATAAAAAAAAATCCTTCGTTCAATGACTAGATAATGTTATTTCAAAGATGTGTGCAAAATCGCTTCATAACTTTTCGAGAAATCGTGTCCACCGACTTAAAAAATTGAGTTTTGAGAAAACGCGTCTAAGATTGAAGTTAGAAAATGTTAGATAAATCGTTTACTTACGATCAATCGGTGATGCCAGGTCTTGATTTTTTTTTGGGGGGTTTCACTCGTATGTCTATCCGTGGTGGATGTCAAAAACGAACTGAAATGCTTGGACAGTTTATTTTGCAAGGTTATAGAACCTAAGCACCTTAGTACACGCGCAGGTAGAAAAACCGTTCCCTTTCTATGAGAAACGCTGTAGCGACCGTAATAATTTGAATTTCGATTTAAAAATTTGAGAGAATGTTTAGAACAGTGTATACTATACATTAATGAAAAAAAAATCGATTTTTTGAAATTTTCAAACCCACCTAACCCCTTGAGGCTTATACATATAGAGAATGTTACCGTGATCGATATTATTTAATGTAAATTGCTCTTCTTCTTTTCCGTATTAAAATTCGTATAGTAGATGCATTGCTGTGTTTTTCTTTCATTTACGTCTCCAAAACTTGACACAGATGTTTGTCAAAATTTTGTGGATGGCATTTTACTCTGGTCTTTTCTATATTTCGAGGCATTTCATGTGATAATAACATGAAAGGTAACTCAAACTGTCAAAGTAACGAGATCGACTGCTGATTGATGGAACATGTGTACATCGGTTCCCAGTGACAAAAGTGGTAACATTATAACGATCAATTATGAAATGATACGGTAACAGCTTTAAACGAATAATACCGATGGTAAAATTAGAGAAAAATGTCCTGGTGCAGGGAAGAGGAGGTGTTTACTGGTTTATAAGTTAACATTTCACCACCCTTCATCGATAAGTGAAAACCATTCTTCAAACCAATCGACAAGCGCAAGATTGATCAAGATCTAAAAATAAAAATTAAGGCCTTAGCCCAGTTTTAGCAGTGAAATGAATTGCGCACAACCCCTACATGTCACAGCGAATAGTTTTCCGGATTCGAATGGCATAGAATATTACACGTTATACCTTTTCGTCGCATTTTTCCAGCTGTTTGATTAGTCTCGTTATTTCTTCGAGTATTGATAAGCCTTTTAAAATGCAATGCTTATCAGTCATTGCCTCTGGATTTTTGATGTCGAGCGATAATTTGGCTGCAGTGGACTGTCTACGAATTCTCTGCAACAAGGATGCCAAAGGGGTTCCTGATAATGTGCGGCTCGCAACGCGAATTCTAGCATACTCTTCGCAAACCTGTACACATATAAATAAAGGGTTAATTGTCATTAGAAATAATGGAGTTATAAACTTTTCAACAGATGATTAGTAGTTTTTCCTTTTCTTAACGCATTATTAAGACCTTATCCCTCCCAATACTTTCTGCCTCTATGTAAATACGAAAATACAAGCAACAAAATATACACATTTTGTCTACAAGTGACCTGAATTTTTGGGTATTATGAATTGATATTGAATAAGAATTAGAGGTATACAAGTAAATAATAAAGCGAACACGCATCATATTACGAGAACGAGGGTCAGTTATGATTGATATTCCCTAAAAAATAAAAAGAATAAAATTGAATCATATCTGTTAGTTCAAAAACGTGGAACTGACCACAGCCGCATGAAATTGAAGCAGTTTCCAGAAAACACGGCCGCAGAGAAAGCATTTGTGATCTTAGACGTCCTGGAGACGTCATGTGCGTCGGATAAAGACATCGACGGCTTAAGAATGAACCATCGTGATGTCTTTTATTTTTCTGACACTACCACATGAGCACACGTACAAGTGAATTTCGCACGATGAATTCTCAAAGACGAGAGCATACTTTTCAAATGCTTTGTAACGAAATGATTCCTTATTTAACCCCCCTGCGCACAACCCCGAGTATACTCGGGGTTACGAAGTGGTTACCGTATGCACAACCCCGAGTATACTCGGGGTTACGAAGTGGTTACCGTATGCACAACCCCGAGTATACTCGGGGTCGGAATTTTCATCGATAACTTTTGATGCACTAACTTATTCGGGGTGTTTGCCAGCGCAAATTAAAGCTTATGAGCACAGCTTACAGAGGTGCATACTTATGAATTTCAATTAGGCCCAGATTTTTTGTAAAATAACACGAAAAATGGTGAAAATTTGTTTACAATTGTGGATACTTATGATCTTTTATCTAACATCTAGGAATGATCTAGAAGTGGTGGAAACGGGCCGAAACTTCATACTAGGGGGTTTTCGAGGCCGCTGATCATGAACCTGTTATCGGATTTCAGAAATTCCAAGATGGCGGCTTGATTTAGCGGATGCGCAATGGAGAACTCGTGCTAGACTTTCGAATTCGAGCTGAAACTTCATACCTGGGGGTTTTTGAGGCCACTGATCATGAACCTGTTATCGGAATCCAGAAATTCTGCATTCCAATTTTTTGTGTTTTTGTATTTTTGTTTTTTTTTTGTCATTTTCGTACTTTTTTTTTATTTTTTCTTTTTGTGTATTTTTTTTTTGTCTTTTTGTGGTCTTGTAGATTCCAAGCCACCTGTTGACATTTCCCCGTACTACAAAGGAAAATAGGGTAACTGAACAGCGCAAAGCCGGCAGATTTGACAGTGCGACTGAGAAATTTTGCCTTCAACGACTACTTCCAAAATTTCTTGGCTGCACTGGTTTGAGAAGATTCTTGACATCCCCAAAGCCAATATGTCTAATTCGATTCAGAAAGGATCGATAAAAAAATAAATGAATAAGTAAATTTATTTATTTCTTGTACATGAATTTGCATGGATTTCACCAACAGTTCGGGTTTGACCATAAGATTGGTCAATATTGACCTGTCCATTTCGAATCTGGCACTTTTGACCCTCTATTCGTGCTCAACGACCCTAAAAACCCCCGTACCCGAATTTTCATCGATTTCGCCAAAAGTTTGGGTTTGGCCATGAAATTGGCCAATTGAATGTTTACCTGTCCAATTTTGACTTGGCCATTGTGAATCGCCCACTTTTGGCCTTATATTCGTGCTCAGCGACACGGAGAGCCCATGTACACAAATTTTCTCAAATTTCGCAAAAAGTTTGAATTTTACCATAAAATTGGCCAATAATGGCCTGGCCATTCTGAATTTCGGAAAACCAATGCGAAATTCGGGTTCAGCGCCCTCAAAAAAATAGAGTCTGGTAGTTTTCCTGACGAACCCATCGGCCCAACTCCAGGTGCATTTCGTGATCACTTTGCTCAGGATGTCATATCCGCAGGGGGGTTAAAATTGTTGAGGGTGAAATAGCAGTGGGAGTTTACAGTTAAATTGAAAGTAATGTAAGTATTTGAACCAGCTCAGCGCCTCCTAGATCGGTCGAAAAAAAATTCAAAAAAATGGGTCCAAAATTTCAGCATTCTAGTTCAACTGAAACGGATGCCTGTGAGCATAAATTCATTTTGAGTTTTGAATTTGGGCAGGAACCGCTAATAATCACTAACGTCGAAAAATCTATGTGAAAAATGAACTATTACATCAGCTATTTGAACAGTATTTCCATTGTAGCGGGCAAATAGGAAAAAATCATAGCTTTGTACGTTGACACTTCTGAAACAATTCAAACCTTGGCGGAAAAATTCTTTAAATACTGAAGATTAAAAAAAAGACTAATCATTTATAATTTAATCACAAATCGATCAGTCATTATTCCCAATTTGCACTCATTATTCATTACTTGAAGTTGGCGATCGATCATCGTTATCGAGTGTTTGTTTATCTCCAATATCCGAAGAATTTTTCCTAATTTTTTTCGTAGCTGATCTGGAGATCTTTTCCAGATGAGCCTTCTAAGGACCACTCTAATGATACAAGATATTTTTGTTGAACTATTTTTGCAAATTCTTGTAACTAATAGTAAGAGGAATAAAAAAATTGACCAGTAAATCATCCCGTAGACTACGATACTAACATAAATGCGCATAAATGATTTTGCGTAGGTATATGTACGCTCCTGACCGCGGAAGTTCCTACATTGAACACCAGTCAACTCTGCCGTCGAAAACAAATATGGCGGCCGCGGTCGTCCAAAACCGTTCTACAATTAAGATGACACATATGATATCTCTAATTGTGAGTCCATGCCAATGACTATGGCATACCATTTCCATAGAAAGTGTGTGAGTTTCCAAGCCTAAATAATTTTGAATGTGGAAATTCCATACCCAGAATTTGGGTAATCAATTTTGAATTTTCCAGAGATTGGATTGAGAGCTACATTAAAGTTAGTAACAGTGGCATCACGACAATATATCTGAAGTGAAGAATATTACAGGACCGTTAAAAAAATGACTCGACTTCCCGTGCAGAAAACAGAAATTGGTAAAAGTTCAGCCTAATATTGGATACCGATCGTCCTCAAACGGCCCGTGCTTGGTAATGACTACTGGACCAATTTTGGCATATGACCCTGGACGTTTCGAACCAATCTTGATAACCAATGATGTGCCAGCGTTCGAGAAAAGAATGGCTCAACGCTGGTCGCCAAGCTTGAGCCAGTCGTGATGTGATTGAACGGGCCTATATTGGCATGTAATTTCGGACGTTATGGGCCAATTTTGGCAACCATCAATAGCCCACATCTAATTTGCGGCTGCCCATTCCCAAAATTAAGTGTTCATTCCAAAAAATTAAGGATTTCGTAAGTTGCATGTGGTTCTTTTTTCTCTTCAGAATAGATATACATCACCTCGTTACTGCCTTTAGCCCAATTATAATCAATAGCCTTGTAATTAAAACGCATTTCGCACCTGATTAATCGTAAAGGAACGCCGGATAACTTGGACGGTGCTCGAACCTGAGACGGACGCGTCGCTGGAATTACTACCGCGCATTATATTACCGATTGCGCCAAACGTTTGCATGCAAAGTGAACCAATCTTTCATAACTTATATTGGTTTAGTACGAATCCTCGTTCATTCGTATTCTAAAATTATATATTAGTCATTGTCAGTATTGAAGACATGGTTACTAACAATAAGGCAATCCACAGAACGAAGTTATAAATTTAAATTTAAATTATTAGAATTAATTTTTTTTCGTCTCTTCTATATTTCACAACTTGAACAGAATTCATATCTGTAATATGTGACAGGGAAATCGTTAATAAAGTAATGATTTTAATAGATATCACTTGTATAAGAATTAAGAAGTATTCACAAGAATATTTTTATTCCGTTCAGAATGATTCAACAAATGATAGGACATTCAAATGAAATATCCAGTAATTCCTTTTCTGAACTGTGAGTGTAAAATAATTATTCCTGGAACTTAATTTTCTTATACGTACTGTAACGTGGGATTTTTGATGCCCGTTACGAGGGGCTCCTTGAACTCTGGGCGGAACCAAAATTTAAGAATTTCCGAAATTGAGTCGCGAAGTTTTTGCAAAAGAGCGCCAGAACTAGAGTCACGCATCCGAAACTACGAGAGGGGACACCTTAGCGAATAGCATGAGATATTTCAGGTTTTTTTTGTTTTTTTTATTTTTCGAGCTACAACGGCATCAGGCAAGAAGTCGGCACCGAATTCGAGGAAATTGCGGAGTGGCGGACAAGCGACAATTGCGAAGGAAGGATGTCGAGGCTGCGGAGGGGGAGCCGACGCAGATCGCGGAAAGCCAAGGTAGACGCGATTCCCGCTGGTGGCCGGCGCGCCGCGCCGCAGCCTCTCCCCCTTCACCCCGCCAACAATTGACTAGCGAACCTGCGACGGACCGACTAGCGACGAGGGAGCACCACGCTCACCACCAAGACGTCATGGAGCTGCGCGGAGGACGAGATTGCGATCTAGCGTTAAGTTCTGCGCAGCGATGCTATTCAAGGTGCGCGTCGAGTTGCGCAATCGTCGAAATCGATGACGGATCGATTATTGCGTATTCTTGTGGCGTATCGAGATCCGTGTTGCGGCAGGTCGTAGGTTTTTGAAACCACTCTAGTTCTGGCGGTCATGGTACGTAGTCACGTTTTGGGGAGTTTCGCGAAGTAATGGAGTCGCCCAAAAATCACAAGGGGAATGGAAAGGGGGTTGCAAGGATGTAGAAGGTAAGCGTTGCTTCTATCCCCGCGATTGAGTTTCGATCATAATTACGAAATGCTTGCCGAGTAACGGATAGCCGTTTTGGATTTGCGTTGTAGAAAAGTACTCGAAATTCTTTTGCCGATTCTTTTGCTTGATGACCGTAACCTGAGTACGCGTGTTAGAGTAGATAGAGTAAATTTTGAGTTCTTGAGAAAGTTGAGTACAGTCACGAGTTTTATCTGAGCCCTTCTCGTTTTTGAAATCACGTATAGCCGAATTCCGCTGTACCGGGTCGAACCGCATTATCGGGTTTTTCAGTGTCACCTCTCGAATAGGTCGGGAAATGCCGAGTTGGAGTGCTCGGATTAGCGAATAACGTTTTCGAGGATTTTGAGAAGGTTTGATTTCGGATGCGTTGCGATAGCATATAGTTTAGGTTACGTTTAGTTGCGCCTGCGCTTAGTTCCGTACTCGTTCAGTTAAGATAGTGTTAATTGAGTTGTGTTACCTTGAGCTTGTGTTTAGTTGAAGTTACATTTAGTGGTGCTTGCGCTTAGTTAAGTTGCCGTTTAGTTAAGATAGTGTTTAGTCGAGTTGAGGTGATGTATAGTTAAAATTGTCGTTTCGTTGAGCAGCGGTTGAGACGAGCAGGTCGAATATTGAGTTTTGGTGGCGTCTGAAGTTTAGTGGCGTGTGCGGATTTGTTTAGTTGAAATAAGTAGGAAATAAGCTTTAGGTTAAGTAATGTTGTGAAACTCCGAGTCGGGTGAGATCTCGGGTGAGATTGAGGACGCCGTCTGTTCGGTAGCCCGATGACGCACCGTCGAGAAAGTAGTTTTAGTTTCGATTTTGAGCAATTATCGCTGTGGAGAAGAAACGGTGAATTTCCAAATTGAGAATAGCGTATGGCAATTTTGTAATGGTTGAGTGACATTTTAGCTAGGGAGCCGCGACCTCAGTAGAGTAAGAAATAGAGTAGGTTACGTGTAATTTTCTATTTATTTTTTTGAATCGCAATGAGCGACTTTTGAATTATATTTTTTATTTTTTTTTTTTGTTTTTGTATCACCGCTACTGGGAAATATAAGATTTTATTTTACTGCTTTTGTTGAGTAGCGTGTGGTTTTCGAGTGTCTCTCTCTCTCCAAAAATCACCCCTCCCCTCTCCGCGGTACTGAGCTACCAAGCATATTGCCGAGGTATAGCGCATTAACGATTTCGAGGCGTGTTAATCACGCCAGGCGCCCAACAAAACTTCGCGATATTGTTTTTAGATCCAGGGTACATCATGGACGCCAAATTATTGTGCACGCGGTAAGTTCTCGGTCATTTTCTCCGAGTGACGGAGGAGCGGCAAAAATCCACGTTACAGTACATTTACAAAAATGTACAACAAATTTTGAACAATGTGTATTAAATTAACTCATAAATTGTGCTTATACTACAAGTTGATTAAACGAGCTGCAACCGAGATATGCGGCAATATTTAAGTTTCAGTTTTTCAGTTTCCATATTGACTTATGAAATCGACTGATTGTATTGTTCCACACCACACTTTAGATGGAGTGAAAGTTATTTCTTCTTGAAATTAGTTAATTATTCGAGTTTGCAAAAATATACTGCATATTTACAGATTTACATTGATAGATTTAATTACAAACTTATTCCAGTAAAAGATGTTTATTAAATTTTCTATTGACATAAATTTGAATAGAGTTCCGATTGCACGTTTGATTTGATATAACATTGTTAAATAGTCGATGATTAGGCAATAAAAACAACAGCCTTCAAAAGCCCAACCGTTAAGTCGGTAGCCATTCTGAAGCTAAATATGGACTAACGTGGCACGCCAATGACCGGCCGTTGCATCGTCGGCAGTTTCCAACTAATTTTGGAGTAACATGGCGCGCCAATGCCCAGCCGTTGCATCAGCAGTCGTTTTCGAGCCAAATTTGGACCGACATGGCGCGCCGATACCCAGCCTTTGCATCGGCAGCCGGTTCCAACCAAATTTGGACCAACATGGCGCGTCGTTACCCGGCCGTTGTATCTGCAGCTGCTTCTGAGCCGACTGTGGACCGATATGGCGCACCGATGCCCAGCCGACGCATCGATCGCCAGGTCACAGCCAACATTGGACCAACGTTAGGCGTCAATAGTCGACCACTGAGTAGCTTGCCAATATTGTATCACAGCTAATCCGATATTAACACCAATTTGAAACCATCACATCAGGTAACCAATATCGGACCAACGCATATTCATTGTCAAAGAACGGCAGCCATTTGATAACTTCTGCACGGTTTGCGTTTTACCTCCTCTCTCCCAATCGACCTTCGTATAAATTATTCGAAATCGCCAGCGCTGCTCTACGGCATTTTAGATGCCTTTAATAGACGCAAGACTTCTTTATTAGTCCAAGACCCGGATGTACAGAAGGTTCCCTCATCCAATATATGGCTAGATTATGTAGGCACGAATCTACACAAAATGTAGGGGCCAAGGCCTGATAAACCCTATAATTTGACCAACGGCTCGATAAAACAGCCACTTCGGGTTTGATGTTTAGGAATACACTTCCCTTAAAGACCATACGGTTGAACTTAGTGCCAAACAGTGGGGACGGTTGAGTACCTACTTTGCAGATAAACCGGCTTGCCACCCATCATCCAGTCGGGGAGGGCGGCAGCCACCTCTAAGTGAGACTCATGTTCGTACCTGATCGACTACTCTCATCGAACATATGAACTTTTTTCAACTCCCCGTTTCTCTGTTTTCAGAGAAAAAAGGAAATTGTTGTAATCGCCCCGAAAATGGAAAGTTGAGTTTTCACTAGATCTTGACGTTTCGAAATCTGGAAACTCACTCTGTATTTGTGCATCTGTGTATGTGTGTATTGTGACGCTGATTTTTACTGCACTTCGGCCATCCGGAGAAGTAACCGAGAACTTACAGCGCGCACAATAATTTGGCGGCCCACGATGTAAGCTGGAAAAAATCAGATTTTGTAAAATATCGCGAGATTCTGTTGGACGCCTGGCGTCGTCAACACGCCTCGAAATTCTCATCTTCGCTAAATCTCGGATAATATGCTCGGTAGCTCAGTACCGCGGAAAGGCGAGGGATAATTTTGGAGACAGAGAGAGACACTCGACAACAACATGCAATTTAAAAAAAATAAAATCAAATAATATATTTTACAATAGCGACGATACAAAAATAAAAAAAGTAATTCAAAATTAGCTCTTCGCGATCCAAAATAGAACAACAGAAAATGTTTCGTCACCTTCGCTATTCCATAATCTACTGAGCTTGCAGCTCGATAACTAAAATCTAACTCAATATTTACAAACCTCAAATGTGCAACTCTCAATTGGAAACCTAGACACTTTAACGCTACAGCAATAATTGCTCGAAACCGAAAACTACACTGAGAAAAAATGTTATCGAATCTAATTTATTTGACTTGTAGTTTATTTGATCTAAACAATTTTTTACTCAACCCAACTACTTTTTGGTTGAAACAAAAATATTGATGCATTGATTAGAATGCTACATGCTTTTGAGTATAATTTATTTCAAGCAATTCATTTCATAGGATTGAATTAGAAATTTTGGAACGACTTATTCGCTCGAACCAACAAACTTAATTCGTGAAAGAATAGTACTTCAACCGCTGAACATGTTGGTTCAAAAGTACCGAATGATTGGAAACAATAATCCCACGTTTGTTGAAATATTAATGTTATTGCCAGATAGTATATTCGGTTCAATGTGACGTTTGTTCGACATAATAAATAATAACTCTAATCAAAAAAATGTATAATATGTGGAATAAGAATTTGTTTCATAAGACAGATGTTAATCTTCATTCAAGAGAATTATTTTGTTAATTGAATTACATTGCTACTTCTAAAAAAAAAAAAAAACTATCCAAGCAAATTCATATATGTGGATATGTTTCAGTGGAACCGAGAAATAGTTCTCGAGTTGTTATATGTACCACATTTAATTCAAGTAATTATGTAATACAATGAAATATAACTTTTCCCACTTGTAAACAACCACATGTAATTGAAAACTGCAAACATACGCTTGAAATTGATTTGAAGAGTTCTCGATACTATTGCATACGCGCTTACAACAATTAAATCACTGATTGTACGCAATGTATATCAACACAGTAAAAAAAATGTTGATATTGATATGATGGTTAAACGATTTTTTAGCATACATCATTTGTCTTTATAATTGCGGCATAAATGTAATATACAATAATTCTTTGATTTCGGTAAAGAATAAAACATATCGGTCCTATGGAACAGTCTTATTGAAAATCCATCTAATATTGCTTTGAGTAACCATGTATATGATCTTTCCGTACTATGCTTTGCAAGAACATCATACATTATAATTTTAAATATCACTTTCTTTGGATCAATAAGCAGATCTTATTATTCTCGAAAAATTGAGCTGTAAATCAATTAATCGAATGAATTTAAATCGTTTTTGATAGCCAACCATATTCTATAACCGCAGAGCCGATTTCGTACCAACTGAAATCAATACACAAAAATGAGGTATCATACAAGATAGCCATATACGACGAATGCATATCTGTTAAGGGGACCCGGTGGTCTAGAAATTTCAAAAAATCGATTTTTTTTTTTCGACATTTCGAAAGTATAGTATCTTAAGAATATACTGTGAAATTTTCATGCGGAAATTCCCAATATTATAGCTTCTACAGCCCATTCCAGGTAGAGAGCGGTCCACGCGCTCCTAACGGGTTCAGCACTCGGAGCGCGGCAGCTTCCCGACCCTTCTCCGCATTTTACCTTTACATTTGTAACCGAATACAATATAATCCCTTCGGAATACAAACGTTCCGAAGGGATCCTCTATGGTGCTGGAATCGCGGATTAACTGTAAGTATTCAAAATTTGCTCAATTTTTGAAAATATCTGTACCTCAAACTTTAAACTCATTTATCTCGAAACGACTTTTTTCGGCACTGCGGGGGTGAAAATAAAAAAACTATTCGACCGAATGACTAGAAATTTGGATATGTTGTTCACAACATGTATGGCTATCGTCGGAACTAGAATCATAATTTTATTTAAATAATTTCCTATTGTTTACACTATAAAACTAGTGAAAAAAACCCGATTTGACGAACTTTTTTTTTCAACGCCTGCCATTTTGTCAATTTTCAATTTTTTCGATTTGTTCTAGTTCCGACCATAACTGCACTTTTTCTGATTAAGAATGTCTTTGAATTTTTTGTTTCTGATGAGTAGAAGTCTCGAAATCACCTCCGCAGTCCGGATCCGATTTTTCGAGAGGGTCATCTTTAGCGGCATTTTTATAATAATAAATATTGTTTTTAAAAGGAAAAAAAAATTTTTTTGTATGATTAATAAACGTAGTAATAAGCTCGAAACGTTAGAACATCGTTTTTTTTATTTTTAATAGCAAAAAAAAAATCGTGAAAATAGGTGTCATTTTCGTGCGCTAGACCACCGGGTCCCCTTAAGGTTCCGAAGATATTGAGCTATAACAATATAGCGATCAGCGGCTATAACAAACTCGAATAAGAGCTTAGTTGAAGTTCACGCGTCGAAAGATAAACACGCGTTGAACTGATCGTCTAAGAAATCTCTACATTGTACCATATGTTCGGAATAAATACTCCACTAATTGAAGAATTCCTTTTTGGTTATTTAGCACCTTTCATCAATATCTCATTGCGTTCGAGAGAATGTATTTGCTCTAAACCAATAATCACTAAAAATTATTTAACGATTCTCGAATAGTTATATCGAGCGATTCCACGTGAAAGCAGACTGATATTATTCCCGAAGTTTATTTGTATAACTGTTTGAATGAATGAAACTGTTAACTTCTACCATCTAGATAAAAAAAAAAACTCGTATTTGCACTTTAACCACCTTTGGTTATTTTAACTATTCATGTTTACCGCTCTTTGTGGTGCGTAAAGAATCGCAGCCTATAGGCGACCATACTAATTTACTTTTAAATTGTGCACTATGATTGGTTAAGATCGCGAGTTCACATCGAACTTTCATGGTGACTTGTTGAATCCAAGCGACACCGCGATGACCTGTGACCGTTACGTGTTGCCAGAACTTGAAGAATGGTTGATGCAACCGGCCGACTGCAGGTGCAAAGCGGGCAGAGCCTGCAAGTTGTCTGTGGTATCTAAGGCTAATTGTGAGATCATTTTTTGTTGCACCCTGTGTTGCGGGTAATAATTTTTGTTTAATAACTCACTGCAGATAGATTCAAAACGATAAGCAAGTTTTATTAATATAAAAGAAAACGTGTTCTCTCTCGTGATACATCAACCGGAACTGACTCTCTCTCCCTTTTTACACACGCTCAGGCACATCAGCGCTCCTCTCGTATCATACTCGCACTGACGCCTCTCTTTCAATGGCGCTCACAGGCGCGCGAAATTCGAGTGTGACAAACTCTCATCCAACACCGTGTACAGTGAAATCGTGCAGCGTGAGCTGCAAGATCGCTACATTGCTGAGTTATCGAATCTCGGAGATTTTAATCAGATCTGTAATCTACAATGGCTGATGAGTACTTCAAAACTCTTCTCAGTATATGGGGGCTACCTGATCTCGTCGAAACTTATATCGGTAAGTACATTTCATTGATCATATGCATAATTTTCATCATTCTCGAGGCTATTTGTAAATGTTGGAAGTTTTCGAAATATTCTAGTTCTTTAACAGTAGTGAAATTATCGGTAAAGTGTGGCTGAGGAGTACACACTGTCCAATACGCAGGTGTGTAGATATGTATTCTTTCTTGGTTGATACCACGGGTCAAGACAAAGTATAGAGAACGCTTGTTAAACGTTTAGAAATTCTTTTCAATGCGCACCTGAAACAAAACGAAATAAAGTATGCAAGCATCTTTCAATTCGATGCTAGCTTATCCCCATGCAAGCACGATAACCGAAGCTTTGTTTCGGTGAAAAGTTGTATGTATCACCGAGAAAGTGAGAAATATTGAAAGTACAACTAGGATTATTCGGTTTAACCATACGTTGTTTGGTTAGAACTTGCTTTACTAGATTTTGAAATAAATTTACTTCAATCAAGCGATTATTTGGTTTATTTCACTGGAAACTTTTTTCAAGCTGTTACGTCCGACGTACCGCCACCCGTCTATTTTTCCTACTAGCTAACTCTCCCATATTTCTTATATTAATATCATAGTCTCTCCTGTCCTCTTATCTCTATCCTACCTCACTATCGCTATTATTCAGCTAATTTCATTCCCTTCCTTCTGATTCTCACAGCTTTCCCGCACCCGTAAGTTTTGTCTCAAAAGACACTCCTATTCTAATTCTCAATAACGTCACATCTAGACTTCTTAAATATCTTTCGCACAGTACACTTCAGTCCCATCGTTATCTCAACTTCTTCACAATAAGCATACATATAATTGATATTTCAAACAAACCCAAGGGTATACAACCCTCATCCTAACTTCCGCTTGTTGTAGTACGTAAAAGCGAAGCCGAACCTGTTTATTCCTACCGCTCGAGAGTAAACCCCCTTCACAGCCGTAACATTGGTGGTAGTGGTGGATTACGAACCCACGCCTCCGAAGATACTGGTGGTCGTCCGCCGAACGTAACAAAGCAATAGAATAAAAACCAGATTCGTTTCTTAACAGTTTTAAAATTTGTATTACCACGTGCGTTCTTGAGGAAATGAAACACCTAAGTGAAATTAAGCACGAACGGCCCGTGTAGCGTGCTCTCTCTTGTCTAACATGACCGGACTCACGGACGAGAAAGCGCGTCCTACATGGGTCGTTCGTGCCTAACTTCAGGCTGTTTCATGTCAAAAGTGTTTGATTCTTACCACAATTCTTATATTACGCAAATTTTACACAACCAAGTATTTGCCAGAGCTGTGGGCATTGTGTTTTGAAAATTCGTATTAATTTTTTTCAAAGCAGTGTAAAGTTGCTGTAACAATACAAAAAGAGTCGTTATTCTTATCGAATTTTTTATTTAAGTACCAGTGAATAAAGATGTGCGTTAGAATATACAAAATAAAAAAATTGAATTTATATTGTTCCTACCTCTCAAAACTTTAGTTTTGGTCGAAGAAAACATCTTCGCACTGGCTGAAGCTCTGTAGCTGAATGGGAAGCTACCGTTCATTGAACATTTTTTAAACACCCAATTAACGTCTCTGACGAACTGTTTTGAAGGAAAAACTTTCAAGACCATGAGGTTTGTATTTGGAGTTGAAAAACAAAATTTTGATTCAATTAACAAAATTTTTTCCAATAATCCCACTAGTTTGAAAAAAAAAAAAAATTATGAAAAAGTAATTTGAGTTGAAATTTTTATTCTTATACAGTGCAACCTCCGAACAAGACTGGGCTCGGGCGGTTAGGGGAATATAATTCCGAGAAATGAGTTACCCCCACCCACGGTCCGAATTCGCCACAAAAAATTCTCGGCTCAACCTCCAAATAAGTCCGCTCGCTCACTCGACGAATTGCACGTGCAGTGTATAGGCCCTTTGCGTAACATACATGCATACTTAATTATTATCAAATTCTGTATCAACTGTAATTCTGCATTATGCCCAATGTATGCACTATGGACTGCATTATGTATTATAAATTGTATTTCTCATTAATAATAAAATAACTATTCTCTATAAAAAAAAAAAAATTGTTCTCTACTTAAAAATTTCATATGCTCAAGTACATACGAAGAATCATATTATTTGATATTAAAGAATGATATTATTTTTTGACAAGAATTGCTGAATATTTCACTTTGTGTTACCTTTTTTAAGATAATTACATTTTTTTATTAATATGTCTAAATTTTAAAAAAGTATAAATATTAAAAGGTGTTAACAATAGATTAATTCATTACTATAGTATTATTCAAAGCATAAATTGAGACCAAAACACAATTTTCACCGGTGGACTTATTTGGAGAGGGCTTATTCAGAGGTTGCACTCTATCATCATGTTCTACATAACAATTCAGATCAATTCTATTTATAACAATAAATTTTCGACTCAAGATTGTTCATGATGTTTTTATAGATAATTCTAATCGAGCAATAAAAAATTTATTTTACTGTGTTAGAGGTTTGAGGCCTAATTCGACGAGCGGTTATCGAATCATCTCTATACCCACCCAAGATGTTATTTGGGTAATTCGTGTTCAGTCTCGTCGCTATTCTCAATCCGGAAATGATGAAAGGACTGATAATGAGATGGAGAAGGTGTACCTTTCGGTTGTATAAAGGGTTTATTAGAACTGACTAATGTGTAATTGTGTAACTAGGTGATTTCGATTAGGAATAGGTGAAATGATTATTTAGACTGGATCTGAGGTTCAATTTGGAAGTTAGAGTTGAAGTTGATTATACGAACGTTGGAATAGGACTGCAACTGAAGTAAAGAGCAGGAGTAGACGAAAGGTGCGCAAATCCAGAATGGCGGGGAATAGAGTTAGCAGAGTCAGGCAAAAGCGAGTGGCGTAAGCCAGAATGGAAATAGAAAGCGGTTAAGGTGACTGTAAGGTTCGTGCACGGAGAAAACGGGTGATACGAAATCTAATGGTCATTCCTATAAAAATAGTAGTTTGCTGCCAGCATCGCACTGTGCTTTTCATTACTGAGCAACATAGTGATAAGTGCTATATGCGTACTAAAAATTATCAAGCGTGTTATCATTTTTACTATACGCTTAGCAGTTTTCAGTACGCATAAAGCACTTTTCACCATGTTGCGCAGTAATGAATAGAATATTACAATTTTGATAGTAAACTACTATTTTTATAGGAATCACCATTAGATTTCGTACTGCCCGTTTTCTGCGTGTGGGAGAGTGGCGATATGAGGGAGACGTGTGGCAATTCGCCGGACATGACAACTGGATGAAAATTTCGTTCTCAACTCAAAATACAATCCTCATGGTTTCAAATTATTTTCCGTTCAAAAAGTTGTCATGAACATTAATTGACAATGAGCGGCAGTTTCTCATTGAGCTAGAGATCTTGGGTAGTTTGAGAATTTTTGTTTCTACCAAAACTCAAATTTGAAGAGGTAAGAGCGAAATTTTTTTTTTTTAATTTTCGTCTTGCCGCAATAATATGTGTACTAAAAGTTACAGAAAAGACAATTTTTATTTTCAGTAAAACATGTTGTGTTATATAATGTTCTATACAGAAAGAAAGTAGCGCCGTGGTAGCCAGTTGTGATTCAGATTCTGCGAATGAGTTGGGTTCGGATAAAGAAAACGAGGATTCTCATGATATGATCAGGCAAGAATGTTTTATTGGTGCCGAAAGCTATGAAAAACTGAGAGTGTTTTCCCATCAAATGATATTAATACAAAGAAAATTAACCCCTTAAAGCTATCGTGAAAATGAAACTTTCGTGCTACTTTTGTGTTAAAAAAAAATTGGATCGATTTATCCTATAATCTCAGTGTTATACGGTTTTTCAGGTCGCTGAATTTGAATCTGAAATCTGATTTTATAAATTCAAAATAACGGATCCAATATGGCGGTTGGTGATTTAAATTTTGAATTGATTGAGTTGATCTGGATTTCAGCACCTGAATGACAGAAATCTTTTAGAAAAATGTCGCGCGTCTAATGACAAAGGGTCATAAGTGTCGAAAAAGCGATTTTATTCGTAAAAGGTCTATCTACATTTTTTTAATTGTATTTGCTTTGAAAACGTTGAAAACACATACATCTATTGAAATTAGCAAGTATAAAACGTAAGTGCAAAAAGTCGCATATTAAGTAGATACAAGTTTTTACCTTCCCAATTATTATTTTTTTAATCATACTAATCAATGACAAAGGTCGTGCCCACCAAAAATTGCAAATCTTTCTGTTGCAATTTGAAATTATGAATTTTCATTCATGCGTTTTCACGATTTTTACGTAGAATGCGGAGGAAAAAAATATACTACCTTTTGTCATTAGCAAACCAAGCAAAACCATAAAACGTCGTATAATGGTGGTTACGAACCTTTGTCATTAGACACGCAGTACAAAAAAATAATACCCATAAACAATAATATAAATATCAAACTAAGGAGAATTTTGCTTCGTGTAGGCTTGTGAGTCAGGGAAATAGGTATAATAGTTTGCGATAGATGGTTTGCTAAAGATTGATCTCATAATGCATCCGAGGTTCAGATTTTTAGAGTTAAGTCTCGAACTTGAAATATGAGACCACAAACATCGAGAGATTCAAATTTTTGCGGAAATCCAAATACTTCAAATTTTCTCTCGCCACATTAGATACGCCAATTTGAATTTTGGAAATCTGAAATCATATTTAAATTTAACCACCTCAAAAACCATAAGGTAATTTTCCATATATTTCATATTTGGCTCACCGTGTTGAATTTAAAAAATAAAATTTCAGATTCGGGTTTAACGACCTCGGAAATATTGATTTATAAAACAACAGTTAAGTCGATGTACTACAAACATATTCTTTTTAATGCGTATCATATCTTAATTGTAACGTCTAGTTCAAAAACCTGTGCCACTTGATCTAATTGAGTTTTCGTGGAGTCGCGTGGTTTTGTCGTCGCCACATTCGCAAGAATCAGGTGAACAATTTACCGTTGACGCTTATTGCTATCTCGCGGACTCCGGTATAAATACCGTTGCCGCGTCCCTCCTGCAGAGCTGGGATAAAACTGCTATTGTTTTGATTTTGGGAATCGTTCCCACTGCAGATCAGGGGTATTAGCTGTCACAGTCACTGTCCATCAGACTCGGGATCCACAAATATCGGTCATCGGACATGGAATAATACAGTGCCGTACACCTAGTTCGTATCACCGTTGCCGAGATCTAAGCTACCAAGATAATTACCTGTCTAGTCAGATAAGGAAACAATCCTATGCCACACAAATGAATGCACGCAATGCATTCGCTATTATATTTTAACAATGAAATGAGATTGCGGTATGAATTTTTATAAAGAAAAATAACAAGAACGTATTTTTTTTACAAAATCTTAAAGTAAAACTAAATGAATTGAAGCTACTCTTGTTTTCCGAGATATGCGTTTTCCCCAATTGCTCTCCCGCTCGTTTCTACGTTCTGAATGATAATTAACGATTAGTTTTCGCTATGAAAACTACGTTCTTTTGAATTCTTGTATGACTTGGAATAAACTGGCTGCTCTAACTCTAATTTTTCCTCATCTCCTGTTTGCCTGCTTCTACTACTTTAATTTTAAATTGATTAATCTAAGTTTGAATCAAATAAAATTATCTATCTCCCTTGAGTCAAACGAGCGCTTAGCTGCGTTTGCTCTCTACAATTGACATAAGCCAAGTCTACTCTTTGCCAAGACACTGCTCCTTGCAATTATCTATGAATCACACGGCGCTTTGCTCGACAATCCTTTCTATGCTCGGGCTGCGGTGGTAACTGGTCGGTTCTTTGGGTGGACGGA
This sequence comes from Neodiprion virginianus, assembly GCF_021901495.1. NCBI lineage: Eukaryota > Metazoa > Arthropoda > Insecta > Hymenoptera > Diprionidae > Neodiprion > Neodiprion virginianus. The sequence goes on from NC_060877.1 coordinate 19,663,450, forward strand.
GTAATTCTCAGGTAAGGTAAAGTTAGTCTGTCCGTCGTCATCCGTTTATGCTCTGTAGCTGTGTGGGTGTGCCAATACCACTAGGAAGTTGCAATATATATGTCACATATGCATCATAAAACAAAAGTGGCACGAGTTCTTTTCCGCCCATATGTGTGTCACTCACAGTCAAAGGGTTGATGAAACAAATGAAGATGGTTTCCAATAATGTTATTAATCTTTATATTTATAGTGAATCATGGAATTGATGACATTTATAATTCAAAATTTATGCACTAAGGGCTTGATGCTTCCAAAAATTATTTGTTTTCAATACTTATTTTTCGAAAACATCATGCAAATATTTAAAAAAAAACAACGAATCATTGCTCCTTGATAGCACCCTAAGCTATAGTCTCTATATCTTAGTGGATAAACCGGTATTGCTAGGAATACGTGTTCATTACATACATTAAGTATAATATAATATCTCTCTATCTAATAAAAAAGTTTCAAACAAATGAACAGGTAGAAAAAGATTATAATAACAATAGTATAAAAACGATGATAATAACAATAGTATACGCATGAAGTTGGCGGTGGGGTGAGATCCCGAAAACAAAACAAAAAGCATCTAGCAAACCCTTTGACAGCTGTCATCGGCTGTTTATGACAGTCTTTGACAAATATCTTTATAGGTATCTGTTTCTGACGCGCAAAAAATGAACATGCAAACGAAAATTATCAAAATGATTCCCGACGGGAATTGTCTTTTTCGCGCGTTGGCGTATCGTGTATACGGCACTCAAGATCGACACGCAGAGGTGAGACTGAGTATCGTTTCAAATATAGTGGACAATTGGTCTACATTTGCGGGTTTTATTACAGGTAATGAGTCAAACGGTGCTGTGATTAGGTCACCTGGTGATTACAAATCACATATGAATAAAAATGGAATATACGGGGGAGAAGCAGAATTAGCTGCAGCTGCGGACATTTTTAAGATACGTTTAATCGTGTATCGCGAAGAACAAATTCATCCACACCGGATCGGATCACAAAATGAAACACAATTCTCGCTACTCTTCACCGGCGACGGAGACAGTGGACACTTTGATGTCTCGCAGAACCAAAATAAAATTCAGATAGTGAGTAATAAGTATGAAAAGTAACAATCAAATAATAGTAAATCTAAATATATCAGCAAACAGTCAAAAGGACAGCCAGGATTTACGATGACAATGGAGAAAGGAGGAGTTTCAAGCAGCAGACAAGGCGATGAAGATGGTGGATGGTTGGAAGTATCACAAAAGAAAGAGGAAAATAAAATTGTAAGTGCGAACAACCAAATAAGCCATAAAATAATATCCATCAAATATTCGTATAACCAGGTAAGAGGACGACCAGGATCGATGTTGACCACAAGAGAAAGAAGTGTTTTGCGGAATGAACAGCAACGCAAATATAGAGAAAAAAATAATATAAAGAAGGTGATTTTGGAGAATAACCGGCAGAGCGGTAGTAAAAATAATTCAACGAAGGGTGTCGAAGAATTAGAAGAATTGATTGTGATTAATGATTTGGAAAATAAATCAAGAGGACGACCAACCAATGTGATGGACATAGAAGAGCGAAAAATTAGACGACGAGAACAGCAGCGAAAATATAGGGAAGCGAACAAAAAATATCATACTGGCTTTTCAACCAACGAACAGAAAGGAGGAGTTTCAACCAGCAGACAAGGCGATGGAGACGGTGGATGGTCGGACGTATCACAAAAGAAAAAGGAAAATAAAATTGTAAGTGCGAATAACCAAATAAGCCAGAGAATAATAATAAACAAATATTTCTATAACCAGGCAAGAGGACGACCAGGATCTATGTTAACCACAAGAGAAAGAGGTGTTTTGCGGAGTGAACAGCAACGCAAATATAGAGAAAAAAATAATATAAAGAAGGTCATTTTGGAGAATAACGGGTAGAGCGGTAGCAAAAATAATTCAGCAAGTCAAGGAGATAGATCGATATCAATAGAGAAGGAACACCAATTTTCAACCAACGAATGGAAGCTTAGATTGATGAAAAAAAGAAAAGTAAGCACAGAAGGAATTGAAGTGGACAGCCAGTGCAGACCTGTCATCAAATCAACATGAAGGAATTCGCCTGTCTACTAGACAATGCGTAAGGTAATAGTGAGGCGCGAAGCGCCGAACAACGAGGCGCGCAGCGCCGAGATGGGGTTGGCGCGCGAAGCCCCTAGTAATATAATATAATATAATATAATATAATATAATATAATATAATATGAGTGAAATATAATATACAAACTTGTTTGTTAGCTAGTTCCCATGATGCTGAAATTTTATCCGCAAATTCCCTTGCGTCATCCTTTTGTTCAAATCTGGTTTTGATCAAATTGCGTAGCGATTCGAGCTTTCCAAAAAGTACATTTGATATTTGAGTGAACGATTCCAATTTGCTGTCCAATTCCGTACTGATTCTAGAAATATGGCGAGCCTCGATTCGCAATATTGACACCTGATTCAATAACAAGTTATAACACCAGATGATTATTTCAATAACAAGCAATTTATGGATAAAACTGTATTTTCGTAATCTATATTTATATACTGATATTAACTAGTTCTTGTTGCAATCCCGTTAAATTTTCTGGGCCTATTTGAGAAATGCACCGTTTATTTAGTGCATTCTTACATTGGTGTAAAAAATATATAAGCAAAATGTAGCGGCAGCGAAAAGACCTAGTATGTATTACCATTGGGTAAGCAGATAAGATTGGCGAAACCTTATGTCTTACAGTATTTTAGATGAACAAAGGTTGTGTGCAAATTGCTATTGCATTACCATTAAGGATCTGATAGTCATAAATTGAGCACTCATATGCAGCATGTAAATTAAAATACATGAAATCATACTTTAAATGAAGTTAATGCACAGAATAAATACACAAATTAGCAGCATGTTGAGCGAAAGATGTAAGATCATACATTGTACACTATTCAAATTGCATGACTTGCTGCATAATTGCTGCTAATTTATGCTTTCTCACTGCCAATCTTCTTGGGATTGCAGATCTAACTACACATGTCGCAATAAAATGTGCTAATTTGCTCACAAATTGTATGCAGTTTACAAAAATTTTGTTATCTGGGTACTGTCAGAAAGTGTCTGTAAGCGTTACCGGACCTGAAAATTTTCGTATAATTCCCGTACAATTACAATTAGTCTTTGCAAATTCTTGTACGTTTGCGTAGAATTATTTCTATAGAATAATTAACGGATATATGTAGTTACCTTGAAGAGAATTGTGATTGTAGGCTTTGATACTAAAAATCTTTTCGTAATTCAATATTCAGAGGTCATTTACAATGCCTATTGTAAATTACTTTTGTCACATACAGATTAAATAAATTTTAATAGATTATATAATTCACTACTAAATATCGGATTTCGTAAAAATTTCTCGCATTAGGAGTGAAAAGGCAACATTCTTCAAGGCACCTGACATGCTGTCAAATAATTGCTATTCGTCATTACGTTTGACAATGCATAATGATGACAAATTTTTAAGATATTAAAATGCATCATTTTTGACGTAAAACTCCATGTGTTTGTTCACGTTGATCCAATACGGATTCTTTTTCCGTGAGTTGGTATATCAAACACCAGCTTCGGTTCGAATTCCCGATGACTGTGTGAAATTCATATTGTACATTTCCCGCAGTTACAACGATATTTTTAAATTCCCGTATAATTCTCAGTTTTCTCTATTACCAGACACTACCACAATTCTTCCACACGAATGAGGCGTAGGGTTGCGTCACAGAGGGTAACCTGATAATACGAATAAATTCGAAGTTGAAAACACTAGTGGCCAAAATGACGGCTGTACAATAAATTAATATTGCGATCAATTATTTCAATAAAAATTGAAATTACGTAAGCTATTCATGGTATTTTTGTTTGTTCCAAGTCACTTTACAAGAACATAGGCAAATCTGACCTTGAATATATCGGGTAGTTAATACAAGAACGGCGGGGGGAGAACGATCATCTAATTTGACTCACATCTTTTTCTAACGTTTCGACCAGTCGTAAATGGTTTGATCTTAACAGCGAAATAGTGAAAATTCCAATACTCTGTCCTCTGTTATCCATTGTAATCTTATCGGATTGAATTTCCATTTGAGATTTGCCCTCGACGTTTTTCGTGCTGAAGTTTTTTAAAATTGCGACTGATACTTGATCGATATTTTAGTGATGAAAAACATTCAAGAAAAATGAAGCAAATGCCAATTTCGGACGTGAGAACATTTGTACTACGTCAATTGTCAAACAAACAATAGATAATTTCAACCATTGAATGTAATTCTTCTGCAGTTGGCCACCTACACCGATAATAAAACACTGTGCCCCTGAAGTAGGGGGGCATAAGGAACTTGCCTAAATTTTGTTTGTAATTTATATTGAAATTTGGATTGAATAATCAATAACGATGAAACGAATTTTGTATACTTAATATTTCATATAGAAAATAAAATTTAAGCAGCAGTCGGTATTTAAAGAAGACTTGACGGTGTAGAACTTCAGTCAAGGAGAACCCTTATCGGGTATTCAGCAAACTAGCAAGACTTTCAGACTGTTTTGGATATAAAAAACACATCATGCATTATACATCCGAGGACGATCTGTGAATACTAGGGGCACGTTCCGAAATGAGCTGGCAGCACTAAAAACTCTCTAGGACAGAGACAGAGCTACTCAATAACTCAGCAGCGCAAATAGATGAAAGATTGTTGACAACACTGGGAGCTAATATCGGAACGCACCCCGGGTATTGTGTAGGATAGTATGCGGTGCGTTGCGAAATTAGCTTCTAGTACCATGAGCAATTTTTTATCTCTTTTGCACAGCTAAGTTCGTGACTAGTTCTGCCTTTGTCATAGGGAGTTTTTAGCACTGCCAACTAGTTTCAGGATGCAGCCATAAGATTTATCGGTATTATATACAGTAATGATCATTAATGCCTTCCCTATCCGGCTACCTTGTTTTCGGTCCAAAACGAAATGCGAGTTCGATTTTATACAAATTATGTGACAATGACTGGCGAGGTAGCCGTAGGAAGTAGAAGCAATCGTACGTTTCCTCTCAGCCAATCAAATGCAGGGTGAGAGAGACGGTGTATATCGGTGATATTACTTCACTCACTTACCACTTCGGCTGCAATTTTCGCAAAGTTGACGGCATGGGTGGCTTACCTCCAGTAGTGTATGCTCTAAGGCTGAAGTACAAGTTGGAACCGTGGTGTGAGCTCTAGTGTGAGTATACATGCCTAGAACTCCTACGACACACCCCTTTCTTCGAGATCAAAGCCTTCAAGTAATTTTGTACCAACCGTTCAAAGAAATTCCTATATTGTAAGGGAATTATTTTTCTTGCGAACGCTACCCTACTTGGTACCGCTATATCGGAGTATTACTCATTTACCAATACATAACAGTAATGCCATCGTGCACATTGCGTAACACCTAATTTCCGTAATTAATTATTTTGTACCTCGCATTGATATTAGAATTATTCAATGTTTCAAAAATTAAGTGTATTCTCCAGAACACGAATCCCGTAACATTATCGCTACAACTCCGAAGATACTCAAAAGACCCGCTCATCTTTTACCCGCACAGATTCAACGTTATAACAATTAATCACCACAGATCTAGGGTATTTTGACGCCGTTCGTACCGGATTTACTCAAGTCCAGCGCCAGAAAAACTTTTTTAGAGAGAGAAGCTGCACTCCTAGGCACACCATGTATACTCACACCACGGTTGGAATGCTTACTGCATTAAGACCAAGTAATATAGCATTTTTTCGTGACAAAATTCTTAGAAGCAAACCGACTGTGCCGTCATGAAGAGGGGGTTTCATACTACATTCCGACTATATTTCCAACTCCCAAATGTCATAAGGTTTTTTTTATAAATAATTTTCATGAAAAACTAGAATTTTCAGTTTTTCGCTTATAAAATCGAAACTACTTGACCAATCGTCAAAATGTAAACGGATGATTTACAGAGTATCAAATTGCGCACAAAATGAGATAAATAAAGTTCCTATCCGATAATTACGGCCGGAAGAAATCAGCAAATTGAAAATTTACATACCCTATTTTTTCGCACGTCTTCTTGCTCCCACGATTGTCCTATTTTGTTGAATCAAAAAAAAAATAAGAAATAATATATCTTCTATTTCAAAATGTATATCTTGATTTTTCGATTAACTAAATTCGAATAGGAGAAAAATATCATCAATTCAGTTGATATATTGAATATAATCTAATGTATACTGCCCGACAGGAACGTACCTTAAAAAATGTACTTGAAGGTAGAGATGATGTATTAAAATGGACTAGACCGATCCTGCTCAAATTTTTACAGCATAACTATTATGTGTACACTTGGGGACAATGAATCAGAGACGGCTAATTTTTTACACTATAGTTATTTTGGCAATACAGAGAAACCTACATCACCATAGTCGGCTGAGCGCGAAACAAATTCAATCTCAATAAACATAACATAACCCGCGACGGTGGAATCTAACATTAGAATACCGCAGGGATCATGACTTCTAGGATTGATACGTCAATTCCAGTCCCCTGACACTGGCCTGCTTTTCCTATACGATAAATGCAAACGCGTTTTGTCTCGAAATCTGAAGTTCTTAAAATCGCCACCAGCAGTGCTGGCTGTTCTGTGTGAATCTTCGTTATAAAGCGAGGAGCGAGGAAGGTCAACGTAACCTTGGCCTCCCCTTAAACACTCCGACTGCTCCGATTATTGTGTTCATCGTGCTGTTATTGTTGCAACGTGTGAAATTTATTGTTCAAATTGAGTGAAAATTGTGAAATATATAAAACTGTTTTATGCAATCACGATGACTTGGCATTCCCGTGCAAAGACCATGCGCATGAAATAATATATCAACTTACCCAATTTTACGTATCTAAAAGGATGCAGCAGTACTGCACACACATGGATGCAGAGTAAAAAAAAGACAAGCAATTACACAAAAAGAAAGCTAAATTCTGCAAAACATTAACGTACACATGTAACATATATGTACATTTTGTATTATATTCATTATTATATCCATTATATTCATTATTATGCGAAAATTATATTCATTATGCATTATATTTATGCGAAAATAAATTAATATTTTCACTCTCACATACGGATGTTTTTTTTTCGTCTATGTGAGTACCTTATTACATACCTAATACCTATTTTCTAAGTCAACTTAAAATATTCTCATTTGTCGAAGGACTATTACTGAATATTTAAAATTGATAATGCTAACCTGAACAATTAAAATTATAATTCGAATTCATTATGCGCGCGAATAATGGTTTTCACAAAGTTATCTACAATATTTTCATTATTCTCTTATTTCGTATTGATTTTACAAAAAGTTATCTATAATATTTTTATTATTATTTTATTTCATATTTATTAAACAAAAAATTATCTACAATAGCCTTATATTCATGTAAAATATTCAAGACGACGGTGCAACATATATATATGAGAAGTTCTTACAGAACAGCTAGCGCCACTATGCGGCAAGCACATTTTGCGTGCCACTTTTACCTACCAGTGTTAGGGGGCTGGTCAATTCTAAGGTTAGATTCGACGGCCATGGGTTTTGTTATGTTTATTGAGATTGAGTTAGTTTCGCGTTCGGCTGACTATGGCGCTGCAGGTTTCTCTGTGTTTCCAACATAACTGTCCAGTGTAAAAAATTAGCCGTCTCAGATTCATTGTCCCTAAGTGCACATACCTATACCGATTGCATGAACTAGGATAATCATGATTGCTTTGGTAGTTTTTGATTTACGAGCTATTTTTCAAGAAAAATTTGAAATTTGTATTTTTTCCCATTAATCTTGTAAAACAAGAACTACTAGAGCAATCATGATTATCCGTTTACGCGATAAGTATCGGTATAATAAATATGTACAAATTTGAGCAGGATCCGTTTAGTGCTTCTTAAGATATCATCTCTACACTTTTGAAAAATGCTGTTGCGGGAAAAACGCGTTTTAAAGTTGAAGTATACAATACGCAATGGAAATGGTGACTCATCAGCAACCTGCTATGCCTGAACCATACAATAATTCTTCCCCTCCTTCAATTTATATTTTTTAAAAAAATTCATTTTTTCTACCCAACACACTAAACGACCCCCTTGAACCTCATAACATTTTTGCTTAGACTGTCCCATGTATGCACGGTAGGTAGTAGAAAGAAATAGCACCTCAGAGCTATCTCTGTCGGCTGAAGCCCCACCACCGTAGTGAGCGATCCAGTTGTATTATAGTTCAGTGCGTAAGAGATTGGAAACTATTGTCACATAATTTAACAATGACTTCTAATTTCTGACGTTGGATACATCGCCAATCATGGCCAAATAATTCGTAGCAAATCGTGTTAAAATATGTATTAAAAAGTCAATAAGGTCACACTATTCTAGGGACTTCTCGCTCTACTTAGCCCCTAGATATAGATGACAATACCGCCACGTTTACTCTCTAGGTTTCTTCTTCCACTCTATGAGCTCGTCGCGCACAATCGCAAACTGTCACAGTATTAAAAGTGATCGTGGATTGCCAAAATAAACGCGGATTGCAAAGTGAGGTTAACCCACGGCGTGGTGAATGCCGGTCGTCAGACATCGGGAGTGTCCAGAAATCAATAAGTAGAACATGGAAAAAGTGTACGTAAATACAGGCGTGAAGGTTGAGGGAAGCAGCAATTGGAGCGTGTGGAAATTTCAAATAAAGGTTATTTTACAAGCCATGAGGTTAGTTGGTTTGGTCGAAGGAAGTGTGCTGAGGCCGGTGTTAGGCGCGGAAGCAGAAGCCGACTGGATTTCGAAAGACGGCAAGGCTAAGGGAATTATAATAACACACTCACAAGAAAAAGTCATAGTTCACGTTGTAACAACAACTTCAGCTCCAGAAATGTGGAATAAACACTTAGAACAGCAAAAGTTCTTTTCATTGAAGTGTGAGGGAAATCATATATCGACTTTCTTTGCTAAACTTCAGGAAATAAGCGATAAAATCGCCCAACTGGGGGAGACAGTCTAACAAAGGATGATTATAAGAAAAGTGTTAACGTCGTTAGCCGAAAAGTACAGGCATTTCGTTGCAGGGTGGAAGTCAGTACCTGCGGAGAGTCAGAGTATAGCTGAGCTAATAGCCAGACTACTCGCTGAGGAAGAACGAGTTGCAGACAGGGATTCGCCAGCAAAAGGAGAGACATCGGTAGCATTGGTCAGTGAAAGTTCTCGCAGTATTGTCAAGTGCTATGGCTGTGGAACAGAAGGACGCTATAAACGAGACTGTAAGTTGGTAAAAGGTCATTGTCATTATTGCAAAAAGTACGGGCACCACATAAGCAAGTGTAGAACTAGAGTACAAAAATTGAGGCAAAAAGAGAAAAATGACACTCAGGATCAGGTGAACAGTGAAAGAAGTAACGCGTAAATTGCAGAGTATAAAAATCAAAGCTGGTTAGTCGATACAGGTGCTAGTGAGCATATGTGCCATATAAAGGAAATGTTCCCCACCTACACTGAATAAACGAATTACGAAAAGGTAGTGATAGGAGATGGGAGTGAATTAGACGCGGTTGGCTGCAGAACAGTCAAGTTAAAGGCATATGAGGGCCTTGAGTGGGTAAACACCATGCTAAACAATGTATTACATGTGCCTAGAATGACAGTAAATTTGTTCTCTGTTAGAAACGCGGCCGACAAAGGCTACCGGGTAATATTTAACAGTGAGCAGTATAGTATCGAAAAAGACATTCGAGTAATGGCAATCGAGGATAGAAGTTGAAAGCTATATACCATGCGTTTTAGTGGTATTGGGCAAGCAGCAGTGGGGTATGCCAAGGACAACTTATTGGTACGGCATGAACACTTACTGCATCAGAACTTGAGCTACATAAAGCAGATATTGGACAAACACAAAATCCCTTATAATGTAGACTAACCCAGGTGCAACGGCTGTACGAAGGAGAAAATGCACAAGGCTCCGTTTAATAGAAGTAAAACAGTCACGTTAAGCACGTGCGAGCTGGTTCATATGGACGTATGTGGACCCATGGAGTGTGAATAGCTTAGAGATTCGAGGTATTTCCTACTGATCAAAGATGACTATTCTGGTTTTAGGTATATCTATTGCCTGAAAAATAAACATGAAGTGGCGAGGAACGTCAAAAGGTATCTTAGCCTGGTAGAGCAGGATATAGGAAATGAAGTCAAATTCGTATTGTCAGATAATGGAATCGAATTTGTGAATGTGGAACTGAAGAGCATTTTCGAAGAGAGAGAGATAAGACATCAGACATCTGTAGTGTACATCCCGGAGTAGAATGGTAAGGTCGAGCGCGACAACCGAACCATCATGGACGCTGCTAGCTTGATGCTAATGGCAAAAGGCCTGAGTAAGAGTTTGTGGGTCGAGGCAGTGTATGTAGCAGTATACGTACTAAACAGGAGGAAAAAAGTACAGTACCCGACAAATTTCCTCTCGAAGCATGGTTTGAGCAAAGTTATGATTTGAATAATCTCATGATTTTTGATTTGAAGGTAGATGCCTTCGTCCCAGCACAACGGCGACAGAAATGGAACTCAAAAAGTACAAGTGGATTGTTCGTCGGTTGTGGAGAAGATACAAAGGGGTACCGAGTGTACTTCCCACAGACAGGAATAGTTGGAGTCAGGAGAGATGTTTCGTTTGAGTCTGACCATAAACAAGTCAACCAAGAGGTAGTATTACTTGACTATGTTAATGACGAAGTACCTGGAGAATCAGAAACGCAGCGAGCCAAGACGAAGACGAGCAGTTAGATTGTCAATCGGGCAGCAGCATCTTCGAGGAGTGTGACAAAGAGTTGAGTGAAACAAGTGAATCAGGAGAAGCAATGGTAGATTTGAACGCCACAATAGTTCGTGAATTTGGTAAGCGTAGTATTGTAAAGCCCAAAAGATATACTGATTATGAGACAGGTTTTGTCAGTATACTAAACGAACCTAAGCCCTACGAGGTAGCCATCGAAAGTCCTCATGTGGAAAAATGGAAAGACGCTATGAATAGCGAACTAAGTGTATTGCGAGAAAACAATACACGGACCATAGTACCTACACCAAAAAATAAAAAGATGATAAATAGTGAGTGGATATATAAAATTAAGCAGGATAATGAAGGGAACCCATCCCAATTTAAAGCAAGGTTAGTAGCAAGAGGCTTCCACCAAAGGCAACTGAGGTATATGATATATATACACCAGTGGTGAAAATAATCACTTTTAGAATTGTACTAGCCATAGCAAACAGATTAGCATTACCAGTACATCAGCTAGACGTAAGAAGTGCTTTCCTGTACGGAAATATAAATGAGGAAATATGTATAAAGTTACCAAAGAATGTAAAGATCGAACAAAACACTGTGGGAAAATTGAATAAGTCAATATATCACTTGAAAAAGTCGCCGAAGTATTGGAACTAAAAGTTCGATGAGGTTATAACAAAAAAAGGTTTTGTCCGTTCACAAAATGATTTCTGTTTGTATACGAAGTGCAATATGGCTAGCAAAGTATATCTGTTATTGTTCGTTGATGATATATTAATCTCTGATACGAATGAGGACGAAGTATGTAATCTGAAAAATTATCTGGGAAATGTTTTCCAAATGAAAAACTTGGGCTTGTTATCCAATTACTTAGGTATACGCGTAACGCAAAACTTGAAGGAGGGAATTACTGAAATGAATCAAGCGGTATATTTGAGTCAAATCTAAACAAGTTTGGTATGAGCGAGTCTAAGCCCATGTCGACGCCTATAGAGAACAAGTTTCAGTATGTCAAACCAGAAGTGAGCGATAGAGAATTAGAGTCAAAGTGTCGACAGATAATAGACTGTCTCATATATGCAGACCTTGGAACTAGACCAGATTTATGTTTAAGCATATCATATCTAAGCCGATACTAGAATTACGCAAATCAGGAGCTATACACCGCATTGAAACGTGTGTTGAGATACATTAAAAATATTTTACACTTGAAGCTAATATTAAAAAAAAATATAAATGCTGGAACTCTATGTAGGTATGTAGATTCTGATTGGGACAGTGACACGAATGATCGAAAGTCAACGTCAGGATTTGTATTCAAGCTAAATTCGACTGTGCAGTAGCATGGTTGTCGAGAAAACAGCAAACCGTTAGTTTATCCTCCACAGAGGCTGAATGTATTGTTTTGAGTTCAGCAGTAGTAGAAGCTAGTTGGCTACTAAAATTACTTGAAGATTTTAAAATAACTGGCAAAGACCCAATAATCATTCAGGTGGATAACTAGGCAGCCATAAACCTAGGAAATAATCCAGAAAACAAAAGGGTCGAACACGTGGACATTAAATTCAACTACATAAAACAAAAAATTAAAGAAGATTTGATAACTCTAAAGTATATCAAATCAGAAGACCAAACAGCTGATCTGTTTACCAAACCTGTAGTCAGAGAGAAATTTGTTAATTTTGACAAAAATTTTAATTTAAACTGAACAGCAGACCAAAAGTTTCTTGCTTGCTCCAAAACCAGGGAGCAATGACTAGAATAGTTAGTTTTACGAAACATGGATATTTTTTTGTTGAATGATTATACTAGTGAATAAGAAACAAGCCTAGAAGAGAAGGAAGACTATTGAGGGAAGGTGTGAAAATATGTATCGAAAAGGTTACAAAGTCACTAGTCTAGGGACTACCCTGTGACGTCGGTACGGTACCTGGTGAAAATTTCCAAATGTTAGAGACTAGATTCGTTCACACAACTACAGCTAGACTCACATCAGTAGTTTGGGTTACCAATTACCGATAAAGTATTGAAATACATCGGACAACGGTCATTCTATCGCTCTAATCGAACGAACCGAGGAAAGAGTAATTGTTGGATGAAAGATTTAGTTATTTGGCTTACCTTTTGAGAATAATCTGGATATGATGACTTGCAGCGTAGATTGGTGGGAGGATTTAACGGAATGACTGATTTTAATATATTTGCATACTTTGATTAACTTGGATTTATTTTATAAGTTCAATATTTCAAGTCACAAACAACGGGATTACTTAGTTGTAGGATCTTAAATTAATATGACAAAATGGAGCTGAAAGTTCGCTGGATCTTTGGACAGAGTAACGTCGTAGGTTATATTGCAAGCTTTTTACATATGGTGTAACGCTGTGTTGGTGCGGTGGTACAGGCGTAGGGTCGTTGCGCTGTGATTTTCCACTCTGCGTGGGCTTTGGTGTTGCGGCAGCAAGCCTCCCCTTGGCTACTGTGCTCCTTCCCCCCTGTGGACGTTAGGACACCGTGTTACGTTCCGAGAGGAACGTTTTGAGTCTATTCTGATTCGCTGCGTGATTTAAATTGTTCTCCTGACTTACGTAGTTGGTATATGTATATCTCGGGAATCCGCTGATCAGCTCCTCAGATCTTCTCGTTCAACTCGCCTACAATTCTGGGAGTTTGTTAGGTAAGGCTCGTGCCAACCATCACTATGCGTGATTGAAATAATTATTTATGACAACACTTGGATTAATTACACATTTATTAACAATCTCCTTCTAGTTATCAATGGTAAGTTTACAATTGTGGTACAGATTGGTGTTAATCACTATCGCAGTGACAAACTGTTAATAAGTCTTGGAGGTTCTGAATTAATTATAACGTGATTTGATTCTAGGAATTCGATAGAGTTCTGATCTGTTCTTTATGATGTCTGAAGTTCTTCTCCTCTATTCTGTTTTCTGGAAAGGTTGGATTAGAGGGAAAGTAGGAAGAGTTCAAAAGGAGTCGCGGTTTCTCGCGGGTCTCGGATGATTGGTTAAGGATGATGGAATAATTGGGGGTAAGGTTTCTGGTTCGTGCATGAGATCTCGGTGGTGGATTAGCGCGAGGTGGTTGGTTTAGAGAAGCAAGCGGCGAAGCGCTAATTGGTCTTATCATCGTTAAAATGAGGGCGCTATTTTGAATTCTGACAGTAAGGGTTTCTTTCTCTGTGAGCTATCCGTGATTTCTCTTCCCACGTTTCCGGTGTTTTAGTCTTTTCGGTTATCTTAACTGTTGCAGGTTTTTATTACTTTGGGTTATTACGGTTGAGATCGTAAATCAAAGGTTTTATGTGAAAGCTAATGTTGAAAGGTATAACGGTTAAATGGGAAAAAATATATATACCATGTATGTTATGAATTTGACTGATGAAATAACGGTTAATCTAGCGTATGAGAACTATCGATATACGAATTTGGACGTTATGATGGTAACTATGTGTGTTGGTATTAATCTACGACTATCGGTAAGAGCACGTAAGGCTCTCTTATGGTAACTGCACGCTGGTCAGGTAGGGCGCAGAGAGGGCGCCGCCGTGGATACTGTATGGGTTGGAAGGTAGTGAAGTTGTCCACTTAGTTGATAGCAGGCCCACTCCTGCTGTGTTCAATGAGAAGGTGTACTCACATAATTAACACTTTGATTAATAGTAACAAAGGAATTTATTACAGATATAAAGAGTACAAGAGATGTGTAAAGCTTAAGCGTCGATACGTGATTGCCGCGCGAGAGTCACCATCTTCCCCTCTCGCCTTCTAGGCTTCTTCCTACTTCGCCGCTACTCCCACTCTAGCGCTTAGAGAGAGACAGAGTATCTATACCCCACATACTCCCCCCCGAGTGTTAACGACAATAAACAATCTTTGTTATTTATTACAAGTGGAGAAAATATGTTAATCTTTTAATATATAACGCTTTACGTTTCATACAAGATTTCTTAAATCTAAGTATAGAAAAATATAATAGAAAACTTAAAATTACGTTATTCTATTTTACATTTGGTGCGAAGCTAACCTTTGGTTTGCGCGCGTAGGTTCGAATAGCAGGTACCTGCTCCGGCGCTAAGAGATTTTCGATATCCTCTCTTACAAAATACGCAGGTTTTACATTTTCGATGCTTACGCTACGAGTTGTACCGTTCACATCAATGTCGAAAATTCGATCGGACACGCGTTTAACAACTTTGTGCGGACCTGTGTACGGGTGCTCGAGCGACTTTTTTATCGTACTATTAACTCTAAGCCATACATGTGAGCAAGTGCTCAAATCTTTGTGAACAAAAATGCGCTTCTTATGGCGATGCTCGACCGGAACAGGCTTAACCGCGCGCATGTGCTCGCGGAATTCTTCGAGAAAGATTTGCGGGTTCGGCGTGAAATCGTCAGAGAGAACGAATTCGCCAGGGATACGCAGTGTTGTTCCATAAACATATTCTGCCGGTGACGCGCCAGTGTCAAGAACATTTGATCGAAGACCAAGCATTACAGTGGACAAAACGCGTGTCCAATTGCTTGTCTTGTGACACATTATGGCTGCTTTTAGGCATCTGTGCCAGCGCTCGATAAGGCCATTTGCGGCAGGATGATACGGAGTCGTACGAATTTTCCTACAACCGGATAATTGCATAAGTGCAGTAAAAAGTTGACCTTCGAATTGGCCGCCCTGGTCACTTGTTACCGTTTCTGGCGCTCCAAAACGAGTGATCCAATGATCTATAAAAGCACGACAAACTGTTTCAGCTTCTATATCTTTTAGCGGAACGGCTTCCGTCCACCGCGAAAAACGATCGATCATGGTAAGAAGATACCTGTAGCCATCGCTGATTGGCAAGGGTCCTACAATATCTATATGCACGTGTTTAAATCTACCGTCTGGCGCTACAAATTCAGCGGGTGCGACATGCGTATGTCGTGAAACTTTCGACTGCTGACATTCTAAACATTCTTTACACCACGTTGCGATATCTTTATGCATTTTAGGCCAAACGTAGCGTTTGCGAATAACACGATCAGTTACCTTTGCACCCGGGTGCGCCTGAGTGTGGAAAAGATCGAAAACTTGTTTTCGTAAAGCTTTCGGTATTACCGGTCTTAACGTTTCGCCTGCTAAATCGCAGAGAAGTGACGTGTGTGTTAGGCCCCACTGAATTCGCTTGAGATTGAGGGGAGATTCAGTGGATTCCAGAAGTTCTTTTAACTCTTCGTCGTTTTCTTGCAATTTTGCAAGTTCTTGCAAACTAAATTCAGTAGCAAGAGCGAGAGAATCAACGCGCGATAAAGAATCGGCAACGACGTTTTCTGGGCCTGGCAAATACAAAATTTTTGTCGAGAATTGCGAAAGAAACGATAGCTGTCGAATTTGACGAGGCGATTTCTTATCAGTACGTTGCTGAAAAGCAAACGTAAGTGGTTAGTGATCTGTCACAAAAGTGAAGTCCCGAGCATCAAGAAAATACTTGAAGTACTTGGTGGCTTCAAAAAGAGCTGTTAGTTCTCGATCGTACGCGCTGTAATTACGTTGCGCTGGCGTGAACTTGCGTGAAAAGAAAGCAAGGGGTTTCCACGCGCCGTCGATCTTTTGCTCCAACGCGGCACCCATACCGACGTCGGATTCATCAGAGACTAATCTTGTTTCAGCTCCGTCTGAAGGGTGAAACAAGAGAGTAGCGTTTGCAATACTGTTTTTAACATCGTTAAATGCTTTTTCTGACTCAGGCGTCCAAGCAATTGGTCGCTTGTCGTTCTTTTTAGAGTCTTTGAGAAAGTCATTTAACGGTGCTTGAATCTGTGCAGCGTGTGGGATGTTGCGTCAATGAAAATTCGCGATCCCGAGGAAGCGTCTTAATTCTAATCTATTTTCCGGTTTGGGAAAATCGAGAATAGCACGAACTTTCTCTTCGGTTGGCTTGCAACCATTGCTGTTAATTAGATGTCCCAAAAATTCGATTTCTTCTTTTCCGAATTCGCATTTTGAGACGTTAATGAGCGCGCCTATGTCTTTAAGTCGACTACAAACTATGCGCAAGTGCTCTCCATGCTGTTCAGCATTGTCAGAGGCGATGAGAATATCATCAATGTAAGCAAATACGAAATCTAAATCGCCAAGAGCACGAAAAATGTGACGTTGAAACGTTTGACTTGCATTTTTCAAACCAAACGTCATACGCGTAAACTCGAATAATCCGAACGGTGTGATTACTGCCGTTTTTGGGATATCTTTTTCGGCTATACGTATTTGATTGTACGCTTTATACAAATCAATTTTTGAAAATATGCGTTTACCGTGTAAATTTGCTGAAAAGTTATGCAAATGCGGTACCGAAAAGTTATCGGGCTCCGTCATTGCATTTAATCTACGATAGTCGCCGCAGATACGCCATGTCTTGTCTTTTTTTACAGTCATGTGAACTGGACTTGCATACTTGCTTTCAGAAATACGACAATGACCAAGTTTTAAAAGACGTTTAAAATCAGCTTTTGCGATTTTTAATTTTTCCGGCGATAAACGACGCAGGCGTTCGGCTACAGGCCTACCATTGGTTACGATGTGGTGGACAATGTCCTCCTCATCGTTGCCTGTTTGTGGGAGAGGTTTTGGTTCTGCTTTGCCTGTGATTTCAGGGAAATCAGACAAAACTTTAGCGTACACGTCCGCGATTTCAACAACGTTAAATGAAAATGCTGCAACTTTTTTAACAACACCGCGGGTAAACGCATTTGTTTTTGGATCTATGAGCCTACTGTTTTTTAAATCGGGAAGTAAGCCATAGTGTTTCAGAAGATCGGCTCCTATAATTGGGTGCGATACATCTGCAACGCAAAAGTTCCACGTAATCGGTCGTATTCCGAGATGAAGAGTACGAAATTCGTTACCGTAAGTATCTATACTCGTGTTGTTTGCAGCAAAAAGTTTAAAAGAATTCGGATTTTTATCAGCCGGGTTTCCAGCGGGTAAAAGCGATATTTCCGCGCCCGTGTCGATCAAGAAAGTTTCTGCAGTCGTTTGATCGAAAACGTGAAGTCGCGAGGAAAGTTGTTGTTGTTGAGTAATGACTTCTGAGGCAGATAGTCATTGCCCATTTTCTGGGTTGTCTACCCATTTGCATGGCTTTTCGTTGGGGCCACGACAGAATTTCGCCTTCTTTCCGAATTTCTGGTGTGTCCAACACAAATCTTTGTTGCTATTGCGATTTTTGGAAGGAGCACGATCGCGACTTTTTGAGCGAAACGTTTTTTCGAGAGAATTAACTTTCGTCGCGAGATTCGCTAAATCTTTGCGAATTTGTTCAAGCGTACTTGTAAGATCATTCGTTTGCGGAACTGATTGCGCTGTTGATGCCGCGGAAACAAACTGAGGCGAGTTATACATAATTTCGTTAGCCAAATCAGCGGCTTTGGCTAAATCATCGTTGCTTTTGTAAGTGTTTGTAACTAATATGCCTCGAATTGTTGGCTGTAGATGATCTAAAAATATCGATTTGATTGCAGTTTCATCAAGCCGGTTATCTACGTTGAGACTACGTATTCTGTTAAGTATCAACGATGGCTTTCCCTCAGTTAGGACTTGTCCTTTTAACAGTTGACGTAAACGCGCTTCAGAAGAAGCTGAATACGCTGAAATCAGCCTTTCTTTTATTCTCACATACGGGTCTGCTATATTAGCATCGGTGACGATATCGCGACACGTTTGACCGATCTCATAATCGAGAGCACCTAAAACGTAATCTACTTTTGTCCTATCAACCGTTATATGCGCGTTACGGAACGAGGCTTCAATTTGTAGGAACCAGTAAGCTGGATCGTTTCGAAAGAACGGCGGAAGTTTCGGAACTCGCGTTGCTTCGATTTGCGGTTGTGGTGCAGGAATTTCTCGTTGTATCTGCCCCGCTTGAAGCTGACCTAACTGCTCTTGTAGCTGAGCAATTTGCGCTTGTGCCGCAGCAAGTGCAGCCGCGTCTCCCATTTTTGTGACGGAAAAATAAAACCTCACTTACGCTTACGAGCGTATTACAATGAAACTAGCTAAGCCTAGGTACGCCGCAGGCGTCTCACAATTTTCCTAGTGTACGCACGCAGGCGTCTCGCAAAAATGTTAAAAAACTAGGTTTCTAATTTTTATTTTAACGCGCTAAATTTTAACAATCTACTTATTTGTTCAAATATCGATTCACTTTGTTTCGATTCAATATGAAAAACTAAAAGATTCAGTTGTACGTTTTTTATTTTCAAAGAAAAAAGTTTTTAATTTAAAATTAAATTGTATCAGTGACAAAGATATCGAAATAGTCGATTTCTAAGTAAAAAGATATCTTATCTCTTTGAATTTCGAAAGAAAGCTTCTCGATTCTCGCTAAACGTAAATACGTTTTCGGTTACGCGAAGAAATTCGAGCTAACTTTGCGTGTACGTGACGTGTTCAAGGTCGCGGCTCGCGGATGTAAACAATTGATGCCCCTTATCCCGAGAATTCGACGAGTTATAACCTGACACTTGTTTGTTCGAGTTTTGCTCTCGATCATTTTTTTATTCGCACGCACGCAGTAAATACCTTAAAACAAAGATGATCAGCGATGTTGATTCACGATGTCCAGGATGCGAGCTGTCCTTGGCTCGCTGAAGACGATGTTGGTGGCATTGAATCGATGAAATCCTCCAAGAAAAATCGCGTTGACACCACGGCAATGCTGCGATGAAAACTGCGCTGTTGGCTGCGTCGAAACGGGCTGCAAAAGCACGTTGATCGGCTGGTGCCTTGATGATGACGGCTGCGGGACTTGGCGCGCTTACGCCTTGAAGATGAAGTCGATTTGCAAACCGGGCGTGCTCTCTCGCACACCGATGTTGAATGGAGAAATCCAGGAGACTGGCAGGCAAGCACTGTGTCAATGCCGATGTTGAGAAGTTTTTCTCAAAAGCTGCTCTCTTTTTGTTGAGAAGAGCGAGCAACGAGTGATAACTCGATGAGAATCGTCTTTCTTTGTGTGACGATGTTGGCTGGATTTTTGTCGATTTTTTTGAATCGATGAACCAGCCTGACGCTGCTAAACACACACTTTTTTTGACAGTCGGGTCACCAATATGGGTTGGAAGGTAGTGAAGTTGTCCACTTAGTTGATAGCAGGCCCACTCCTGCTGTGTTCAATGAGAAGGTGTACTCACATAATTAACACTTTGATTAATAGTAACAAAGGAATTTATTACAGATATAAAGAGTACAAGAGATGTGTAAAGTTTAAGCGTCGACACGTGATTGCCGCGCGAGAGTCACCATCTTCCCCTCTCGCCTTCTAGGCTTCCTCCTACTTCGCCGCTACTCCCACTCTAGCGCTTAGAGAGAGACAGAGTATCTATACCCCACAACTGGCTGGCACGTAACAACCGGGCCGATTTTAGCAGCTATTTCCTAATATGGTGATCACAGTACGTGTGCGCTAGAGGTGACCCATGTTTCGTGGTGTACGTTAGTGCCGTGTGCATTTTCGGGGGTCACGATCCGCTGGATTCTAGTCGTAGTTTACCCCCTAGAGATTCTTACTATCCTGTTCGTTACAAAGTCTATATATTAAGATTGCCATATCGGTTACTTGTGGTTTTGTTAGTTTTATAGCGTTTAAATATGTAAAATTGCATATGTAGTATAATTGATTGCTGTCGTTATTCACCTGGAGTACAATAGAGATTGTTTATGAGACATAGTTGCTATTTGTTTAATATTATTAAGATTGCGCTATTGCGAGTATTCTTAGGTGTTTGTGTTATAACAATCTTAACATATTTAGGGTATTTAACAATTTGATAATTCTTAGTTTTAGAGCTGGTTTACATGTGTGTTTTCGTATATAATTCTCTTCTGTAATTATTAATTCTTATATTGATATAGATCGGCTTGGAAGGTATTAGAACGTTGTTCTTATGTTTGTTGGTTTCCTGTTACTGGGCGTTGCCACGTATACATGTTTGAGTTTGTTCCTTGGTGTCGTACAATACCTGTCAGGAGCTAGGGATGTGTTTTCTTATGTTTTACCTCAAAACTGGTATAAGCTTTGCTCACTTCAAAGGGTTGATCGTTAGTGTATTGATATATTTATTGTAATTCTATTTGGTTGTTTCGCCTTACTGTTGCTATGCTTATAATCATCTTCATTATTCATTATCATCGATACTCCTCGCTGCGTGAATTGGACTTTCGCTTCTACTACAGCTAGTCCCATACGGTAGAGCTGATATATGCTACCTCTTACTGGTACGTTGTTAAATTCATAAAGACTGGCAAAGATATGCACAGTAGCGAAACCTATGGCACGAGTGGTAATAGTTAAAGTTATAGCCTTTGTTGTGTTGTAGGCTTCTAGTCTATGCATTGCTGATATCCCATCTTTTACTCCGGGGTACAGCTTCTTCTTCAGCTCTTCACTTAGAATAGCTTCAGTCTCCTTATTCTTCTCAACTCTCCTCGAGGGTAATGAAAGACACGATGACTACAGATGTAATTGAAAACTCTTTGAATACTTTATTATATCACGTTGCTTACTGTTGCGACTTGAAGATGGGTATCGAGAGTGAAGTAAAATACAGCCTTTTATTGTATTTGTTGACTTTATTTGTTGAATAAGATTCTTAAAATAATAACGAGAAGAAAAAAAAAGGCGCCTGCAACATTGAAATTATAGTAGTTTTATATATCATGTTGCATGGCGGTCGTTTACACGAGGGTTCTATAATCCCAACTTATTTGTTTTACTTTTACATACCTTTTGTTCTTGTTTCAGTAAAACGTTATGTGTTAATATAGAGTGATATTCTGACATTAATTTTGTTGTCTGACTGACGGTGTATTGCACAAGGTAATGACGATCGAGACGGATTCTCTTACAGCTTTCTTATTGTCTTTTGACACGTCCATTACTGACTGACTGACGGGTTTTGTCATTTTGTGTTCTGCGCATGTCGCTACACAACTTGAAGAGATTCTTAAGGCGCATTCACATTGCGCTTAGTGCTATCTTAAATCTAGTTTCCATGTATCATGGTTAAAGTAATTAATCTTAACACTCCTCCTTAATTACTTTACTTCGCAATTGTTTGAAGATTGTACATGACAAAGGTTTTGTTAAGATGTCGGCTATTTGTTCAGCGCTCTTCACATGCTTTAGAGTGATAGTTGATTCCAAATGTTCTTGAATAAACTTTCGTGAAATGTCAATATGTTTCTTTCCTTTAGTGATTTTCCCTTCATGGGTATTTTGTAACATAAAAATAGCTGATCTGTTATCAATATATAGGGTTGTAGGTTTACTTAAGTTTACAAAGCCTAACTCACTACCCAAACGTCTTATCCAGCAAATGTCATCGATAGATGATACTGCTGCTCGATATTCGGCTTCGGCTGTTGAATTTGCTACATGACGTTGCTTTTGTGTGTACCATACAATAGGACCACCCCTTAGAATAAGTATACCGCTCGTTGACTGTCCAGTCACTGAATCTCCTCCGTAGTCGGAGTCTGTATAAGCTATGACGTTATCGTCTCCGTTGAAGAAAATTCCAAAGTTTATTGTGCCTCTTAAATATTGAAAGACACGTTTCACCATTTTCCAATGACTCATCATGGGTTTACTCATCTGCCTACTAAGATAGTTTACCGCGAAACTAATATCTGGACGACTGATTGTAGCTAAATAAAGTAAACTACCTATGGCTTCACGATATGAGTTTAGTCCATCAAGAGGTTTGTCGTTTACAAGTTTTCCTTCGTCAGTTATCATACCACGTTCCATTGGTGTGGATACAGGATTTGAATATTCAAAATCAAATCTTTTGATAATTTTCTCAGTATACTGGAATTGATTTACAAAAATGCCATTTGATTTCACTTCAATATTCATACCTAAATATGACAGACGATTGCTTGTTGCAGTATCAAATGTTATTTCAAATTTTTGATTCACCCTTCTTAAAGTTTGGATCAGTTTAGATTCATCTTTTCCCACAATTATGCCGTCATCAACAAACAGAATCATAATGATGTCTTTTTCTTTATTGTAATAGACACACGGATCGTCATCAGTATTTTCAAATCCTAGAGTCTTTAAATACGATGAGATTTTCTCATTCCAATTTTTAGGCGATTGTTTTAGCCCATATATACTTTTAATAAGCTCACAAACGCGTCCCGAATTATCGTCAAATCCTTCTGGTTGATACATGTATATACTTTCTTCTAATTCACCATGCAAGAATGCTGTTCTGACATCGAAAGTCATTAGTTTCAATTTGTTTGACGCGGCGAGACTTAACACAAGTCGAATAGATGTATGTCGAGCAACGGGACTAAACGTTTCAAAATAATCTATGCCTTGTTCTTGTTCAAATCCTCGCGCTACTAGTCTAGCTTTCAAGGTGCCGTCGGACTTTTGACGTAAAACCCAACGACAGGATAAAGGTCTAACATCTTTCGGTAGGTCTACTAATTTCCATGTGTTCATTTTGACTAGAGACTTGCACTCATCGTGCATTGCTTTGTACCAATTTTTATCTTTCAAAGCTTCAGACACAGGTACATCTTCTACTCCACCTATCATTGCAAAGTTTTCTGAGCTGTTTATCCAGCCCATTTCATAATCATCAAACTTTCTAGGCATTCTTACTTTACTACGATTTCGTAAGTTTACACCCTCACTTTGATCTTCGATTTCGATTACTTCAGAGTTTTGACTCTCGTCCGAAGTATCGTTATCAGGTGTTTCGTAATCTGAGTCTACTGGCTCTATTTCATTATTTTTGTCTTCGTTTTCAGTCAAAGGTATCTGCATTTCAGTACCGCTTTGATTGGATTTAAATTTTTCATCAAAAATTACATTTTCAGAACTAATCACATCACTTTTATCATTGACATAAACTCTATAGCTTGGTGAATCCAAGTCATAACCCACGAATATACCTTTCATCGACTTTTTACCGATTTTTGTTTGTTTATGTTTTGGTATTAGAACGTAGCAGTCGCATCCAAAGGTTCTTAGCTTACTTATATCAATCGTGCGTCCGAACCACAGTTCAGCTGGTGTCTTTTCCTTTTGCGAACTTGTACCTGTCTGATTTATTGTAAATACTGCGTAATTTATTGCTTCGGCCCACAAATTTTCTTCTAAATCTTTAGCTTGTATTGCGGTTCTAGCTGCCTCGACAATTGTGCGCATTTCGCGTTCAATTCTACCATTTTGTTCTGGCGTGTATGTATTTGTTTTGCTATGAAACACTCCTAAATTGTCTAACAATTTCTTAGTGTCACAATTTTTGATTTCCGTACCATTGTCTGACCTTAAATTTTTAACCTTCCTGCCAAATTGATTTTGCACCAATCTTAAAAATGTGTCTAATTTATTAACTGCCTCGTCTTTTGTTTTAAGAAAATACACTGTTCGGTAGTGTGTAAAATCATCTTTTAGTAACAGAAAATACTTCGCTCCTCCTAGAAATCTATTGTCTATTTCGCCTAAGTCTACGTGTATCAGATCTAACGGTTGCGAGGCTACTTTGGTATTTTTGGGATGAGACACTCTGTGTTGCTTCCCGTAAGCACATCCTTCACAAACATAGTCTTCCCAGTCATCGATATATTTAACACCCCTTTTATCTAATATGTTTTTGACGTACTTGATATTTTGGTGCGCCATTCGTTCATGCCACTGTTTGATAGAGATACTAACTAGACAACTTGTTGAGTGGACTGTATCACTCTGTATGTTTTCTGACTTGTCCATGCGAAACATCATTTTAAATAAATTTCCTTCTCTATTTGCTATCGCTACGATCTCACTTTGGTCTTTGGTCATGAAAACGGAATTTTTGGCATCCGCGGTTTGGATATAACCTTTGTCTAAAATTTTTGTCACTGACACTAAATTGAAGGGCATCTTTGGTGTAAGTAATACATCCTTTAGTTCGATTTTACACCATTGTTCACCATCAAATGCTTCTAACTTAACGTTCCCCATACCGACACCTTCAATTTGGGTTGCATCACCAATTAAGACCATCACAGGCTTTTCGAGTTTTACATAATCATTCATCCACTCTACATGAGAAGTCATATGCTGTGTCGCAGCACAGTCTTGATACCATAATTTACTACAGTTTTGCTTAGAATTTATATTTTTCACATCCGCAGCTGATAGACCTATTGTTATGAATGCTCGTCTATCGTTTTTATTTTTTGTCGACTCTTCTTTATCAGATTTTTCGTTCTTTTCTTTGTTATTCCAACAGTCTTTTGCAAAATGACCCTTTTTCTTACATATATTACAGCCGTAGGTTTTCTTACAGTACTCTAAGTACTTTGCACATGGCTTACCCCGGCAATCTTTCTTCATATGACCTGACTTTCCACATTTGTGACATTCAATTTTCTGACTTGGCGGCTTATAATCTTTTCCTGTCTGTTTTGATATAAAAGCATTTCGAGAATTTTGACTTTCGTCTTTACTTTCATTTAACCTGTCTTCTTCTAAACGTAAGAACTCAAAAAGTTTGTTTAGATTTTTATCCATAGCACTCATACAATCCCAAGAAGTTCTCAAATGATATAGTTTTGGCGGTAACATATTTAGAATTCTCGACATGATCCAACTCTCTTTAATTTCCTCGCCTCCAGCTTTTAGTCTGTCGGCATATTGTTGGATTTTCATACAGTTTTCAATTACGGATTTACTTTCGTCGTATTTATAACTGAAGAATAATCTTTGCAAATTTTCAATGGTAATATCTGACTTTTTCTCATACAACGTTTCTAATTTTTCAAGCATCAACATCGCAGTCGTACAATTACAAATTTTCTTTGCTATATCACTCCTTACATTTAACCCTATTAGCGTTTGAGCTTCGATATCCTTCTTCAACCAGGCCTTGACGCTTGCGTCCGTGTTTGGTCCATGCGGTCTATTCTTAACGCCTGTTGCGACTTGAAATAGGTCCTTCGTTTTTAAGGTTAGATTCAGCTTGAACCTCCATGACTCGTAGTTCACTTCGCCCTGACTGTCTTGGGCAAGACTTTCCAGTTGCGATCTTACTGTATCCATGATTCGATTATATCCAGACTTTCCTTTCAACTCTCTTACATACCCTTGGTCATGTCTGGGCCCATAACCTGTTGCGACTTGAAGATGGGTATCGAGAGTGAAGTAAAATACAGCCTTTTATTGTATTTGTTGACTTTATTTGTTGAATAAGATTCTTGAAATAATAACGAGAAGAAAAAAAAAAGGCGCCTGCAACATTGAAATTATAATTTTTGAAAAACTGGTAAATTCGAAAAATTAACGACGGAGCCAGGAATCGAACCTGGTATCTAGCGATGCTTTACCGGAGCCTTACTCCACTAGACCACCTAGCCGCCCTGACTCTGATGTCGTTAATTCCTCTCATTACCAGTAAGTTCAAATTTGTTTTCTTGTGCTGTGATAGTATATGTGCATATAGAAAGTGTTCTTCCTCTTCGAGCACAATCGTAAGAATGTCTGTAAGTGTGTTTACATTTTGGTAACTTACGCTTCTTGGTGCGAAGCTCGTAAGACAGTCAATGACCGTCTGATATTAAATTGCGGATCATATAATATTGAAAATGCGGATATGCATCATCAATATTAATATTAATCACGAGGTAATTTTCATTTTGTGAAACGTATATAATTTTTGAAAAACTGGTAAATTCGAAAAATTAACGACGGAGCCAGGAATCGAACCTGGTATCTAGCGATGCTTTACCGGAGCCTTACTCCACTAGACCACCTAGCCGCCCTGACTCTGATGTCGTTAATTCCTCTCATTACCAGTAAGTTCAAATTTGTTTTCTTGTGCTGTGATAGTATATGTGAATATAGAAAGTGTTCTTCCTCTTCGAGCACAATCGTAAGAATGTCTGTAAGTGTGTTTACATTTTGATAACTTACGCTTCTTGGTGCGAAGCTCGTAAGACAGTCAATGACCGTCTGATATTAAATTGCGGATCATATAATATTGAAAATGCGGATATGCATCATCAATATTAATATTAATCACGAGGTAATTTTCATTTTGTGAAACGTATATAATTTTTGAAAAACTGGTAAATTCGAAAAATTAACGACGGAGCCAGGAATCGAACCTGGTATCTAGCGATGCTTTACCGGAGCCTTACTCCACTAGACCACCTAGCCGCCCTGACTCTGATGTCGTTAATTCCTCTCATTACCAGTAAGTTCAAATTTGTTTTCTTGTGCTGTGATAGTATATGTGAATATAGAAAGTGTTCTTCCTCTTCGAGCACAATCGTAAGAATGTCTGTAAGTGTCTTACGAGCTTCGCACCAAGAAGCGTAAGTTACCAAAATGTAAACACACTTACAGACATTCTTACGATTGTGCTCGAAGAGGAAGAACACTTTCTATATTCACATATACTATCACAGCACAAGAAAACAAATTTGAACTTACTGGTAATGAGAGGAATTAACGACATCAGAGTCAGGGCGGCTAGGTGGTCTAGTGGAGTAAGGCTCCGGTAAAGCATCGCTAGATACCAGGTTCGATTCCTGGCTCCGTCGTTAATTTTTCGAATTTACCAGTTTTTCAAAAATTATATACGTTTCACAAAATGAAAATTACCTCGTGATTAATATTAATATTGATGATGCATATCCGCATTTTCAATATTATATGATCCGCAATTTAATATCAGACGGTCATTGACTGTCTTACGAGCTTCGCACCAAGAAGCGTAAGTTATCAAAATGTAAACACACTTACAGACATTCTTACGATTGTGCTCGAAGAGGAAGAACACTTTCTATATTCACATATACTATCACAGCACAAGAAAACAAATTTGAACTTACTGGTAATGAGAGGAATTAACGACATCAGAGTCAGGGCGGCTAGGTGGTCTAGTGGAGTAAGGCTCCGGTAAAGCATCGCTAGATACCAGGTTCGATTCCTGGCTCCGTCGTTAATTTTTCGAATTTACCAGTTTTTCAAAAATTATATACGTTTCACAAAATGAAAATTACCTCGTGATTAATATTAATATTGATGATGCATATCCGCATTTTCAATATTATATGATCCGCAATTTAATATCAGACGGTCATTGACTGTCTTACGAGCTTCGCACCAAGAAGCGTAAGTTATCAAAATGTAAACACACTTACAGACATTCTTACGATTGTGCTCGAAGAGGAAGAACACTTTCTATATTCACATATACTATCACAGCACAAGAAAACAAATTTGAACTTACTGGTAATGAGAGGAATTAACGACATCAGAGTCAGGGCGGCTAGGTGGTCTAGTGGAGTAAGGCTCCGGTAAAGCATCGCTAGATACCAGGTTCGATTCCTGGCTCCGTCGTTAATTTTTCGAATTTACCAGTTTTTCAAAAATTATATACGTTTCACAAAATGAAAATTACCTCGTGATTAATATTAATATTGATGATGCATATCCGCATTTTCAATATTATATGATCCGCAATTTAATATCAGACGGTCATTGACTGTCTTACGAGCTTCGCACCAAGAAGCGTAAGTTACCAAAATGTAAACACACTTACAGACATTCTTACGATTGTGCTCGAAGAGGAAGAATACTTTCTATATTCACATTGAAATTATAGTAGTTTTATATATCATGTTGCATGGCGGTCGTTTACACGAGGGTTCTATAATCCCAACTTATTTGTTTTACTTTTACATACCTTTTGTTCTTGTTTCAGTAAAACGTTATGTGTTAATATAGAGTGATATTCTGACATTAATTTTGTTGTCTGACTGACGGTGTATTGCACAAGGTAATGACGATCGAGACGGATTCTCTTACAGCTTTCTTATTGTCTTTTGACACGTCCATTACTGACTGACTGACGGGTTTTGTCATTTTGTGTTCTGCGCATGTCGCTACACAACTTGAAGAGATTCTTAAGGCGCATTCACATTGCGCTTAGTGCTATCTTAAATCTAGTTTCCATGTATCATGGTTAAAGTAATTAATCTTAACACTTACACGTCATCCGGAAGTACTCGACTAAACTCGGCTTCCGCCGCGGTGACTCTCACGCCCTCTCACTCTCCACACAGTCTGCCAAACATGGCGTACACTCCCAGAGACCTGCGCACGCAGGCGCGGGAGATTCGAGTACGAGAACACTCACTCAACATGACCGTAGATTTTGGCGTTGGTATTTCTTGCGTGAAGGGTCCAGGTATCGCATACTCATGTTTGATTGACATATCCATGTGTATTTCGGGGATTACGGAGCAGTGTTTAGGTTTTGGTTGTTCTTGGTTCCAGGATATCTCTAAAGGTTTTAGTTCTGGCGGTGGTTTAGCTTGATTGTTAGGTGTTCCTTTGTATCCTGTATCTTCCTCTTGTTTTTATCCGGCTAAATGTAGGAGCAGGTTTGTCAGGGAATTCCATATGGCTCCAAGCATGTGAAAGCTGCATCTGTAGGAATTTTTCAGAGCATATCCGTGGATTATTGTGTCGATGAATTTGGTCATTTGGATGGTTACCCAGATTCCGATTCCTCCTGCGGTGAGGGTGCCGAAGCTTACGAACCAGCCCCACATTTTCGTCCATGTGTTCTTTGCTATTTTTTGCATTGTTTCTTCGGTTAGAAATTGCATGATAGATAATTGTTGGTTTGCTATAATTTGTCCTGATTTTCCTCTTACCGTGTCGTTTAATATTCCGGATCTTTCTGCTGGGAACATGATATGATCTCTTAGTCGTTCCAGGTCTTCTGGGCAGTAGATTCCACTGGTGGCTAGTTTATGGGGGGTTGATGTATATCCATGTTGGTGTAGCCAAAGGTTCGATTTTACCTGGTTTCACTGATTCGGTTAATTCTGGTAGTAGTTTATACCATTTCTTATCGAGGTTGAACATTACTGGGATGAAAGGGTTACATTCTATCTGTACTCCAGTTTTTAACAGCATACGGCTCTTTGGTGATACAAACATGCTGGCGTTTTCTCTGAGTACCGGTAATTCTAGGTAACAGTTCTTGGTCTTTCTGACTTTTACGTCGACTGGTATGCATTTGATCACGTGGATTACCTCCCCGGCTATTATTGCCATGTAGCCAGGTCTTTCATCAGTTGATGTGCGAAGTCGTCGGGCGTTAGGGCTGCGACTGTCAATAAGTTCCGTCAAACTTGTTGTTCCAGTTTGCATTTCTGCGAGAGTACGTCTCGGTATAAGGCTGACATCTGCATTCTCATGTGTCTTTCCACGTATACAAATTTTGAATTTACATAGCTGAAAATGTCTAGGTTGCTGGTTACTATGGTTTTTTTGTGAGTGAACGCGTTTTTAGTCGGTTCCTCGATGATAAGTAGTTTTGGATGTTCGGTTCGAATCAATTCGTACCCGCATAATTGTTGACATCCTTTCGTCGAAAAGGCGAAGGTTATATCTTGAGTGGTAACTGTATATTAGACCTGTCCGTAAGAAGGGCAAATTCTCAGAAAATGTTGACAGTTATGTTACCTTTTTGTCCAATTTTTTGGAATTCGATACAAGCATTTTTGGGCTAGATCGAACACATCTTTATTCTCTAAAAACGCGGGAAAGAGTCGAACGATCTAGCCCAAAAATGCTTGTATCGAATTCCAAAAAATTAGGCAAAAAGGTAACATAACTGTCAACATTTTCTGAGAATTTGCAATTTTTTAGCTGATAATTACGGCAGCGGTAAAAAAATGATTAAAAATCCAGAAAAACCAATGCTTTTCTTATGGAAAAAAGTAAGGCTTCCTAGGCGTGTGTAAATATGAAGGGAAAATTTTTTTTAAATTCGGACATTTTTTTTTGAATTGTTTCGAACCAATTTGGGGGGTAAGACCATTAAAATTTGATTTTGCCCTTCTTGAGGACAGGTCTACTGTATATACTACGTCATAGGTTTCGTCGATCTTTTTGATTTTTATGGCTCTACCATCGTACAAGACATCGTATCGGTTCAGTTGACAGGAGTCCTTTGGCAAGGTTTCCCAAAACGTGTTTCCTCCTTCATTGTCTATGCAGTTACCGTTGCTGAAGTCACATATTGTTTCAGATCGAAGTATAATTTTATTTCAATTAAGGTTTACCTTTGCAGTATACTCGGCTAGACTGATCTTTATGTATCCTTGGACTATCACGTCGCTCCACGTTCCATATTCGTCGGAGTATCGTATGCCTTCCCAGGTCCCGTCAAAATTTGTCGCTCCGCCACGCGATATGGTTTTTGTTGTGGTTCCATTTGGTTTTAATAAGGATATAACGCTATTAATTCCAAATCTCCATGATTTGTACAATTGCATTTGTATGTATTGTGACAGTTGACGGTGCAGGATAAATCAAAGGATAAGATTAACGTTTAATGAATGTCTTTATTTTTACAGGCTCTTGACAATTATTTTTTGTATACGCTCGCGTGTATGTTCGCTCTTATGCGTATCAGCCGACTGATTCACGCTTAGCAACCGTTTCTCGTCGCCCTCTCTCTCATTCTCATCACCCTCGCCCCACTCGCTCATTTTCCGCTCGCTCCGATCCGACCGACCAATGAGCGGTGCTCGCATTCCTTTCGCATTTCCGCACTCTCCCGCTCTCATGCGACACACACGGAACAATCCTCAACAGTATGCATTCTTCTTTTGATACGAAGTGTATATATTCAAGTTGCCCGTTGCTAGTCGCCGAAATATACGAATGCATTCCGCAGTGGAAGATTGATCGATGTATTTCTACTTTACATTGCGTGACTCGTGCTTCTGAGCAGTTGGTGCGTTGTAGGAGCTGCATTTTGATGGTGATAATTACAGGTTGTAGTTTCAGCAGGTCGCATGTTTCTACTTTGAGGAGAGATACCGTGGTCAGGTTCATCATTTTCGATCCGCAGTCGTAGGGGATTAGGGCCGTAGTCATCCAGATCAGTCGGGGTAGGATTTGTTAGATTTTGTGGATCGATTCAGTAAATAAATACTCTCTTTTATTTATTGTTATTTTTAGGTAAATAAAGTACTCGTATTATAAGGATGGCTCTGTTATAAGTAGATATTATATTGTATTATATATTACAGGTAGAATTACAAAAAGGAAGTGAGTGTGTTCGCTTCTAGTATGTTACGCGTAAGAGCTACATTCATTATAGCCAATCGTGGTCACGCGCTGAGGCGCCAATTTGAATATATTTCTCTGTTAGCGTCGTCTTATTTCTGACACTCCCACTACGACATAATATAGAAATTTGCTTATTTTAATACTTTTGTTACACATAATAAACCTTGGTTCATGTACTTATGCTTATGTCATCTCAGTCTTTTATAGCTTTGATTACTCCTATCGTTTCCTTTATTTTATGAAACTTTGGTTTGGCTAAAGCTTTTGTAAGTATATCAGCTTCTTGATTATCTGTGCTAACGTATTCTACTGTAAAGACCTTTTCTTCTAATTTTTCTCTAATGAAATGGTATTGTACATCGATATGTTTAGTTCTCTTATGAAATTCAGGGTTCTTAATGAGTTTGATTGCGCTCTTATTGTCTACGTACAGAATAGGTGTCTTAGTATAGTTACTGGTTAGTTCTGCGACTAGTTTTGTACTCCATATAATCTCTTTTACGGCTTGGCATGCCGCCATGTACTCTGATTCTGCTGTCGATAACGCAACCGACCTTTGCTTTCTAGACCCCCAGATTACAGGATTGTCGTTTAATTTCAGTATGTACCCAGTAGTAGATCGTCGAGTTTTCGAGTCACCTGCAAAGTCTGCGTCGCTGTAAGCACATAACTGATTATTCATAATACTAGTTTTAAACTTAATCCCGTGATTTACCGTCCCTTTTATATATTTCAGAATTCGTTTTACACATTGCCAGTGTATCTTCTTAGGATTTTCTGCATATTGGCTGACGATACTCGTAGCGTAGGCTATATCCGGCCTGGTTACCATTGCCAAAAACATCAAGCTGCCCACAGCTTCTCTGTAGGGAGCGTTTATGGGCATCCCATCATCTTCATTTTTGTATATGGACAAGTCTTGGTGTTGATCTATAGGTATCCCAACAGCATTCGCTTCATCCATGTGGAATCTCTTTAAGATTCTGTTCGTGTATTGTTGTTGATGCGCCAGGATTGATCCGTCCGGTAGTCGATCGATTTGTATTCCCAAGAAATAATCCAAGTTTCCTTCTTTGATTTCCAATTCTTCTTTCAGGCAGGTTAGAAATTCGTTTAGAATTGCATCGTCTTTCGCCGCTATTGCCCCATCATCCACGTAGATTGCCAATATTAGCTTACTATCTTTTCTGATAAACACGCATGGATCTGCCTCTGTGACCTTCATCTCGAATTTCCTTAGTATGGAGTTAAATTGTTTGTTCCAGCACCTGGAAGCCTGTTTTAGTCCATACAGACTCCTTTTTAGCATACATACTTTATTAGTACCATTTTCAAAACCATTTGGTTGTTCCATATAAATCTTTTCTTCTAAATTTCCGTAAAGAAATGCAGTTTTTACGTCAAATTGTCTCAGTTTCAGCTTCTGAGATGTTGCCAATGATAGAATAATTCTTATGGAGTCATACCTTACAACCGGGCTGAATGTCTCTGTGTAGTTCTGCCCTGCTTTCTGATTGCATCCCTTCACAACTAGTCGTGCTTTGTGTCTGTCAAGTTCTCCATTTGGTTTCAGTTTAGTTTTATAGATCCATCGATTCTTCAGGATTGTCGTATTTGGTGGAGGTGTGACTAATGTCCATGTCTTATTCTTGTTATGCGCTTCTATTTCCTCCGCCATAGCCTTTTTCCATTTTTTTGATTCTTTGCTAGCTATCGCTTCCTCATAATCAAAGGGCTCTCCGCAGTTAGCTAGAAACAGAGAATCAATTTCAAATTCGCCATACCTTTTCGGTGGTTGTAGATTCCCTCTGTTTCTCAAACGATATTGTTCAGTAGGTTCTTCTTGGGTTGCATTGTCGGGATCTTCGTAGCTTGAGGAGCCTGAATCGTGTTCAGATTCATCCTCATTCTCTCTCTCTTCGTTGTGTTCATCTTCTTCGTCTTCTCTGTTCTCTTCGTTTTCTTCGTCTTCTATGTTCTCTTCGTTTTCTTCGTCTTCTTTGTTCTCTTCGTTTTCTTCTGGATCTTTCATGTCTGTCAACTCCGACTGTTTTTCTGTTTGTTTGCTCTGTTCATCATTCGTAGGGCTCTTTTCATTTTTGAAGATCAAGTGTATGTGAGTTTCTATCTTTCTGGTCTTTGTGAAGTGTACTTTATATCCTTTTGTACATTCATCATAGCCTACAAATGTTCCTGGTTTTGCCTTGGCATCCCATTTTCTCCTCATTTCCTTGGGGATGTTGACGTAGACTTCTGTTCCAAATATTTTGAGAAATTTTATGTCCATTTCTTTGTCGAACCATAGCTCGTAAGGAGTTTTCTCTTCTGTTCTGCTTTTTCCTGTTCTGTTTAGTACAAAGACTGCGGTGTTGACCGCTTCCGCCCATAATGACTTTGGTAAACTTTTTCCTTGTAACATTGTTCTAGCTGCTTCGACTATTGTCCGGTTTTCTCTTTCTACTCTCCCGTTTTGTTGTGGACAGTATGCCACTGACTTTTCATGCTTAATTCCATGTTGGTTGAGCAATTCCGAGACCTGCTTGTTCACATACTCCAATCCATTGTCTGTTCTTAATGTATTCAACTCGCAGCCCGTTTCTTTCTTCATTCTCTCGATGAAATTCTTCAAACAATCCAACATTTCCGTCTTCCTTTTCAGAAAATATATCTTTCTGTAGTTCGAAAAATCATCTTTGAACAGAAGGAAATACTTTGATCCTCCCAGTGAGTCTTCTTCCATCGGTCCGCATAGATCTGAGTGAACCAGGTCTCCAATTTTCTTTGAAACGCTTTTACTTTCTTTCAGCGGTTGTCTATGTGATTTTCCCAGTGCACATTGGTCGCAAAATGGGTTTACTTTGTCCTTTATTTCTATTCCTTGTTTTTTTTAGCACTTGTCTGACATGTTGATAGTTTTGATGAGCCAGTCTTTCGTGCCATACTTGTATTTCGCTTTTTGTATTTCCTGCGACGTTGACTTCCTGACTCAAAAGATTTAATTTAGGTTCTATTACTTTGAAATCCATTTTATAAAGTTTTTCGATTCGTGAGCTAAGCGCTATTATTTCTTCGTTTCTCATCAGTGTGCATTTATTTCCATCTGATCTCATTGTGAGACCCTTGGATAATGCAGCGCTCATTGAGAATAGATTAAATTGTAATTTAGGTACATATAATACATTCGATAAGTACCTGCGCTTCCAGCTCTTTCCGTCGTACGCCTGTACGTCGATGTTGCCTTTTCCTTGTGCTTTTATTATTTCTCCATTTCCTGTCTTGATGCCAACTGGTTCCTTCAGCTCTTCGTAATCAGTCATCCACTCTTTTCTTCCGGTCATGTGGTTGCTCGCCCCCGAGTCAAATATCCAAGCGTCGCTTTCCACACTCTCCGACGGCAAGGATAATAGTTCTAGCCCGACTAAAGCATCGCCTCTTGGTGGATTTTTCTTTTTACCTCTCAGCCATGCAGGCCTTTCTTCCTCCGGCTTGTTGTATCAGCAATCTTGTTTCCAGTGGCCCGTTTTCTTGCATTTGTGGCACACCCCTGGTTTCTTGGATGTCTCTTTCTTTTCATCATCTCGCTTTTGTTTCTGAAGATTATAAGTTTTAGCAGCAAGAGCACTATTTTGCTCG
This sequence comes from Neodiprion virginianus, assembly GCF_021901495.1. NCBI lineage: Eukaryota > Metazoa > Arthropoda > Insecta > Hymenoptera > Diprionidae > Neodiprion > Neodiprion virginianus. The sequence continues at coordinate 19,699,173 of NC_060877.1, forward strand.
TCATGTAGCTTAGATCTCATTTCTTCTATCGCTAATCTTGATGCTAACTTCTCAATTGTTCTTTCTATTTCTGCAGTTGACTCCCATGCAGCTACAAAGTGATCGTATTGGTGCGGTAACGTCATTATTATTTTTGTTATTACCATACTATCTGATACTTTTTCTCCTACTGACTGTAATTTATGGCGTAAGTCCATTATTTTAGCTATGTGAGTCGATATATCATCTCCTGGCTCTTTGTTAAGATTGAACCATTTTTGTTGCATTAGATGTATGCTTGTTTGTGTTTTATTCTCATATATCTGATGCAGCTTATCCCACATCTCTTTTGACGAGGTGCAGTTTATTAAGTGTAACATGGTTTGCTCACCTGTATTCAGAACAATTATTTTTTGCCCTTTACCATCAAGTTTAGTCCAATTTCTAAGCTCCTTCACGTACTGTGCCTTGATTTCTGGCGGCGCTCCTTCTGCTGGAGTTCCTGGTTTTTCCGCTGTTCCGTTGACGACTTCCCATCCTTCATTACTCATAAGCATTACTTTGATCTGGAATTTCCACAGGTTCCAATCTTCTGCCTTTTCAAGCTTATTTATTTTGGTTTGTTCTTGATCCATTTTATCTTGGTCTTTTCTTCGCACTTCGCACGCGGCTGGCTAACCTCAAAAATGTCTCGTTGCGTTTTTCGACTTTTGCTTTGTATTTAGCACTTTTCTACTTTTAACCTTTTATCGCGAGCGTATCCTGGGCCCATAACCTGTTATTTTTAGGTAAATAAAGTACTCGTATTATAAGGATGGCTCTGTTATAAGTAGATATTATATTGTATTATATATTACAGGTAGAATTACAAAAAGGAAGTGAGTGTGTTCGCTTCTAGTATGTTACGCGTAAGAGCTACATTCATTATAGCCAATCGTGGTCACGCGCTGAGGCGCCAATTTGAATATATTTCTCTGTTAGCGTCGTCTTATTTCTGACATTTATTATTTATAAAGAACAATTTAATTAGTCAATAACTTTGACGGTAAACTCATTTAATAAAGACTACATTGTGTCATGAGAGTCGACGACGAACAAGAAGGAGCAGCAGCAGTACAGACTCTCTCATCGATTCTCAATCACACTAATACTAATACGCGCCGTATGCGCCTTACCTCTACTGCGCATACTGGGCTCTATAGTAATACATAGTACATAGTACGCATATATATAGTATTCTGAAATTACATTCTCAACACGCCTCCTTAATTTCAGAATACCAATTTACTTGACTTTTAATAGAAATTTAGACCTTCTCTGAAGAATTCAAATTTACTTTTACCCAATGCTTTAGTTAATAAGTCTGCACAATTTTCATCTGATTCTAATTTAATAATATCAATAATTCCAGCAATATAATTTTCATTAACAAAATGATAATGTACTTCAATGTATTTAGATTTCTTTGTGAAATTTCCTAAATGACTAATATCAACTGCCCCCAAGTTATCTTCGTAAATTTTTATAGGTTCTACAACTTTTAATTCAAAATCATTTTCAAATAAATTCTTTAAGCTTAGAACTTCACTCACTACTTCAGAAAGTGCTACATACTCTGCATGAGTTGATGATTTAGTTACACCACTCTGTTTCTTAGTTTTCCAATCTATTACATTTCCAAAAAAGTTTATTATATACCCAGTTGTAGACCTTCTATCTATATGATCACCTGCCCAATCAGCATCAACATAACATTCTATTATTTCATTGCTTAAATTTCTATCAAAGTTCAATTTTGAATCTTTAGTATAAAATAAATATTTCAAAATTTTTAATGCGTACTTGTAGTAACTATTATCATAACAGTTTTGGAATCTACTTAAGTAATTAACGCTGTAACAAATATCAGGTCTAGTACCATAACTAATATACAGTAATTCTCCAATTAAATTTCTATACTTAATGTTTTCACAAGAATTGATTGCTGGATTACATTTCAAATATCCTTCCATTGGGGTTGTAAGATCTCCTATTTCGAACCGCTGTAAACACAAGTATCAGTGATCCCCTCATTTTGGGAGGGATCACGGTTGACACCCATTTTGGAAATGGAGTGGGGAAGCCGGCGCCCCACTCCAAACTCAAAATCGAGATCCAGTGGTGGAGAAGTTAACCCGATCTCGCTCTCTTAACCCCGGGACGTCAACGCAACCGGTTGAAGGAAAATACTCCAGCAAGGCCCTGGAGGACTGACAGCCCCAAAACGAGACGATCATCGACTCGGCGGAATCCCGTCATCGCTAGAAACCTCCGGTCCCGGGGAGAGAGCCACCGAGGGACTGACCATACCGACCATTAATACGATAAGTCAAATCCACTTCAAAAATAGCTTGAATTGTTAACGCATAGGTGACGTCTCGTCAAAGTTGAGAAAAATCGACCGCCAATTCTTTACAATCTGTTTTGAGATGATACGAATGGATGGAATGTGTGTGTATGTGTGTATGTGTGGTATTTATTGTTAATCCATGACAAATTTCCAAAAGTAAAATTCTACAAATTGGTATAATCACTTTTTATATGATACGAATGGATGAATGTGTGTGCGTATGTGTGGCAGTTATGGTTAATAAATGAAAAAGAAAGCAAGTAAAATTCTACAAATTGGTATTTATTGTTAACAAATAAAAAGAAAGAAAAATAAAGTCTTACAGGGTGTTATACAGTTTTCCATTTTTCAAATTATATTTCTCAGCTAATGATTCAATATAGTTTTCTTGACTCAAGGTCATTTTTCCATTTTTCTGATCATAATCTATATCTATACCTAAATAGTGTTTAACAATGCCTAAGTCCTTAATTTTGAAACGGTAAACCAATGATTTCTTAATGATATCTAGATTCTTTTGATTCTTACAACAGATTAACATATCATCAACAAAGATGAATATATAAATTTTATCATTACCAACTTTCACAGTATATAAACTGTTGAGGACTCGGGACTGACGGGTTTATATAAATGAAGTACACGAGAAATAAGGTATAAAATAGTAGGATAGCGAGAGCGTGTGTTTAGGAGCGTGTCTGCTCTGTGGCCCGTGTCCACAAGTACTGACTCAGCGGTCGTCTACGACTCTATACAAACACCATAGATGGCGCGACCTAAAGGCACGTTTTCACAACATCCTTCCTTTTTTATTAAAGATCCATATTTTATAATATTACACATTTATGTAATGGATTACGATAGAAGGATTTACATAGGTGAATTACATTAATCAATGCCAAAGCGTTTTGTCGGTTGTCTGTTGCGACTTGATTTACGTACATTTTCGTTCGTATTAGACCTAATCGGCAATACTTGTTGAACAGCTGTTGACTGCATTTCGGAACATTGATTACTGTTCGCTTCTTGGTTTACAGATATATTATTAGCATTTTGATTTGTTACACGCAAGGATACATTATTTTCAGGATTTACATTGTTACGTGATTGAGATACCTGAGTTAATTCGCACGGTAGGATAACTGGATCCTTGTTACGTGAGTTCACCTTTTCGATGTAAGGTGCTGGAATCAAAAGCCATCTATTACGCTTTACAATACTTCCACTCGTGGTTCTAACCATGTATGCATTAGGACTATCACATATCTCCGTGATTTCAGCGTAGCGTCGCATATCAATAACCCAAACTTTGTCTTTTACAGATAATTTAGATAAATTTGTCACGCGATGACGCTTATTATAATAATATTCCTGCTTATCTTTTCTCTCTTTTTCTTTAATTGAGATTTTTTTATGATCAATAAAAGTACCTAATTGTTTCGGATGCATAGGAACAATCGATCTGATTTTACGCGAAAACATTAATTCCGCAGGTGAATAACCGTTTTCAAGTGGAGATGTTCTATACGCTTGTAAACCTAAATAGACATCATCCGATTCTGCGATTATCTTTTTTGCGATCTTTACTGCGGACTCAACTTCACCATTACTTTGAGAATATTTCGGCGAGCTAGTTACATGAATTATATCTAATTTTTTACAAAATTGTAGAAACTTTTTCGAGAACTGAGTTCCGCCGTCGCTTCGTATACATTCAGGATTACCATACCTACTGAATAACTCTTTACATTTTTCAATTGTATTTTCTTCAGTCAAAGAAGGCATTTCTGATATTTCGAAAAAGCGAGAATAATAATCGGTGGTAATCCTATACCATTTTTTCAGCTTAAAAAAATCAATTCCGATTTTTTGCCAAGGTCTGTCCGGAAAACTTTCTTTTACAAATGGTTCTTTTACATTGCTTCTATTTTCTATACATTTTGGACAGCATTCAATGAGATTTTTTAATTGTGTGCCTAGTCCCAGCCACCAGATTGACTGTTTAGCTCTATCACGACATTTACTTATTCCCAAGTGTCCTTCATGCAATTTATTTAAAATCTCAAGTTGCAGAGAAGGTGGAATTACTAATCTGTCATTATATAGCAACAAATCTTGTACATATGAAAAACTTTCTTTAAGTTGAAAATAAGGAAATAAACCGTCTGGTAACTGAGTCTTCTCTGGCCACTTATTTAAACAATAGTCAATTATTTTTGAACAAATAAAATCAGTTTTTTGTTCTTCGCCTATTTTTTGTAAGTAAATTTGTTGTACAGGTAAACTTTTGATAATGAGATTTACATAAGCATCGGCTTCGTCGCAAAGGTCATATTTTGTATTACATTCCAATGGATAACGTGAAAGTGTATTCGCTAATACTAATTGTTTTCCCGGTACATGAACAATTTTATAATTATAACGCATAAGACGCATTCGAATTCTTTGCAAACGAGGAGTTATTTCGTCCAAAGGTTTTGTTTTTAAAATTTGCAGGAGCGGTTTATGATCCGTCTCCAAAGTTACCTCTATGCCTGTTATGTAATCTTTAAATTTATCTGAGGCAGCTGAGAGCGCCAAAGCTTCTTTTTCAATTTGGCTGTATTTACGTTCTGTTGACGTTAGCGTTCTCGATACATATGCCACGATTTCGCGCGCTCCGTCTTTATTTTGCTGCATAAGTGCGGCTCCGAGACCGTAACTTGACGCGTCAGCTTGAATGATTACATCTTTTTCATAATCGAAGTGAGCTAAAACCGGTGCTTTTAATAATGCAGATTTTAAGCTTTGAAAAGCTTTCTTTTGTGATTCACCCCATACAAATTCAGTATCACTTTTTAACAATGCGGTAAGCGGCTCTAATAGCATCGATTTGTTGGGAACGAACTTGGCTACAAAATTAATTGTACCTAGAAATTGCTGTAAGCTTTTAACATCGTTCGGTTCTGGAAGTTTGCTTATGGCTTCTAATCTTTCAGGTAATATTTCTATACCTTTCTGAGATATTCGGTGGCCTAAAAAATCAATTACAGTGACACCGAAACAGCATTTAGATTTATTGGCGATGACGCCTTCGTTATCTAACCGTTCCAGCACAGTTCTCAATAGTTGATCGTGCTCATCTATCGTTTCCGCAAAAATCATAACGTCGTCAACTTGACAGATGACATTTGCTAAAACGGCAAATAATTTCGCGAACATTTCCGAAAAATAATCTGACGCGCAATTTATACCAAATGGCAAACGCTTACTTTTGAATCTACCGAAAGGGGTAATAAAAGTAGTTAGAGCTTGACTTTCCTCGGATAATTCGACTTGATTATACCCGGAATTTGCATCTAGCTTTGAGAAAAATTTCGCACCTTTTATTCTAGCTAAGGGTACATCAACCTTTAAAATTGGATAAACACTGCGTTTGACACTATCATTTAAAATCGTATAATCTCCGCAAACTCTAATACCGTTACCTTTTGGCGCGCATACAATTGGACTACACCATTCCGTCGGTTCGTTTACTGGAGCTATAATGCCTTTTTTTTGCATATCGATCAAATTTTCTTTTAATTTTTTCATCAAAGGAATAGGTACAACGCGAGGAGTCGTTTGAGCGTGCGGCTTAATATTTTCTTTTAATGGTATAGTTAACTTACGTTTAAATTTTCCTAAGCCATTAAAAACGTTTGGATACTCTTTTATCGGATCAAATTTACAATACGACTTTTCCGCAATTTTTTTAATTTCCAAAGCATTAACAAATTTTACTAAATTGAATTGTTCAATGTCTGGCTTGCCTAATAAAAATCGATCTAATCCTTTAATTACATAAGCTTTTACATTTTCTACAACGTTTGCTTTTTTTAACTTCAAGTACACACAACCCATGACTGACATTTTTTTACCATCCGCGCTGTAAATAACTTGTTTAGTATTTTGGATTTTACTATGAAATTCACGCTCTGCAAATTTAAATGGAATACAAGAAACATCTGCGCACGTATCTATATTAAACGTAACGTTTTTACCAAGATTTAAAACCTTGAACTCTGTTGGGATTTGTGCTCTGTGTCGGAATTAATTATGAGCGGGATAGTATTGTGAACGGAGAGATTAATCAGCACACACGTTGAGTTTTAGCGAGTACGGAGGAGGAGATATATTTACAGAGAGAGCCAACGGCCCAATACAAAAGTCACTAGGTCTAACCTAGTTAGTCATTACTAGTTAGATGTTCTCCATTTCAACATCCCCACTAGAACATATACTTTTACTTGAGACCCATTTGACAATTACAAAAATTTTGCTTGTGACAGGTATAGTACGTAGTCATCCATTTTTGGTGGCTTTCGCTGTCGTTGTGGTCTCTTCAAATCCCCACCGATATCTGATCGTGTAGTTTCTATTGAGGGCAAGTTTTCTGCCGTAGGTTCTTCTGTTGTAGAGTCTTCCGTTGCAAAATCTTCTGTAGTAGAATCTTCTGTTCTAGGATCTTCCGATGCAGATGCTGATTCATAATCAAACTCAGTCCCCACTTCATCAGCTTCACTCTCTTCTTCTCTGTCCTCTTGATCTGAAGACTCAAGCATAAGTGGTAATGGAGTAGTTTGATTTTCAGTGAACGTCATTGTGCGGGTTGGTGTTGGGTTTTCTATGAAGGTGACGTTTCGACTTTTTACAAGTTTGTTAGAGTTCGGTCGAATGAATCGATAACCCTTGGTTCCCTCACAGTAACCAACAAAGATCAGCTCTTCTGACTTAGCATCCCACTTACGACGTTTTTGTTTAGGTACATGTACCATAGCCTTACAACCAAAGATTCTCAAATGTTTTAGATTAGGTTTGTTTCCTGACCATACCTCTTCCGGAGTTTTTCGTAGATCCTGTAGTCCCCTGGTTGGCGATCGATTGATGATATATGCTGCCGTTGAAACTGCTTCAGCCCAGAACTGAGTTTCCAATCCAGCGTCGAATATCATGCATCTCGCCCTCTCTACTATGGTCCGATTCTTTCTCTCTGCTACCCCATTCTGTTCCGGAGTGTAAGGGTTTGTGGTTTGGTGTTGGATTCCAGCCTTCTGCAATAAGCTAAGTAGCTCATTGTTACAATACTCTTTACCATTATCAGTTCTTAAAGTTTTTATCCTTTTTCCAGTTTGATTTTCAACAAGATTTTTAAAGTTTGCGAATGTTTGTGCTACCTGAGTCTTGCTTTTTAGGAAATATACGTAGAGCCTACGTGAAAAATCGTCGATCAACGTGAGAAAGTATTTGGCTCCAGCGAACGATTCAGTTTCCATAGGCCCACATAAATCCGAATGTACCAACTCCAATATTTGTGTCGCACGTGTTTCAGAGTCTGTAAAAGGTAGTTTGCTTTGTTTACCTTTTAAACATGTGATGCAGGTGCGGTTGTCTTTGTTGTTATTGAAATCAACTCCTGTAACAAAACCATTTTTCATTTTGTTAAGATCATTGAAGTTGATATGACCCAGCCTTCGATGCCACAGATCGTTGTCTCCGCTGACAGAAGCCATTAGACCAAGGCTTTTATGTACATCCAGCTTGTACATGTTGTCCACCAACGTTGCAGTTGCTACTAAGTCCGCTCCGTCAAGTATTCGACAGCCCCTTGCGTCGAACTCCACCTGATAGCCTTTCTGTACGATTCGACTTACAGACAATAAGTTAGTAGACAGGTTCGGTACATGTAGAACTTCTTTGATCTCTATTGTTTCAACATCTCCGTTCAGGCTTAATTGAACTTCAACATTACCTTTCTCAGTTACTTGCAGTTTAGAGTCATTTGCTACGACGATTTCCTTAATCTGCGAGTCGCCTGTGCTCTTAAACCAATCTCCTCGCATAGTCATGTGCATGGACGCACCTGAATCGACAAACCAATCCTCGGGGTTAGCTTTGCCAGTTGAAAATCCAGCGCATAGGCCAACTTGTGATTTTTTCGATTTGTTATCCACTTGTTTACCTTCTGTTTTCTTGTTTTCGACTTGCTTGTCATTCTTTTGAGGGCACTCAGTGGATTTGTGCCCATATTGATTACACCCGAAACAACGCGGTCCCTTCTTTTGAGTATTTTTTTTTTTGAAATTCTTACTGTAGAAGGCACTTTCAGTGGTCGAGTTGGTTGATTTCACATCTTGCAATAGTTTTGTTTTGATAGCATCTCCTGTGATCCTGGTGCCGGAGCTTTCTATGCCCATGATCATTGGTTTATATTCATCCGGTAAACCCGCTAATAAAAACGTGCCAATCCACTCATCACTAACCTCGAATCCAATGCCAGTCAATTTGTGAGCAGTACTGACTACTTGATTCACGTATTCTTCCACGGTTTCACAGTTTTCAAGACGACACGTTACTAGTGTCCGTAGTAATCCTACTCTTCTTGTCAGTCCAGAGTCCTCGAATGCCGCTTTCAATTCATCCCACACTTCTTTGGCTGTCGTCGCGTTTTGAATATGTACGTAGTTTACAGGTTCGATCATCAGAATGATTTTTGACTTTGCTTTCATAATTTTCTTTGCATCAGTCTCTTCACCTGTTACACATTCCCATAATTCTTCGTGTTGCAGATATGTCTGAACCGCGAACTGCCATGTGTTATAATTGTCGCGTCCCGACAACTTTTCTATCGATGCACCGAAGCTTGCTGACGCCATCTTGGACGCGTGGAAATTAGGTTATCTTAGATTATTCTCTTTCACTTTCTGCTTTCACTCTATCACAACTAATATACTCTGCACTGGGCCCATAACCTGTTGGGATTTGTGCTCTGTGTCGGAATTAATTATGAGCGGGATAGTATTGTGAACGGAGAGATTAATCAGCACACACGTTGAGTTTTAGCGAGTACGGAGGAGGAGATATATTTATAGAGAGAGCCAACGGCCCAATACAAAAGTCACTAGGTCTAACCTAGTTAGTCATTACTAGTTAGATGTTCTCCATTTCAACAAACTCTGCTGTGTAATCGCGAGAATTGTTTTGTTTACGTTTCACTGCTCCGATGAAGTGTGCGTTGAAAACATCTTCGCTCGTGTCGTCTTCTTCGGGATCCGCACCGTGTATGGCGTTGATCGACTTGCTCCGACACACCTTGTCCCAATGGTTCTTCTTCCCGCAGTTTCGACAAGTTGAGTTGAGTGCAGGGCACTTCTTCGAATGATGTTTTCGTAAACCGCAGCGAGAGCAATTTTCGCTTTTCGCTGTATCTCCATGTTTTTCGTTACTTTTTTTAACACTAGGCTTCTTTTTTGTAATACGATTCACTTCACTTTTTTCTGGGCTCTTTGAGCGCAAAACTTTATTTTGCTTTTCTTGCATCTCCGCTTGTCGCACTAACGTAATTGCATTTTCTAGCGTGAGATTTGGAGTGAGCTGTAATCGTTCAGAAGCTCTAGCATCTTTTATCCCAATGACGATGCGATCACGAATAAGATCATCTTTTAATGTTTCATATTCACATTTTTCAGCTAACGCGTGCAAAGCCGTAATAAAAGAGTCAACACTTTCAGATTCTTCTTGGAATCTCGAGTTAAACTTGTATCTCTCAAATATAACGTTCTTTTTTGGAGAAAAATACTCGTCAAATTTTTTCTTAACCTCACTGTAAAGAGTTTCATTCACGAGGTTAGGAAATATACGTAATAAGATATCTTCGGCTTCTTCGCCCATTGTGTAGCATAGCAAATCAACTTTTTCTTTTTCTGACTTATTTGTCAGGCCAGCCACAGATAAATATCTCTCAAAACGTTTAATCCAAACCGGCCATGCCTCTGGTTTAGTAAACTCAAATTCTCGGGGAGAATTAACGTTAGACGTAGTATTTGAAGCTTCGTTAGCCGTCTGCGTCGCACCACTTGATGTTTGTGGACCATTCGTCATCTTGTTCTCCTTTTTTTTTTTGCACGGAAACAGTTACACGATAAAGGAATGTGCGCTAACCTTACACTTTTTTATCTCGTTGAAGTTCAGTTTAAATACCGACTTCTGACACCATGTTGAGGACTCGGGACTGACGGGTTTATATAAATGAAGTACACGAGAAATAAGGTATAAAATAGTAGGATAGCGAGAGCGTGTGTTTAGGAGCGTGTCTGCTCTGTGGCCCGTGTCCACAAGTACTGACTCAGCGGTCGTCTACGACTCTATACAAACACCATAGAAGGCGCGACCTAAAGGCACGTTTTCACAACATAAACAATAATCAAATTTACTGCGCTTAAATCCTATTTTTATCAAAAATTCATGTAAGCATTGATACCAAGCTCTGGGACTTTCTCTTAAACCATACAATGCTTTTATTAATTTGCATACCCTATCAGTACCATCTTCATAACCTTCTGGTTGTTTTACATAAACTTCAGAAATAACTTTACCATTTAGAAATGCTGATTCAACAGCCATTTGATTTATAATAAGATTAAATTTCACACAATAATTCAATAATGCCTTTAAAGTTTGCATTTTTGCTACTGGAGAGTATAAATAACTGTTCTTTCTGTTGAAATCCCCTAGCTACTAGTCTTGCTTTGAAAGAATTATCATGTTTTCTAGTGTAAATCCATTTTAAGTCAATAATTTTCTTATTTTTTGGTTTTTCAACAAGTTCCCAAGTATTATTTTTATATAAACATTCTATTTCATGGTTCATAGCCTTTTTCCATTCATCTCTCTCATAAAAATTTATAGCTGCATCATAATTTTCTGGACTTGTTGCATTTACATAATTTACATAAATAAAAGTTGTATTTGCTTCAGACTGGTAAAATTGAGTTTGCTTTTTCGGTTTTGCTAATCTTCGCAATTTGTCTGGTGTAATACTACTAATTTTTTCTGGAGTTTTCTCATCTTTTATTCTATTTTCAATTATTCTTTCATCAAAACTTTCTGTTGAATTAATAGCCTGTTTGGTTGTGCAAATTTGTGTGAGGGATGGATTGGAGGATAATAAAATAGTCGATTTTATTTATTGAACAAGATGGCTGCGTAACACGCTTTTATTTCGTTTAAGAGTACAGAGACTTGTTCTTGTATAAGCGATCAGAGCGACACTGACACGTCGACCGTGTGCTTTCACGCGGACGCTTCGCTTCTCACGAACGGTTCCGATGTTGCACGAACGCCCATTCACATCAGCGCGTGCGCGCGTTCACATCAGCAAACTCTCGATGCTCGAAAAACATTCATACCAACACTACCGCCGTTTGGGTGCATTATATTTTGCTTATGCTAAGACTCGCTCTCAACTCCTTGAAACGCCTCTTGGGTAGCGCTTTTGTAAGGATATCGGCACACTGTACCTCGCTAGGCACGTATTGCACGCAAATATCGTTACTTTCGTACTTTTCTCGAATATAATGATACCTAATATCTATATGCTTCGTCCGCTTGTGGTATTCCGGATTTTTCACAAGACGGATAGCGGTTTGGTTATCTACGTAAAGCTTTGTAGCCTCGACGCACGAGTGCCCGAGATCTCTCAATAGCTTTCTAAGCCACATGGCTTCTCTCGTGGCCGCGGATGCCGCGACATACTCAGCTTCCGTCGTACTGAGTATTACGAGTTTCTGTCTCTGCGAAGAATACGTAATTGGTCCGTTTGACAAGTAGAATACGTAGCCCGTCGTCGATCTCCTTGACTCTACGTTACTCGCAAAATCCGCATCTGAGTACCCGACCAAACCCGAGTCTCTACCGCCGCTTCGATACTCTATCCCCAATTTGACCGTACCGTTTATGTACGCGATTATTCGCTTTACCGCGCGCCAATGAGACTCGTTGTGATTATTCGTGATTCTACTCGCTGCATTCACCGTGAATGCGATGTCTGGTCTCGATACTATTGCAAGAAACATCAATGAGCCGATCGCTTCTCTGTACGGTACATTGACTACCTCGTCGCTCTTTTCCTCGTTTGGCAAAAGAGTCGCGTGCGGATCTGCCGGCATCCCGACCGGTTTTGATTTTGTCATTTCAAATCTTTCAACAACCTTACGCGTGTACGTTTCTTGATGAATCAAGATCGTCTTTTCGTCTCGATTTCTTTTTATTTGCAACCCGACAAAAATCTTCGCGTCTCCTTTCGTGATATTAAACGACTTGTCTAATTCGCTTGATATTGTCTCTAGAGTGTTCATTGACTTGGCTGCAAGTAAACCGTCGTCCACGAAAAGCGCGAGGTACACTTTTACGTTCTCGAATTTCCCGACAAAAACACAGTGATCCGCTTCACATGCTTCGAACTCGTATCGACTAAAAAAATCGACGAACTTTTTGTTCCAACATTGCGGGGCCTGTTTGAGGCCATAGAGCGACTTTATCAACTTGCACACAACACTTTTCTTCTTCACGTTGAGCCCCTCAGGAATCTCCATGAGGATGTCCTCGTCCAGCTCACCGTAGAGGAAAGCAGTCTGAACGTCGAACTGCAAAAGTTCCAGGTCCTCTTCTGCGACGATCGCCAGCAGCGCTCGAAACGAATCGTAGCGGACCACCGATGCGAATGTCTCGGTGAAATCGATGCCCTCTCTTTGCATGAATTCCCTCGCACAAAGTCTCGCTTTGAACCTTTTCGTTCTCTTCTCTAGATCCTCTTTGATACGAAACACCCATTTCGAATCGATAAGTCATTGATTCGGTGTTCTCGGAACGAGTGTCCACGTATCGTTTTCCGAGTGTGCTTGAAGCTCTTCCCGAACAGCACGTGCCCACTGCGCGGCATCTTTGCTGCTCATAGCTTCTTTGTACGTTTCTGGGACATGATACTCGTCAATATTCGCGTACCTTGCTGGAGCTCGAAGATTTTCACGATTCCTCAGAACTCGTGGCCCTTGTCCAGCCCCTGGTTGCTGCTCGGTTTGGTTCGGAACCTCGATGACCTCTTCCTCTGACTCGTTGGAACTTTCGGCCTCTTCTTGTTCCTCTTCTCGTATGACAGGGTTTTCTCGTCCCTTTAGCACGATTACGTCCTCGTCTTTATGCTCTTCCATCGTCTCTTGCTTTCCAGCACTCTCGTTGGACGTCACGTCACGGGACACGCCGACTTTCTTCGTTCCCGGATCGTAAACCCGATAGTTTGACGAATCCTGCTCGTAGCCGACGAATACCTTCGCTTTTGCACGCGCGTCGAGTTTCTTCGTGAACTGCTTCGGTATATGTGCAAAAACCTGGGACCCGAATATCCGCAAATGCCCGAGACCGGGCTTCTTTCCGACCCACAGCTCGTAGGGCGTCGCAGTCTTCTTCGACGATGCCGATCGATTCATCACGTACACTGCCGTATTGATCGCTTCAGCCCACAGAAACAATGGTGGTCCCTTGGCGTGAAGCATTGATCGCGCACTTTCGACGATCGTTCGGTTGTCCCGTTCTGCACGACCGTTCTGCTCCGGCGTTTACGGAGCAGTATTTTCCTCCTTAATACCGTTTGAAGTCAAAAACTCGTGCATTTTCTCGTTCACAAATTCGCGACCGTTATCAGAGCGAAGCACTTTCATTTTGTTTCCGAATTCATTCTCAACAAGCTTCGCGTACTCGACAAACTTCTCAAACACGTCCGATTTGTGCTTGATGAAGTACACGTGCCGATAACCAGTCGAGTCGTCTTTGAAAGTTAAGAAGAAGCGCGCGCCACCTATCGAGTCAACCGACATCGGCCCGCACACGTCGGTGTGAACCTTCTCGCCCAGCTTTGTCTCGACCACGTCGATGCTTTTCTTGAACGGTAGACGGTGGGATTTTCCCAGCTGACAGGCCTCGCAAAAGAAATCTTTCTCATCTGTCATGGACACGCCTTTGACTAATCCCCTGTTGACTAGATCGCGCACCGCACTTTTTCCCACATGTCCCAGACGTTCGTGCCACACACCAAAACTCGCGACTGTCGCGTTTGCCTCATTTCCCGACAGAAAAACTCGAAACAGCATACGATGTATTCGATTTCCTTGTTTAATTCCCGATGCAAATATCGTACCGTTTTTCTCGAGATTCACGCGACCCTTTTCGAACACGACTCGATAGCCTTTTTCCGCGCACGCCCCTAGTGAGAACAAATTTTTCTTTAGTTTCGGCACGAAAAGAACATTTTCGATTTTTGATTTTTGCCAAACACCGTTTACGAATTTCTCGATTGACACTGTACCTCTGCCCACGACCTCGCATTCTTCGTTGTCGCCAAGCAGTACAGTGCCACCTTGCGGATCCCCACGATACTCGTTGAGCCACTCGCGACGAAACGTCATGTGCGCCGACGCTCCGCTATCGGTAAGCCAGATGTCTTCCTGATCAGTCTCTTGCACCGCTCTTACCGACTCACATGGCGAGTTCGCGCACTTAGCCCGCTCAGACTCCTCGACACCCCCTTTTTGCTCGCCGACGAACGCACAATCGCACGCTGCCTCGTCGTTCCCGCCTTTTTCTCGGCACTCACTTGCGAAATGTCCTTTTTTATGACACTTCCAGCACTCGATATTCTTCTCCGAACGCTTTTTCTTTTTCTTTTTTTCGGCGTCACTTTTTCCTTCGCCGGTGTCGTCTTTCTTTTCACCGTCGCTTATCTTCGCTCGATCCCGCCTTGACACCGCAAGAGCACTCGCACTTTCACCGATTCCACCTTTTATTCTCGTTTTCTCGGCGACCAATCTTTCCATAAGATTTTCGAGTGTTTGTCGAGCAGGATCGACATTGTCCCATACCGATGTGAACACCGCGAACTTCGACGATAAACTCCCGATTAATTTCGCGTCACGGATTTATCCGTTACCGTTTCCCTAGAGTTGATTAGCCCGGCGGCCATATTTTGCACCGATGCAATGTGCTCTTCCATCGACTCTCCGGCCGGCATTTTGTACTCGTGATATTTTCGCCACATGTCCATTTTATTCGACTTACTTCTCTGCTCGTGCAAGAGACACAATTTGTCCCACATCTCCTTAGAAGTATTACAGGTCAATAACAGCTTGAGTTTCTTCGATTCCACGGACGAAGAGATCAAGTATCCCGCTTCCGCGTCTTCCTTTCTCCATTCTTTCGCCCCTGGCGAATTTCGTTCCGTTGGCATCGTCCTCGTGCCGTCCACGATGTCATCCACGCCTTTTGCGATAAATAATTTCTTGATCTGATACTTCCATTCTTGGAAATCGTTCCCGTCGAATTCCTAGAGATTTCGAGTTGAGATGTCGTCGGACATGTCGGATGCAAAATTTCACACACAGATTCTCGAATACTGCACGCACGCGGTTTGCCCACAATGGCTACCGTACAACGCGCCTCGCGAAAAAAAATCCCGAACGACTATTTCCAATCTTCCCTTCTCTCACACCGCACAAAGAAACTCTACACAGTATTCAGGTGTGGACTGGGCCCATAACCTGTTGAATTAATAGCCTGTTTGGTTGTGCAAATTTGTGTGAGGGATGGATTGGAGGATAATAAAATAGTCGGTTTTATTCATTGAACAAGATGGCTGCATAACACGCTTTTATTTCGTTTGAGACTACAGAGACTTGTTCTTGTATAAGCGATCAGAGCGACACTAACACGTCGACCGTGTGCCTTCACGCGGACGCTTCGCTTCTCACGAACGGTTCCGATGTTGCACGAACGCCCATTCACATCAGCGCGTGCGCGCGTTCACATCAGCAAACTCTCGATGCTCGAAAAACATTCGTACCAACACTTTCAAAATATTCATTTTCATTATCAGATAAATTTTGATCATCTTCATCATTGTTCAAAATATCAGCAAGCTCATTTTTACCATCAAAACCTACTAATTTAACATCTTCTTCAACAATATCAACATGTCTTGCAACTATTACTTTATTTTCTACTATTACTCTATAGCCATTATTTTCATAACCAACCAATATACCTATATCAGCTTTTCTATCCCATTTATTTTTCCTTTTTACTTCTGGAAATCTAATAAAGACTTTACTACCTGATAATTTCAAATTTCTAATGTCAGGTTTTTCTCCAAAAAATATTTCATAAGGTGTTTTTCTTTCCAGAGTAGTGGTTAATATGCAACTGTTTTAACTACTTCAGGCCAATATCTATTATTTTAATTTGCATCTTCTAATAAGCATCTTGCTGTGTCCATAATAGACCTATTTATTCTCTCAGCAGTTCCATTTAATTGATGTACATAAGATGGGCAATTTAGGGTGGCGCAAAAAAACCGACTATTTTTTATTTCTGAGTCTCGCGTGAAAAAATGATAATTTTTTATGTTTTAAAAGCCTCCTCCAAAGGACAGCTCAAAAAAAAATTTTTAAGAGGTCGCTCCGAATTTTTTTAAATTTCAAAATCCATCGAAAATCGAATTTTTTTTTTTTTTTTTCTCGTTACGGTATAATTTTGTAGACAAACAAAAAATAAGATTCTGAAAGTTTCATTTCAAAATTTGAATTTTAAAAGGTCACTCAGAATTTTTCTTTATTTATTAGTGCATGACTTCGGATTTGTTTGAGCGACATTTTAATATTCAATTTAAAATTTCATACATTTTTTTTCTTTTATTTAATAATATAATTGACAAAAATTTACCACGAGATGAACTGAAAATCAAACAAAATAAAAAGAAACATAATTTTTTTTTAACTCAATAATTTTATTTAATCAACTACAACATTTTAACAAAATTTAAATAAACTTTGTTGTTACTTTTGATAACAAATCTTAAATTTTGAAGGTTTTAACTTTATTTAGAATAATATCATTTATTGTTTTGTTAAAGTACGTATTAAATTTGCTTTATTGGCATTGGGATATAATTTTCGATTTTCTTCGATAACTTGTAATACTCTTTGCAGCTCATCTTCATTTTTTACAAATTGTAGATACTCCTGTATCATTGAAACACCACGCTCAGCAACATCATTAACTAAATGTAATGCACGAACTGTACTTAAACTTCTTAAGTAAGACTGATTTGAATTCCAGGTCGCAGGATGTGTTTCGAGGAAATCGTCACCCAAGCTTAAAGCTTCGAAAAAATATCGTGTATTTTGATTTACGAAATGGTGAATTTCTTTATTTTCGATATCTTTTTTTTCAATTTGAATACGATTTAATGGCTGCCGTCCAGATTGTGTTTTTAAAGCAGACACCATTTTAATCTTTGTTTCAATTGAAATTTCAGAATCAAAAAATCCCAATCCAATTAAATAGTCACTAATATACCACAAATACCTTGAGAAACTTTTTAATGCCGCAGAACCTAATTTTTTATTTATTTTTTTGTATTGCACTAGATCTTTAAGTAACTGTAAATCGTTTCTTGGGGCGATCGTAGGAATTTGGCAAAGAAACCAGGCTTTCAGATATATGTTAATTACAAATGCATTAAATTCTTCGAGTTCTTTCAAGACTACTTTAGAAAGTTTAAACTGACCCCGGAAAAGATATATTTTCAAACAATAAATTATTTTGGACATCCACCTAGCTCGATGATATGCCCCAGGCTTATTTATTGGAAAATTAGTAGATTCACCAAGATAAATCAGGGATAAAGTTAATAACTCCTTATAATCATCTCTTGCATGTTGAGTTTTTAATTGATCAAGGATAAATTCTTTAATTCCGTTTTTATCTTGAATGTTTCCACATTCAGTTTTTTTTTTGTCAAGATTTGGCCATTCTTTCTTGAAACGCTCAAGAACGGTTCTAATTGTGAAGAAAATGTTGCTGTTAAAATCAGTTCTAGTATATGGTGCCTACAAGCGAAATGAAGCAGTTTTTTCTCCAACATTGTTTCCAAATGAAAGCAAGCTCCTTCATGTAGTCCTGTGTTACTTGCAGTCGTGTCAAAGCACAGAGACCGAACTCGATCAGCAATATCACACTGCAAAAGTGAATTGTAAACAGCTGTTGCTTGATTCATACCAGATGATCCATCGATTAAAGGAACAGCCAAAAGTTTCGATGTGCCTTCTCCTGTAACTAATACTGCTAATCTGTCTTCAGCCTCGAAAGAGTTTGACGTTCTCATTAATTTTGAGTCCCAGTGCACAGTGAGACATGTATTTGGTTTAAATGACTCTTTTATGAATTCACAGGCCTTTGCTCGATGTTTTTGGCGTGTACGACGGATGGTGTCTTTACTGACACTAACTTTTGATAATTCTTGTTTTAAAGCTACAGATGTTGCAGCTACGATAAATGTTGCGCTACGATGTGAAGTTTTTGTTCGATCTAACATGTTTGATAATGCCGGAGTTATAATATTTTTTCTACGCGGTTCACTTATTTTTCTTTTTTTAGGCGGAGAAGAATAAAATTCGTGTGATGACACACTACAACCTGATGCATTACTTTTTTGAGACAATAGTACTGGTGGTTCTAAATTATTTAGTGACAAATTCTTTTTCGAATGTGGAACAGGTTTTGTTGTTAAATTGTTTTTTTCTGTTTGAAGTGTACATTCAAACACGTCGTCTAAAAAATTTAGAAACGTGTCATCGGTTTCACGCTGGACTTGTGAATCCCTCAAACGATTCTTCTTCAACTTTTGCCAAGTATCAAATATTTTTTTAATTTTTCCTTTGATATGAAAGTCCTTGATGGTTACTGTTGGTTCCCAGCACTGTTGAATTTTTTGAGTAGTCAATTTCAAACTATCAGCAATTGTCAATTTATTTTCACAATGTTGGAACAAGAAAAAGCTGAGTACTTCACGACGAGAAGGAAGTTTAGTGGTTATGAACTCTTCATGGTATTCACCAATTAACCATTCACCAGAACCAGATGGTTTTGTTGATC
Organism: Neodiprion virginianus; assembly: GCF_021901495.1. Lineage (NCBI taxonomy): Eukaryota > Metazoa > Arthropoda > Insecta > Hymenoptera > Diprionidae > Neodiprion > Neodiprion virginianus. Next base: position 19,718,320 of record NC_060877.1, read on the forward strand.
TCAGTTGTCGTTTAGAGCACATTTTGAATCTACGAAAGAATAACGTGGAAAACAGTCAAAAACCAGAATACAGATACATTTCAGTTGCAAATTTTGAATAAAAATATAAATATTTACAAAGTAACTAGATATATTGAACTATTTTGAGGTCAGCACAAAAAGATGACCGAAACAATATAAATAATAATAAAACATACCTTTTTATAAAGCGAAGACATCAAACACTGTTATATTGAAAAAACTCGTGAACTGACAAATTAGAATTTGTATTTAAATCTGATTATCTACTAGATTCTTTATACAGGATAAAAAGTAAACAGAAAATCGTGGAGTTATTGTTTACAAACAAGTTCTGTATTTGGAAATAAAGTGAAAGAAGCGCTGATCTAGAATGGTGTTTAAAAAATGAACTAATAACTTTGCTACGTCGGTAAAAAGAATTTCTGACTGGCTAAAATGAAAAGAAGTAATTTTGGATGGTTTACTACTAAATTAATCATAATTAAACGGGATATCAAGAAAAAACTATTGATTGTAATATTACTCTTTACGTAAAATTATTGAGTTAAAAAAAAATTATGTTTCCTTTTATTTTGTTTGATTTTCAGTAGATCTCGTGGAAAATTTTTGTCAATTATATTATTAAATAAAAGAAAAAAAATGTATGAAATTTTAAATTGAATATTAAAATGTCGCTCAAACAAATCCAAAGTCATGCACTAATAAATAAAGAAAAATTCTGAGTGACCTTTTAAAATTCAAATTTTGAATTGAAACTTTCAGAATCTTATTTTTTGTTTGTCTACAAAATTATACCGTAACAAGAAAAAAAAAAAAAAAAAATTCGATTTTCGATGGATTTTGAAATTTCAAAAAATTCGGAGCGACCTCTTAAAAATTTTTTTTTGAGCTGTCCTTTGGAGGAGGCTCTTAAAACATAAAAAATTATCCTTTTTTCACACGAGACTCAGAAATAAAAAATAGTCGGTTTTTTTGCGCCACCCTAGTGGGCATGTTTCTATCCATATTCCTTTTTCTTTAGCAAGAGTATACATTTTATTATTCAAAAATTCTCGACCATTATCACACCTTATTTGTTTTACTCTTTTTCCAGTTATATTTTCAACTAAATTGATATATTTTTCAAAACATTCATAAGCTTGGTCTTTTGTTTTGATTGGATAAACTATAACTATTTTACTATAATCATCAATAATTGTTAAAAAATATTTTTCACCATTTAAACCTATTGTATTGTGTGGCCCATTCAAATGTGCATGAATTATTTCTAATAAATCTTTTGCTCTTTTTCTATTATTATCAAAACTTAGATTGTGCATTTTATTCTTAATACATGTATCACATTTAAGATAATCATCTTCAAGATGAGACGGTAAACTGAGCAACATGTTTTCTCTGCACATAATGTTCAAATTTTTGAAATTTACATGACCTAACATTCTGTGTAACTTTTCTTTCTGAATCAT